>NW_028145674.1:785000-957500 GCF_977016875.1 Pavona decussata
TAATCGTTGGGCAACAAACTGCTAGTTAAGTATTTTTTTATTGTTCAAAACGGCCTTATAGCGTCTCCCTTCAAATGTTTTGTTCAACATCTGGGACTTGAAGTAAAATGACCTGTCATCACGGGAAATGGTTTTATCGATCTAAGAAGAGCATGCTACACCAAGAGGTGCCGTTATTTTACTGAGCAGTGAGCATTGGAAAACCACTCTCAGAGATAATTTATTCCCCTCCATCTTTCAAAGCAGAACTTTCCTTCGCCGATCAATTAATTAAAAAAAGATCATGGTGTATCCATGGAAATTTTCTCCTGTTGAAAGCAGTACTTCCTTTTTAATTAAAATTTTTGCCATCGAAGAAGAGAAACCATGGCTTTTGAGAGGGCATAAAACAGATGCCGATGATGTTTCACTGTAAAGGAGAGAGCGTTCATTGGAATCAAGAAAGCCAAGATCGTCCTAGACTTGTTCTCGTGGAATACCCTTATCAGAGGTAAGACTTATTTTTATACGATGAAACTGATGACGATGACTTGTAAAGCCCTTCTCAAGTTAAAGTGTTCAAAGAAAAAATCTTCTAGCTCGATGGACATTTTACTGTTAGTTTACCTGTTTTCTCGAAAAGAAGACAATTAATATCCTCTTTCTGCAACAGACATCGTTTTTAAAGCTATTGCCTAGATATTATATGCAGGTACCACAGAAAGTCCCAAAATGAATGAACATGCTAAAGACAGAACTAAAACTGGAATTGAGCATCTGTGTAGTTGAGAACTGTAGAGGGTGTGTTTCTTCACTCTCTGACGAATGGCGTCAGCACTCGAAACGCCAGCACTGTGATCTCTTTACGGTGACCAAGTAACCTTGTCAACCTTGGCTGAGTTGCTCAAAGCATGGTTAGCGCTAACCATTGGTTAAAAGGTATTAAAACCTATAGGTTGTTATGGTTTTTAACCCGGGTTAGCGCTAACCATGCTTCGAGCAACTGGGCCCTTGTTGATAAAACCAAACATTCAATGTTACGTCCTGATTTAGCTTGGTTAAAAAGGATTCTAAACACTTGCTCAGAAGTCAACCAGCAAAATTGTTCTTTCAAAAGGACATCGTAAAATCCAGTGCATGAGGGAACAAGTCACACGAGATGCAGCTTCTACCTCGTCTATAATATTTTCAGTCTGCAGTATTTTTTTTAGCTTAAAGCGTAATTTTACTCGGGTTAAGACTCAGGGTTGATATTTAGAGCTCTTCTTCAGGAGGTAGAAGTCTTATAGAGGCCGTATAAAGTAGGTCTTAGGGATGATTTGTGGTCGGGCAGGGTGTAATCGTTGGGCAACTGCTAGTTAAGTATTTTTTTATTGTTCAAAATGGTCTTATAGCGTCTCCCGTTCAAATGCCTTGCTCAACGTCTGAGACTTGAAGTAAAATGGCGAGGAAGAGCAGGACTTGACAAGGATTTTCTTTACACGTGTTTTCAAAGAGTGCATGTGAGTTTGAAAAGCTATTCGATTATTTTGCTCCCTTATAACTGTAGCGATTTCAGGCTTGCGATCAACTGATTCCTCGTCGGATTTCCGACCAAGTTGTGTTACAGCGTCAGCTAGATGTTCAATAGATCGTGATTCGCATCCAGCATTAATGTAGTATGAAGATGAAAAATCGATTTAAAACGCTGTCTTGCTTTAATTAAGACGATTCTGTTGTAGAAAGGTGAACTTTAGCTAGGAAAGATCGAGTTTTGAGTGAGATTCTAGGTGCGTTGGCGCCGTCAATTATTGCCCACTTATCACACTTGTTTTCATGTTTCATTTCAGTGTAGATGTCTCTTTCTTAAAAGAAAACTAAGTCACATCTTTCTCTTTTATACTATTCCTTGACCTTGCTTTCTTGTGATGAGCCCTTAATTTGAAGTCTTGTTAATATGTTATCGACTATCATATTCCTTCAGTCCCCTTTAAAGTCTCAAAATGTGCCCAGTTTCAGTATGTTAATTCTTGTAAACTGAATCCAGTCATAAATCGATCATAAATTAAAAATGTAACTTCGGAATTGCTATGCTCCAACCTCCTTTCGTCCTTGAATCAACAAATCAGTTTTACAAGAGAATTATAGTTGAAGCGATAGCAACAGTGGAAAAAAGAAATGCTTTGATAGGGAATTGACTGCTTACTTTTACGCAAACAGTTACTGGATCGCCCAACAAGACTTGAGTTTGTACTGGCCGCCAAAAACTTGTTGTTACTGTGTAAACTGAAGGAATTGCAAAGTACTTGACAAGTACAAGTGGACCCACACGAACCGCTCTTAGTAGATTGGCATGTTATCGAAACGTTTATGGTTTAATTTTGTTTTAAAGATTCATGTTTCGGAAAACGATAATTATTCAAATCAACGACTGATTTGAGATCTTATGCTCGGAGGATTGTCAATATTATTGAAATCAATTGTCGCAAGGGAGTCAAGTAAATAAGACTCGAATACGTTTATCGGTGATTCTTCAATGCGTCGAGTATTTTGGCTGAAGTTTAAAATGGAATGAAGGTTATTTCAATACTCTACTTGTGTATGTAGACTGATTTTAATATAAGAGTTAACTGCTTTTTTCATTGTTTTCTTTTATGATAATCCACTAATATTTTTCACAGAAGTTTTGGAGCATTTATTCTCATATTGTAACTAAAGCTTATGTATATGTAAACCCCCTAGATGAGAGGATTTTGATGCCGTGTGAGGCTTGCACGTGACAATCCACACCTTTGGCGAATCCCGCGTATCTCCTTCCGCAAATTTTAAGAGAAAAAACGACATTTTTTCATTCCAAAACGAGAAGTTAACATGAATGTGCTGCTGACAATCAGCCAGTGTGTAATTCTTCGAGCTAGTTAAATTGGCTCGGTGATATTTTGGTCCTGTTTGGAAATTGCTTTGTATGGCGAAATTTTTTTTTCTACCTCGCTACTCCGGGCCTTCAAGGTCGAGTTTTAAATTACGCCTCCAGCGTTTAATCGAGAAAATAAGTATATTGCCTTCTGCCGGAGGTCTCCTGCTGTAACAATTCAAAACGAAAGGTACATTTCATTATAAAAGGTTGCCATGCACTGGAATGACCGTTTAAACTAAGAAAATTTTGCTCTTTCTAGAGGTTGGAACTCAGGCACTGATAACCGTACAGCCCTTCAATTGCCGAGCATTTTGCGGGATGGATAAATTCGCGATCGCTAATGGGCAACCAGATTCAGTAGTTCTTTCTTGGTATTGAAAGTTTTCAAATGAATCGGTTGATTTGTGTTTGATTCTGAAAGTTGGAGATTCGAGCGTTATAAATCTAATACCTCATGGGAGAATTTGACGCCTGAGTATGAAAGGAACTGCTAACGCAGAAGAATAAATAAAGCGGAATATTGTTTTTCCGACCCAGGCTGAATATTCTTATTTTGTGCCGATGTTAGGCTGAAAATATTCTTTTCAATGTTCTTAGATTATAGCGTATGACATTTCCGTTTTAGAATGTATTGGGATATCTAAGTGTTTGGTCTCCGGATCTGTATCGAACTGTCCACATTAGCATCGAACATTTGGCTAGTGCAAGTTTTTGTCGGTTTATTTGCTAGTCTAATTTTGCCTTTTAGAGATTGAAAGGAAAAATTTTATACGGTTTAGTTTACAGCACACAAAATTGCACTCTTTTCCAAATCTTAGCCACGGGTTATAAAATTCTTACAATTTCGCAAATTTCAGCCTCGCTATTCTTATAAAATAAATTCTTATAAAAAAAATAATTAAAATTATTCCTCAAATTTGATCGACTGGAGACAGAGTGACAGCCTTGCTAAATTTGGCGTTTAATTCTTTGAACTTTAGTGTCAGTGGCAAAAGCCAAAAATTACTCAAATACACCTGTGATTAATAAACACCGCCCTACCTCAAATATTGGGCAAAAATTTGTTTTTTTAAAAAGACAATTATATTTTATTTATTCTAGCCTTTGTTGATTATTCTATCAAGCTCGTCACCTCCACCGTTGGGATCAGTCTGCCGTCAGTATTTTGTATTTTCTACCTCGAATAGATGCCTGTGGGCCTTCAATGTCGTGTTTTCGCAACAACGCCCCCAACATTTAATCAAGCCGTGAAAATAAGGAGATGGACGTCGGCCAGAGATGCCCTCCTTCAAGGATATCGGGTAGTTCTGTGAAAACTGTTTGCTTAGTGAAATTACAACGTTGACGTTCGCATACAATTTTAATTAAAATACTGAACTCATCTGTAACAAGCCTGCAGAAAAATTATCATCGATTTTCAGTAGCCAGGATCACGTCTAAGGTGCGATTTTTAGTAATTATTTTATAACTCTCCGCCGATTTTAACCATTTTCTGAAATGAGCGCGCATTACAGTTGAAAAAACCTGAAGCTACCAGTGATGGTAACAGAATGATTGCTTGCAAATAACGACAAGCTGACCACTTTCTTTGATTTTGTTTATACTATGATTTTTAGCTTAAAGCTTAATTTTACTCGGGATAAGACTCATGCAGGGTTGATATTTGGAGCTCTTCTTCAGGAGATAGAAGTCATGTAGAGGCCGTATAAAGTAGGTCTTAGGGATGACTTGTGGTCGGGCAGGGTGTAATCGCTGGGAAACTGCTAGTTAAGTATTTCTTTATTGTTCAAAATGGCCTTATAGCGTCTCCCGTTCAAACGTCTTATTCAACGTCTGAGACTTGAAGTAAAATAACAAAGAAGAGCAGGAGTTGACGAGGATTTTCTTTCCACGTGTTTTCAAAGAGTGCATGTGAGTTTGAAAAGCTTTTCGATTATTTTGCTCCCTTATAACTGTAGCGATGTCAGGCTTGCGATCAATTCCTCGTCGGATTTCCGATTAAGTTGTGTTATAGCATCAGTCAAATGTTCGATCATCGTGATTCGCATCCAGCGTTAATATAGTATGAAGATGAAAAATCGATTTAAAACGCTGTCTTGTTTTGATTAAGACGATTCTGTTGTAGAAAGCTGAACTCTACAATCCTGGCCAAAAATTCCCGGGACAGGAACACAAAATAGCATTGTCAGTGAACATTTTCATTCTCCATATCTTAAGCCAGTCTTCAACATTTTTATTAAGCTGTCTTTGCAATTTTTGGAAAGCTCCCCTCCCCCCAAACAATGTTGAGCGCAACTGGAATCATTCGGACTGTAGATAAACTCAGCATCGTAACAACATTGCTTGGGGGTGGGGGGGCGGGGGAACAGTTCGTGATTAATTTTGCAAATCGTCCCATTATTTTTGGCCAGGATTGTAGCTCAATCGCGACGGGAGGATACATTTCCACCTGCACTTAGTGCTAAACATACACCAACATGCGTCTTGTCATACAGATCATGGAGTCGTACTCGGTCATGTAATTGGAGAGGGAGAAGATCTGTTAAAGATAAAAAAAACTTAAAAACGCTGCATGGAAAAAACAATATAAGGTGCTATATGTATAGCATGTGGTGAACAGTTTACATTGGATTCCTTACGATGTGTATACGGAATCCTGATGCAAGTGTATAACATCCTGATATCTTCTTGACATATCCTGAGATACACTGATCCTTAAACGTTATGCTACATTTTTCCGAAGCCAACTCTGTGTATTGACTGCCTGCGACCTGAGTAAGGGACCGTGCAGCGGTGCCCGCAGAACTTTATCAGGTCCAGAACAGCGCCGACGCATTGGACAAGGAGCACTTCTGCTATTGTCAGCTGTGCTTTTAACATTAACAGGCTCAACGAGGTATTGAAATTGGACGTGTTTCCAAAAACCTATGGTATCAGTATGTGAGAAAACACAAAATGATTAATTAAGAAATTAGTAAGGAAAATAATCTTAAACGGTTCGGTTGACTTGACAGCTTTTAAAAAGGGGAAGTGTAACAGGGAGTTTGACCTTTTTTAGTGAAATTAAGAGCGCCTGTCTGTAAAAATCAGACCAATTTTAATTTTTGCGGCAAGGGTGAAAAATTCGATTTCTTTCCTATTTTAATGTTAGATAGGCTAGGATATAACTAAAATCACTGTGTAGTTTTTTCGGTGAAATATCCTTTTATTTCAAATAAAAATGCAAAAAACGAAAATCCGTTAAAATCGTCATTTCAGGCGCTAAATTATTACATGGGTTTGAGAGCCTCGCGTCCAGAAACAAATCATTCTACCGCCTTTAAAACACTCAAATCTTTTTTTACAATCTCTAAATATCTGTTGGAATGTTTTTGGGAAATATTGCCTTGTTCTGTGTATAGGAAATAATTTAATTTCGAAGACGTACAATTCATTGCAGTAAAAGTACTTCGCATTACGAGATTCACGAGGTGCTGAAATAGCCGACCCCTACTGGTTTTGCCCTAGTAAATAGCAAAAGACGCTTTTGTCTGTAAACATGCCGATTCCGGCGCCGCACAGAGTAAAAGTTTTGGCTCTGAACTAAAAGACGTACTGTAAAGCGTCGTGCACCAGTCAAAGCTATAAAGCGATGGTACTTGCAATAGCTCTTTTCAATGTCAAAACAGGAAAACAGTCGGGTTTGTCGCGTCCAACCAGGGTTGTTTACTATTAAACGGTAAAAATATTCATACAAAATGTTTCCGTTTAATTAATGCCCAACGAAACGGGAAAACACTGCTACGGTTCAGACTCATTACAAATCACAGAAAATGCAAGCCAAACTGTTTTTCCCAATCAACTAATCAGCACCAAGGTTTTCATATGCAATTGTTGTTTGGTCAAAGCCGCAAATCTAAACCGAATGATCACCTTCCTTTCTAAAGTATGCTTTGAATTATGTTTCGTATCCAGATCGGCTCTCTTTATTCAACCAGTGCCGCTCGTTATAAATTTCCCAAAACTTAAGAAATCTCCATATTTCCACTTACTGCCCAAAGAACCACGCTATACTTACATTCAAAATATCACTATCAAATGGCCTGTTTCGTACCCTCAGAGGGTAGGAATTTTTTCCTTAAACATCAGTTGAAACTGAGCGTATACGGTCAGTCTCTTTCACGAAACTGTCTCCTTGCTGTCTAACTATTTTCGCTAGTTATTGAGAAGCTTGCGACCGTATCATATAACACTCCTAAGCAGTGCAAGGAATTGCTATCAACCCTAGCAGCCTCATGCCTCAGGAAAATGGTATACAAACATTCAGTTGGTCATGCCAAAATTACATTCCTCAAGGTCTTCTAATTACAGCGAATCCCGTAGAGTAAAAGTTTGACATTTGTTTCCTCGACGTCAGTTAACACTTCGAACTTGATACCAATATTTTGCTCCTCGAATTTTAAAAGGTGTTGCCTGAAGTTATTCTCTGTGATCACGTTCTTTGCTAATTAAAAGAAGCGCTATTTATCAATGGTGACCATAAGAAGCTTAAAACAAATAACATTTTTATTTCCAGAGGCGTTGGAACCCACTTACTTAAATCATCCATGACTGTCCGGCTGAGACATCAATCAAGTCGAATTTGGATGGCGCCATATAGTGTGACAGGTAGAATCAATTCTGGCTCGGCATTTTTCATTTCATGGTTTAGAACCTTCCTAGCACAAAAGTACCTCCAATATGCAATAATTGGGTCTGAGAACAAATAATACTGCTTCCTCTGTTAAAGCACAGAACCCCCTCGTTTTTACCTGTACGACTCAGGTACACTGAACCTAATTTAGCAAACCCTTTTGTTTTTGTTTTTTAAGGGACTACTCCAGTGTCCTTGCTTTTGATAGAATCTTAATCTTCTGGATTGCGTTTCCAAATTATTTCCTCCATGCCGTTTAGCCGGCATGCACAAAGGCAAGGAAAAGAAAAGAATTGCTCTCTTAAAAAATTAGAATACTAAGAACAAATGACCTGGTCAACTGTGTTGATGAAACCAACCATTCGTATAATTGGGATAGTCAGAAGTGAGATTAACTCTAGTCATTGATTTTTGGAAAAGAGTGGAGATTGAGTGAACCAGTATACTTCTTTTTACAGTATACTCGAGCGGTATACCAGTATACCGCGAGAGTTTAATTAGCCACTTGGGTCGCTGATACATAGAGGTATGTGGAGTCCTCTAAAGAACTGAAAGTAACTACAATACGACAAAATTTCAGTATGGAAAATATGTCTATCCACACTAAACGTTTGATCTTTCATTAAGTCTCAAGGGAAAGAAACTTCCTCGATTTAAATTTAGTTTAACTGATTAATTATTTAATGAAGCTATCAGAAATTTCTGTTACGACTGGGTGACCGCTGATCGACAATCGGCCAAGAACATCGACAAAGAGCCGATGAAAACAAAAGCGACCTTGTAGAATACTTCTTCCATTGGAAACAAGAGATCAATATGATTGTGCTGACGTGCTCTGTGCTCTGTTGGATAAAGATAAAGGTTGTCTACTTGATTGGCATGGTTTAGCTAGGGCATGTCACATTTGTATTTCAATGATGTTAAATGTAGTCATAATGATAACAGACCCTTTTATTTTCTTAAGGATCTGGCAACGACATATCTAGAAGGTAAGTTCAGTCTTCTATAAGAAATATTATTTTTGCTACAGTCAATCTTAGCAGATGCACAGTGGAAGAGTTGAGGAGAAATCGTTTAGTTCTCACTTCAATTTTTTCGCAGTATTCTTTTCCCGTGCTTTTCGGTTAAGCGCTTAATGTCGGCACTACCCTGTAGGGTACACGTATTTCTCACACCCTAGCTAGTATACACCTTTCAAGATATTTTTTGAGAGAGAACCTCGAGTTTGCAGGCTAGGCCGAGCTTCAAATGTCTTATTTTTAAACTCAAGCAAGTAATAACTTCATACCTTTTAAGGTATTTTAAGGTATTAAATTTTAAGGTATTAATAGTTTTGGAATGGATGGTAAACCAAATGTGAGCCTATCATTTGCTTTTACTTTTTTGATTTCACCGCCATCATCATAACAACTCAATACACTGCAAACTGTGATCCGCTCTGATAAAGGGTTAACACTCGAAACCTCAGCATTGAAATTTCTCGGTGACTAAATTACTTATCGACTCTATTGATTAAACCAAACACTGATTCGTCTCTACCCTCCCACCGACGCAATACCACAGTTTCTTTTTAGCTCCTTTTCTGCACTGCAAATCACTTTGCCAATGAAAAGTAGAACCTATGCGTTCCTGTGAATTTTTAAACGCGAGTGAAGTTCGTCAGCACAATCATATTGATCTCTTGTTTCCAATAGAAGAAGTATTCTACAAGGTCGCTTTTGTTTTCATCGGCTCTTTGTCGATGTTCTTGGCCGATTGTCAATCAGCGGTCACCCAGTCGTAACGGGAAATTCTGATAGCTTCATTAAACACTTAATCAGTTTTTTAATTACTTTTTTAATTACACCGCCATCATCATAACGACTCAATACACTGCAAACTGTGATCCGCTCTGATAAAGGGTTAACACTCGAAACCTTAGCTTTGAAATTTCTCGGTGACTAAATTACTTATCAACTCTGTTTTTAAACCAAAAACTGATTCGTCTCTACCCTCCCAACGACGCAATACCACTGTTTCTTTTTAGCTCCTTTTCTGCACTGCAAATCACTTTGCCCATGAAAAGAAGAACCTATGCGTTCCCGTGAATTTTTAAACTCGAATGAAGTTCGTCAGCACAATCATATTGATCTCTTGTTTCCAATGGAAGAAGTATTCTAGAAAGTCGCTTTTGTTTTCATCGGTTCTTTCTCGATGTTCTTGATCAGCGGTCACCCAGTCGTAACGGGAAATTCTGATAGCTTCATTAAATAATTAATCAGTTATACTAAATTTAAATCGAGGAAGTTTCTTTCCCTTGAGACTTAATGAAAGATCAAACGTTTAGTGTGGATCGACATATTTTCCATACTGAAATTTTGTCGTGGTATACTGGTATACCGCTAGAGTATACTGTAAAACGAAGTATACTGGTTCACTCAAATCTCCACTCTTTTCCAAAAATCAATCACTAGAGTTAATTTCACTTCTGACTATCCCGATTATACGAATGGTTGGTTTCATCAACACAGTTGACCAGGTCATTTGTTGTTAGTATTCTAATTTTTTAAGAGGGCAATTCTTTTCTTTTCCTTGCCTTTGTGCATGCCGGCTAAACGGCATGGAGGAAATAATTTGGAAACGCAATCCAGATGATTAAAATTCTATCAAAAACAAGGACACTGGAGTAATCCCTTATAAAAACAAAAACAAAAGGGTTTGCTTAATTAGGTTCAGTGTACCTGAGTTGTACAGGTAAAAATGAGGGGGTTCTGTGCTTTAACAGAGGAAGCAGTATTATTACGCGGGATGCCCTGAAGGGGCATACCGTGTCTAAAAACGGGTCGATTTCTTTTTTTTTTTTTTTTCTTCCTCGTAGTCACAAATCGGTACATTAATTTATTCATTAAACTCTCCCCTCTCCTACTCGGGATGTAATGTTCTGATTGTCTTCAACAACAGCAGGCCAATCAACATCCATTCTTGTCGCTTTAATCGCGAGGGGGGGGACCCACTCAACCCTACCGGTGTGACGTCAACGCATCATTTGATATATTTATTAAGGACGGATTAAATTGTCGCGCCATATTGTTAACATGTTCTGGACTCAAGTGTGCCGTTTTCAAACGGAAATTTCACCATTTTGAAGCGGTGAATCGAAAGAATAACTTTTCAGAAGCACCCGACATTTAAAACGGTGGAAATCGGTGAGTTCCTGGCGAAGGAATCGTGCTTTGTTTGCCAGTCTTAGACCACGACGCGAGACTAAAAAGAGGTCATTGAAAAGCTTACATTATCGTAATGGAATTTCACACATTTCCGGTAATAGTCTGAGTCGCGTAACACAAGGTAAATAACGTAACGCGATCGTCGTGACTCAAACTATTCCATTAGCAAGGATAGCTTTATCAATCGGCGAAGCATACAGTTGGAATAAATGAATCAGCCCCAGCATCACGCGTAATGCCAGTATAGCAGGCATCTTGTTTGTTCTCAGACTCAATTATTACATATTGGAGGTACTTTTGTGCTGGAAGGTTTTGAACCATGAAATGAAAAATGCCGAGCCAGAATTGATTCTACCTGTCACACTATATGGCGCCATCCAAATTCGACATGATTGATGTCTCAGCCGGACAGTCATGGATGATTTAAGTAAGTGGGTTCCGACGCCCCTGGAAATAAAAATGTTATTTGTTTTAAGCTTCTTATGGTCACCATTGATGAACAGCGGCTCTTTTAATTAGCAAAGAACGTGATCACGCAGAATAACTTCAGGCAACACCTTTTAAAATTCGAGGGGCAAAATATTGGTATCAAGTTCGAAGTGTTAACTGACTGCAAGGAAACAAATATCAAACTTTTACTCTACGGGATTCGCTTTAATTAGAAGACCTTGAGGAATGTAATTTTTGCATGACCAACTGAATGTTTGTATACCATTTTCCTGAGGCATGAGGCTGCTAGGGTTGATAACAATTCCTTGCACTGCTTAGGAGTGTTATATGATGCAGTCGCCGGAAGCTTCCCAATAACTAGCAAAAATAGTTAGACAGCAAGGAGACAGTTTCGTGAAAGAGACTGACCGTATACGCTTTTTCAACTGATGTTTAAAGAAAAAATTCTTACCCTCTGAGAGTACGAAACAGGCCACTTGGTAGTGATATTTTAAATGTAAGTATAGCGTGGTTCTTTGGGCAGTAAGTGGAAATATGGAGATTTCTTAAGTTTTGGAAAATTTATAACGAGCGGCACTGGTTGAATAAAGAAACATCTGGATACGAAACATGATTCAAAGCATACTTTTGAAAGGAAGGTGATCATTCGGTTTAGATTTGCGGCTTTGACCAAACAACAATTGCATATGAAAACCTTGGTGCTCATTAGTTGATTGCGAAAAACAGTTTGACTTCTATTTTCTGTGACTTGTAGTGAGTCTCAATGGTAGCAGTGTTTTCATTCATTAAACGGAAACATTTTGTGTGAGTATTTTTACCGTCTAATAATAAACAACCCTGGTTGGACGCGACAAACCCGACTGTTTTCCTGTTTTGACATTGAAAGGAGCTATTGCGAGTACCATCGCTTTATAGCTTTCAGTGCACGACGCTTTACAGTACGCAGAGGCCCTTCGATCTTCCTAGATAAGTTACCGATTTATTACTCGGGTCGTAAGGCGGCACGAGTTAAGGTTTCGTAGCCTTATCAAATTCTTTTTTTTTATTTTTGGGGTCGCGATGGGCTGAGAGATAAGACTTCGGGCCACGAGTTATTGTTCTCGGTCTCTTTTTCTGTACTCGCGTGGCACGAGTAAAGTTTTCGGTCGCGTTATCAAATTCTTCGCGTTCTTTGTACTCGGGCCATGATGCGCCGAGTTAAGTAATCGGGGAAGGGGAGCGGAGGTCCCGGCAATACCTCATTTTTTTTTTTTCGCTTCCTTAGCTCCCCCTCCCTATCCCCGATGCATTCTGCGAGTCACTATTCTTTCGAATCAAAACATTTGGCGTCGGTTGTGAAGCGTTCGTGAACGGTTTCCCTTAGCGCAGAGAGGGTTCTGGAGTCGTTAGAACAAAAAGGCGATGGCGATGATTGCATGTCGTGTGGCGAAGAAAGCGAAAACGTAAGGATTAAAGCCCGTGGATATATATAGCATAAGAGAAGAGGAGGTAGCCTGAACCCCGGCTTGAACATGGTGCATTCGGTTTCGTCTGATTGACAAATTAGCAAAGGTGATAGTTGTGCAAGAAATCATGAACCTTTGGAAGGTTTGTCGCACGAGCAGCACGCGCATGAATTTAACTCCGCGCAAGATGATGGTAGATGGAGGGCATGGAAAACGCGCATGCGAAATCGAAACAGAAAAGTATAGTGAGGTTTTGCAGCTTTCTTCGGGACCTTCGCAAGATGCTGCAGAATGTTCAAAAAATTCAAAGAATTCGAATGCAGACCTCACCGCAAGCAACGCGAATGTTTCACAGCAGAAGAATGGTCATGTCGAATCGAACGATCGATCGCAAGTGCACTCTGAGGAAGAAGGGAAAAGAGAGACAGTTTCTGACTTAGTGAACGCTTGGAATAACAGGACAGCAGAGGTGCTCGATGTTTAGGTTAATAGATTCAATTAACCCGTTTTAACTTTCAAAGGTCATCTTTAAGAAATGCCGAAACCCACGTTTGAGAAAATTGCTGCTCTTTAGCTTTTATTTTAGTGCCCACGCCTTAGGTTTTCATCCAGAGACTTACAAGTTCGAACTACGCATAATAAACATCAAAATAGCCCCAAGTACCGCTGAATGGCTTTGATTTGGGTGACCACAATTAGACTCAATTTTCCAATTTGACTTTATAGAGATGTAATCGGTAACCCGATCGCTATCGTGTCACACTCAGTCCTGCGATGACAATTATTGTGTTTGATTCCTCCGCCGGAAAAATCCTGAACGTTCATGGGTTATCGCGCGGAGCATTTTTATTACAAAACGCGAAACAAGGCACGTTCAGAAAAATTGGCGGGCCGAGGAATACATCACGCATAACAAATTATGCGAAGGTACTTGCAATTTTGTCATCAGTTTTTGAATTTGTTCAAGAAGGAAACCGTTTTGGCAACAAACTTCTTGAATTTGTGCCCTAGAGCTTACAGAGCTTTGCTTGGCTAAATCATGTTTCATATCGTTGATACATCTGAGTAAAAGAATTTGAGCTTACATTGATAAGCGGTCAATATAAAATGCAGACTGCAGATTGCAGACTGCAGACTGGGTATAAAATGCAGACTAGGTATAAAATGCAGACTGCAGACTGCAGGCAGGGTATAAAATGCAGACTGATATCAAAACCGTCTCTTCATCAAAATACAGTATACATTTTCAATGTTCAACTTACCCTAGTGTCACGCAATCACATTTCCGAGATCATCTCCCACGAAATTGACCTTATTTTTGACCCATTTGTCAACAGTTTATTTCCTTTATCTCAATTTGGTAGCTTTCATTTCCTGAGGCCCTTTCTTCACAAAGAAGACCCGAGCTTAATCGCTTTGCATTAGTTCATGACGGTTTTCATAATTATTATAATGAGGGAAACAGACTTGATTTTCCGAGGGGGCAAGCAATTTGACATCGACGGATTTTAACTAGTTTCTTTGAATATTAACGAAGTTTGTCAAAGACAAATTTTATACCTTCAGTATTCAAGCAATACATGAACATATATTTTATTCAAAAAACATTATTTTACTGCCACCCTGACTGCCATTTACCGATGTCGCCGATGTCATGTTGACGCAAAGCGGCGAAAAGGTCAACCACGTGCGAAGTAAAGGTCATGTGTCAGAGTTATTGCTTACGTCATGCTTTGCGGTTGTTTATTTCAAGTTTGACGCTTTTCGAAATTTCATGGGAAATGATCTCGAAAGACGTTTGTATGACACTGGCGTAAGTTAAGTAGCCTGCGAACGCAGACGTATTTCCACTTGTCGCTTCACTCCGCCGAAAAATAAGCGAAATGTATCCTGTATTTGAGGAAGAGGCCGTTTTGGTCTCAGTCTGCATTTTATACCCAGTCTGCAGTCTGCAGTCTGCATTTTATACCTAGTCTGCATTTTATACCCAGTCTGCAGTCTGCAATCCGCAGTCTGCAGTCTGCATTTTATACTGACCGATTGATAAGTTGATATTAGAGTGTTTATGTCGGTCTATGCTAAGTATAGGAGATTTAAAAATTGTCAATTGTACAGAAATTTTTATCCATCGTCGACAACTGCTTCCCCAAGAACCGCCCATTAAACAAGATCTTCAACAGACACATACTAAAACTCAGCTACTCATGCATGCCAAACATGAAAACCATCATCGCATCACATAGCAAACAGATACTCTCAAATGTAGCAACGGCTCCAAACCAAAATCATGACCCGAGCTGCAACTGCAGGAATGCCCACTTGATGGTAAATGCCTCTAAGCGAATCTGGTCTACCAAACGACTGTAACAACGGCAACAACAAAAGAATCGTCCGTGGGACTGGCATCAAACTTTAAAGAACGATACCGAAACCACAACACATTCTTCCGAAACGCCAACAGACGAAATGCAACGGAACTATCTGAACATATATGGACCCTGAAGGACGTAAACAAAACATTTCGCATTCAATGGAAAATACTCAAAAAGTGCAAACCCCATAATGACACTAACAAGAAATGTAACCTATGTCTTCACGAAAAGTTTATTTTAACCTGTAGAAAAGATCTTTGTAGCCTGAACAAACGCAATGAATTACCAAGTTCATGCCCCCACAGAAATAGATATGTACTCAAAACCTCTCGAATAACGTAAAGTAACCGTTTGTATCATGGCACGTGAATT
This sequence comes from Pavona decussata, assembly GCF_977016875.1. Classification (NCBI taxonomy): domain Eukaryota; kingdom Metazoa; phylum Cnidaria; class Anthozoa; order Scleractinia; family Agariciidae; genus Pavona; species Pavona decussata. The sequence goes on from NW_028145674.1 coordinate 800,393, forward strand.
GTATCACGCCACCTGCATTAGTATTTTATCGCCCAGCAAACGCTTGTTTTAAATCACCAGTTCGAATGATTTCACAAATCCATGCCCTCATATAAATAAATATGTACCAAAAACCTCTTGTAACGTAACCGTTTGTATCATGGCACGTGAATTCTATCACGGTACGTGAAATAGGCCTTATCACGGTTTTCGACGCCATTTTGACGGGTAGGCAAACAGGCTTGAAATAACAGTGTTTGTATCGGAATCCGATGTCAAATAATTTTCATAAAACATCGCTTCTGAAAAATTCATGAATTGGAAACTTTTTGTACTAGGAGAAGGATTTTAAGAACAAAATTGAAGGGATGTAGCTGTGACAGAAAGCGTCCAGTCGAGTTTTGAACTTTCCATACATTTCCCTGTATTTTTTCCCGCGAACTATTTTTAGCAGCAGCTCACGGCTGGTTCGCTATTGGTGGTTTTCACCTCACACATCGTCATGCAAGTAACAAAATTAAATCCTCAACCATTCAATAGATAAAGTCAAGAAATTGATATTTTGGAGAAGAGTGATACGTAAACAACGTGTGAAAGCCATGGGGCTGTGCGATATCTCATAATCGAGTTATTCGAGAAAATGTACCACGGAAAATTACAGAGTTTAGTATGGAACGCCATGTTGGTGGACACCAACATAGCCACCAACATGGCGGCCGGAAACCAGCAAAAACATCTGGAGTTCACTTTGGCTATTTCAAAGCCTTTCTTCTCCCTGCTGAACTTTCACACATTGACATAGACGTTTCTATTACATGTTAGCAGATCAGACCTAAAAAAACACGAGGCAAATCGATGTTTTTATGTACGTGACATGTTTAGAGCAGCTGAATCCTTCTGTCAAGCAGTACGCAAAAATCTAAAATTCAAACTGCTCTATTTTCAAAACGAAGAATGCTATCCTGCTGAAAACAAGCAAGCCGATTGAAATTTATATTTTCTTTTATGTGATGAAGATAAAAACCCAAAATTGCGTTTTGCTATGAATTTCAGTTTTTTATGACGTCACGTGAAAACCAAGAATACAGACAAATGTATGGAAAGTTCAAAACACGGCTGGACGCTTTCTGTCATAGCTACAGCCCTCCAATTTTGTTCTTGAAATAGTTTTTCTAGTGCCAAAAGTTTCCAATTCATGAATTTTTTAGAAGCGATGTTTTATGAAAATTATTTGACATCGGATTTCCATACAAACACTGTTATTTCAAGCCTGTTTGCCTACCCGTCAAAATGGCGTCGAAAACCGTGATAAGGCCTATTGTATTTTATCGCCTAGCAACTGCTTGTTTTAGATCGCCAGTTTTTTATTACTTTATATAGCCAGCTTTTGAATCTTTACCGGTCATTCGTTGAAGTTGCCTGATGAGTGTGGTCAGCTCCTAACCATACGAAACAGAGCTGTAGCAATAAAACGATGAATCACTTCTGAAGCCTGAACTATTTTTTCCTGAGTGTATATCTCTATATCTATCGATTTTGGAGAGTTAGCGATGCTGGAAGTTATCACTGCTAAAAGATCGTATGCTTACACACCACGCAGTCAAATATGGCCCGAGTATAAGCTGAGCAACAGCTTCTTGTCTAGGAAGATCGAAGGGACTCTACTCGCAGGGTACCGGATGCGCCATGTTTACAGACAAACACGTCTAAAGCATTATTTATTTAAATCCAGTAGGGGTCCGCTATTTCAGCACCACGTGAATCTCGTCATGTTTATTCGATTTCTTCGAATCAGTGAGTTCTTGGAGCGAGATTTAATTATAAAAATAACCGCTAAAAGCGATCGGCGGTTCGACTATTCAACGGTCCGTACCAAGTTCGGTGTTAAGGATAACTTAGAATAAACCCTGCATATTAATATGCAATTGTAATGCCTTTGAATAACTAAGTCGCCAAAGTGCATGAGAGTGCTAAAGTATTTACATAGCAACATTTTAATGAAATATGGGCATAATGCATAAAAAGCTAGTAGAATAAATAACCTTACGCGAATCACATGATGACAAGTGATTAGATATTAATAGTAATAAAAACGCTAAAAGGTGTAGTAAGAAACAATGAAGTATGGGATAATTAATAAACAACTTCGCGTAGATAGAATCACATTGTTCGTTAATCTTTGGTTTGAACTCACGGATGAAGAGCATCTTAAATATTAGGAAGTAGAGCTTGTCAGTGCTGATACAGTCAAACCTGTATATAACGGCCGTGTATATAGCGGTCACCCTGTGTATAACGGTCACTGAACAACTTCCCAAAAATCGTCCCTTATATTTACTGTTAAGTTGACCTGCATATAGCGGTCACCTGTATATAACGGACGCGGTCACCCTTTAGACTTCCTGAATGCACAATTTCATTATCTTCTACCTGTATATAACGGTCACGAAATTGGGTTACGATTAACGAATAATGACAAGCTTTATTCATCAGCTCGTTAAATAGTAGCCACCAAGGCAAGGGTCTCACAAAAATACAAATATTAGTACTAAACACAACTACTAAAACGTGTCATCGCCTACGTTCGACACATGCTCGCGGCAGATAACATTAAAGTGCTGTAACAATGGTTACTGTAACTGTAACAACACAACCACACCACACTGCTTTCACTTTCGTCATAGTTCCCTGATTATAACAGTGTACTGTACTTAACAAGTTGACAGCCGCGGTTTTTCAGTTCACTGAAAGTATACTGCACCTTCCTTAAATTAAAGTACACCACGGACATTTTATGGGCATTTTTGTCGTATTCATTGCGTTTCTGTTTAAAATTGTTGTCAATAAATGTTATTTTGGGGGATTTTCCACTTAAAAACGTTGTTCATTAGCTTCCAGTAGACTTTTACTGCTCCTACCCTAAAGTACACCGCGGACATTTTATCGGCCTTTTTTTATCGTGATTATTGCGTTGCTGTTACTCGTTATTGTCAATTAAACGTAAATTGAGTGATTATTTGCGCATAAAAATGCTACTTATTGACTTCTGGGGGAGTTTAAAGGAAACCTGTGTACAGCGGTCACCCTGTATATAACGGTCACTTGGCCATTTCCCAAGGGTGACCGTTATATACAGGTTTGACTGTATTTCCTCAGGAGTTTGAAGTTCCGTGCAATGTCCTCTGGCTCCTTCAAGTTCCATCCAGGATCACTCGAACAAAACACCATTCTACAATTTATGGAAGCGTAAATTATCGAGACTGATTGTCCGCAACTACAAGTTCCTAGAGAGCGAAAAGTTCCCGTTAGAATCGCCATCGCACGCAAACAACTAGGTGATCTTAGGCGGGAGGTAAATGTCAACGTCCGTCCGTTTACACCAGCCTTATTAAAGATCAAGGATGAAAATGAGAATTCCAGTTTTAACAATCTTCAGTGTTTGCGAATTGAATTGTGAGTGGATCTGTTAAAGCATTATACATTGCGTGACTGTACGGTAAACGAATCGAATTTTAAAAGGTTTACCCAACGCTATTAGAAAAGTGATGTTTTTGAGCGTTTTCTGTGAGAAAGGAAAATTTTCAGTTACAACAGTGGTTGAAATTTAAATTCCATGCAATCATTAAAAAAAAAGAAGCGGGAGAGAATACAGAGATGAAAAAATTCGTCAACGGAACCTACAATCCTGGCCAAAAATACTGGGACGATTTGCAAAATTCATCACGAACTGTTCCCCCCCCCCCCTCCCCCATGCAATGTTGATACGATGCTGTGTTTATCTACAGTCCGAATGATTCCAGTTGCTCTCAACACTGTTTGGGGGGAAGGGGGCTTTCCAAACATTGCAAAGACAGCTTAATAAAAATGTCGAAGACTGGCTTAAGATATGCAGAATCAAAATGTTCACTGACAATGCAATTTTGTGTACTGTCCCGGGAATTTTTGGCCAGGATTGTAGCTTAATTGAAATTATAGAAATGCTAGTGAATATTCAAACGTCAATAGCAAATATCTTAAAGAAAAATAAGTCAGTCAAAACAGAATTAACGGAATTGACAGGGACGGTGGCCCCTGTTGTCAACTGTTGGGGGGGGGGGCTTGAAAACGGGCCCTGGGGTCGCAAGTTTGCATGGGGGTCTGGATCCATCTCTTTCCGGAAAATTTTGAGATCTAGAGGCTCGGAAATGGTTTTTTCAACATTCTCCATGAGATATTTTCTGTCGAAAAGTTTCCGACAGTTTTTTCTCGTCACAAAATAAAGCAAGTCAATTCAAACACTACTTTCATCTAGTGAATACTTTTATGTATTTTACGTCTTTTCTCAAATAACTTGTGAGCATAAATGGAATTAACGTTAACGGAAGTTTAGTCGAACCTCCCTTTGCGACCACCTCTCATTAGCGACCGCTTTTTCCAAAATACCAAACGTTTTCAAGTCAAATCACTATAGATGGAACCTCTCGTGGGCGACCACCTCTCGTAAGCGACCACTTTTAGAGATGATTGTTTAAAATTTTCAATTGTTTTTAACCTCCCGTAGGCGATCACTTGACACACAATCTGCTGTATCTCTCACGGGTGGAAATTGAAAAATGTGTCACCGTAACATATTGGCCACATCATTACAGCGGACGCATTTTGCCAGAATTAGCCCTTCTGTGTCTAGTCTTTCTCAAATCCATCAAGTGTTGGATATTAAAATGTTTGAATTTTTACAAGAAGTCAAAAATTTAATTAATATCGATGGATAGCTGGTCAACTCAAATAACCTTTGACCTAGTGAGAGCTTGTTTGATGGAAAACATATGAAGGGTGGAATAGCACATTTCAAAATGAGCTGCGCTTTACAAAAAATTTCTTTGAAACGTTCAGCCAAAACTTTAGAACAGCTTAAAGTGCATAACCCTTACAGTCCGTACACTTATATTCGGAGTCAATTTATAATCGAAACAAAGGAAATTTGCGTTTGAGATTCTCAGGGTTCTGAGATAATGAATTTGGTGTTGCTTTTATTGAGAATTCGCTCCGAGGAAAGTTTACTAAGTAGCTCAGTAGCAGAGCATTCAACCTAGTAAGGTTCGACTCCTGTTGGGAGCACTCGGATTTCCTTTTTTCCGAGTTTGCCTGTGTTCAGTGACCGAACAACACATCAAAATCAACATCTAGATTGTACTTTCTTGTCACAAGGATTGTCAACAATATGCATTGTTAGTATATACCACACAATAATAATAATAATAATAATAATAATAATAATAATAATAATAATAATAATAATAATAATAATTAATATTCCTATGGCGCAAATTAACATGTGGATATGATCAAATGCACCTTACAAAGGATGTAAGAAATTAAGATAATTAAAAATAGTTATTTACAATTGTTACATTTCTTACAGCAAAAGCTATTCGCATTGTAAGTAACTCTAAATAAAATGTCTTCAATTTGGACTTAAAACGTTTAATATTGTCCTCGTCCCTTATGGCACTCGGCAGTTTATTCCAGAGTGATGATGCAGCAGCAGTAAAAGCCCCGTCACTGAGTGTCTTCTTCGTTTTCGTGGATGGTGGTACTAACAAAAGTTCAGAATTCGAGCGAAGACCATACATGGAAAAATTCCTAACATTAATGAGATTACAAATGTAAGGAGGTGCTTGGCCATGTATGGCCCTAAAAGTAATTATTAAAATCTTAAAATCAATTCTAAATTTGACTGGTAGCCAATGTAAAGCAAATAACACGGGAGTAACATGGCTAAAGCGCGGAGTTGAACAAATCAGCCTAGTCAGTAAACCATAGAAGAGACTATTACAGTAATCAATGCGTCCCATTATGAAGGCATGCACTAGCACCTTGGTAGACTCCATAGTAAGAAACGTCCTGATACGTCTTATATCATGCAAATGATAGAAAGCAGCTTTACATGTATTAGTAATGTGCGTCACTAAACTGAGGTTGGTGCCAAACCAAGTTCCAAGGTTTCTTGCAGCAATAACAGGAGCCGCACTGACATCACCGACCGATAACTTCTTGACGCCTCCAAGCGCCTTGTTTGATTACAAATGAACTCCGAAAAAAGACCTCCTTAAAACCTTTTCTCACGCAAACTAATTATATTCTTTCCATGCAGGTTACAATGAAATCCTTGGCATTCGTAGCTCTGTTCTTGCTCTGCGCAGCATCTTCAAAAGCCAAAAAGCGGGGTAAGTGTCCACCTTCATAAAAGACTATTCGTACTTGTTAGAGTGTTCGAGACAGCAGGAAATACATACTAGGTGCCTTTATAAATAAAAAGATATTTTCAATGTAACACATGTTTCGATATGGCTCACCTCATCGTCAGTCGTAAAGCGATCATGAAAAACCTCTAGAATATAAAGCAACGAAACATATATACATAATTGACTAATTGTTACAAATGTTCTATAACAACTAGGGTTAAAATTATATAATAGGGTAAGGGCGAAATTGTTAATTAACATGTTTGACTTGTTGTTTTAAGCTGGGTTTTATCCACTTAATATGCACACATGAAATTGAAATATGGTCGACGCAGAATCTATGATTTCAAAACAATGTGGAGAACAGGAGTCGCGGCGAAATTAAAAACGAGATAGGTAGTTATAAATGTGAGAGGACTTTTCCAAAGAGAAATGTTGACATATACGCCTAGAAAGATTTCCACAGGTCTTGCCACTCTTGCAGGCATCACAGCCTGTACAAAACATTTTGTAAAAAATGTGTAGACGAAGCGCTCTAAGGATAGCAACATTCTTCCACTAACGGCTACATATTTTCTTTTGAGGCAGAGTTGAACAACTCCCTATGTACTGTACTATTGTCGTAAAAGTATTGTCCTTAGTTAGATGTAGTGGTAGAAATTAATAGAAATAAACAGTAAGTAAGCCTCTGAAACTTTTCTCGAGGGATGTTCTGCATGCTTTGCATGTACTTTTTGTTATTATGTATTCCAACGGATTTTCAAAATCTCTGTACAACTTACGGTGACCTCAGCGACATCGCCACATGTATTCCTTTAAAACTAAAACTATCTACTTGTTAAATAGTGGTAATTACTAAAACAAAACTTGACAGAAACAATTCAAAACAAGAAATGCTAACAATTTCAGAACATATAAAATAAATGTGATGGTATATTTCCAGCCTGGTGAATGAATCAGAATGATGTATTATTCTAGAAACTGACACAAGCATTCTCGGAAAAAAGAAATCCGAGTGCTGTTTCAGAAAAGTGCTAAGAAAAAAACTCTATACGTCCAGAATATATCATTTCAATTAACAACCTAACAAAAAATCTGCCACTAAGAAAACTTCCCACTCCAACTAAAAAATAGACTTTCAGAATGTCAACAAGCTCAACCCGTGAAAAGAGGTGCCATTTTTGACAAACAAACAGGTGCTTCATCAAACTGTACCGCTGATCAACACGCACACTAGGCAGAAAATTATCGCGACTTAACACAAATTTTTTACAATGAGTGTTAATTAACTGACGCCCTCATTTCTTTTTAAAAAGGTATACGGTAAAAATCGTTCGCATTAACAATCAACGTGATGTGTTCCTTTGCAGAATGTCAAGGAGCTCTGGGCGTGGAAAACGGCGCCATCTCTGACGCACAAATCAGTGCTTCGTCACAGTGGGACGCTAATCATGCCGCCATCCAGGGAAGATTACACTTTCAGAAATCTCCAGGTAAAGCAGGATCATGGTCAGCTCGCACCAATGATGTCAATCAGTGGCTGCAGATTGATCTTGGTAATCAGGTAACCAAAGTAACCCGTTTGGCAACACAAGGAAGGAACGCTTACAGTCAGTGGGTAACCAAGTACAAGCTGCAGTACAGTCAAGACGGCGTCACCTTTCACTATTATAGCGAGCAACCACATACTGCACCCAAGGTAACATAGCCTTCTTCGAAAAGGAAAACTCACCCAGAAATTGTAGTCTCAGCTATCCTTTAACGCTACATTACCTCTTAAGAAAGATATATCTCAGCATTCACTTTTGTTTTCCAGTAGAAACATTAACAACTTGTTTTCATCGGTGGGCATTAGTTTTCAAATTCAACAGTCTACCTTTTTTGTCAAGATCCAACATAACTTTATTGCACGTATCAAAGCAATGCAATGCCCAGTTTAACTTTTCTTGCTTGAGCTTTATTGCGAAAAAACAATCAACTAAAAAGGAATACCCTTTTCGCCGTCAAACCTATGATACTCTTTGATGAAATCGACATGTGACGATGAATTTCCATTTAAAGTTTTCTATCTCGTTAATTTAGGAGTTTGCTGGAAACACCGACTCGGATACGGTTGTTTCTCATGAGCTGGCCACAGCAATCAGGGCACGCTACATCCGCTTCCGACCAACAGCTTGGCATGGTCACATATCAATGAGAGTAGAACTCTATGGGTGCAAAGGTAAAATTGCTTTTGATACTCACAACTATTCTTCACACAGGTTCTCACGTTCTACTAATGGCTAATGTGCTATTGGCAGTGTACATAGGTCAAGAGCATTTTTCGTAACTTTTTTTCAATTCTAATTACTACTACGTCGATAAAAATGTTTCCCACCGGTATTTTGCAAACAGTGATGGGTTTCTCAAAAATTATGACTTAAATTTTCTCCAAGACTCGACATGATGTGTTCCTTCGCTAAATATCAAAAAGCTCTACGTCTTTTTTTCAATTCTACGTCGATAAAAGTTTTTCCCATCAGTATTTTGCAAACAGTGATGGGTTTCTCAAAAATTACGATTTTAATTTTCTCTAAGACTCGACATGATGTGTTCCTTTTTCAGAATGTCAAGAAGCTCTGGGCGTGGAAAGCGGTGCCATCTCTGACGCACAAATCAGTGCTTCGTCACAGTGGGACGCTAATCATGCCGCATTCCAGGGAAGATTACACTTTCAGAAATCTCCAGGTAAAGCAGGATCATGGTCAGCTCGCACCAATGATGTCAATCAGTGGTTGCAGATTGATCTTGGTAATCAGGTAACCAAAGTAACCCGTTTGGCAACACAAGGAAGGAACGCTTACAGTCAGTGGGTAACCAAGTACAAGCTGCAGTACAGTCAGGACGGCGTCACCTTTCACTATTATAGCGAGCAACCACATACTGCGCCCAAGGTAACATAGCCTTCTTCGAAAAGGAAAACTCACCCAGAAATTGTAGTGTCAGCTATCCTTTAACGCTACATTACCTCTTAAGAAAGATATATCTCAGCATTCACTTTTGTTTTCCAGTAGAAACATTAACAACTTGTTTTCATCGGTGGGCATTAGTTTTCAAATTCAACAGTCTACCTTTTTTGTCAAGATCCAACATAACTTTATTGCACGTATCAAAGCAATGCAATGCCCAGTTTAACTTTTCTTGCTTGAGCTTTATTGCGAAAAAACAATCAACTAAAAAGGAATACCCTTTTCGCCGTCAAACCTATGATACTCTTTGATGAAATCGACATGTGACGATGAATTTCCATTTAAAGTTTTCTATCTCGTTAATTTAGGAGTTTGCTGGAAACACCGACTCGGATACGGTTGTTTCTCATGAGCTGGCCACAGCAATCAGGGCACGCTACATCCGCTTCCGACCAACAGCTTGGCATGGTCACATATCAATGAGAGTAGAACTCTATGGGTGCAAAGGTAAAATTGCTTTTGATACTCACAACTATTCTTCACACAGGTTCTCACGTTCTACTAATGGCTAATGTGCTATTGGCAGTGTACATAGGTCAAGAGCATTTTTCGTAACTTTTTTTCAATTCTAATTACTACTACGTCGATAAAAATGTTTCCCACCGGTATTTTGCAAACAGTGATGGGTTTCTCAAAAATTATGACTTAAATTTTCTCCAAGACTCGACATGATGTGTTCCTTCGCAGAATATCAAAAAGCTCTACGTCTTTTTTTCAATTCTGCGTCGATAAAAGTTTTTCCCATCAGTATTTTGCAAACAGTGATGGGTTTCTCAAAAATTACGATTTTAATTTTCTCTAAGACTCGACATGATGTGTTCCTTTTTCAGAATGTCAAGAAGCTCTGGGCGTGGAAAGCGGTGCCATCTCTGACGCACAAATCAGTGCTTCGTCACAGTGGGACGCTAATCATGCCGCATTCCAGGGAAGATTACACTTTCAGAAATCTCCAGGTAAAGCAGGATCATGGTCAGCTCGCACCAATGATGTCAATCAGTGGTTGCAGATTGATCTTGGTAATCAGGTAACCAAAGTAACCCGTTTGGCAACACAAGGAAGGAACGCTTACAGTCAGTGGGTAACCAAGTACAAGCTGCAGTACAGTCAGGACGGCGTCACCTTTCACTATTATAGCGAGCAACCACATACTGCGCCCAAGGTAACATAGCCTTCTTCGAAAAGGAAAACTCACCCAGAAATTGTAGTCTCAGCTATCCTTTAACGCTACATTACCTCTTAAGAAAGATATATCTCGGCATTCACTTTTGTTTTCCAGTAGAAACATTAACAACTTGTTTTCATCTGTGGGCATTAGTTTTCAAATTCAACAGTCTACCTTTTTTGTCAAGATCCAACATAACTTTATTGCACGTATCAAAGCAATGCAATGCCCAGTTTAACTTTTCTTGCTTGAGCTTTATTGCGAAAAAACAATCAACTAAACAGGAATACCCTTTTCGCCGTCAAACCTATGATACTCTTTGATGAAATCGACATGTGACGATGAATTTCCATTTAAAGTTTTCTATCTCGTTAATTTAGGAGTTTGCTGGAAACACCGACTCGGATACGGTTGTTTCTCATGAGCTGGCCACAGCAATCAGGGCACGCTACATCCGCTTCCGACCAACAGCTTGGCATGGTCACATATCAATGAGAGTAGAACTCTATGGGTGCAAAGGTAAAATTGCTTTTGATACTCACAACTATTCTTCACACAGGTTCTCACGTTCTACTAATGGCTAATGTGCTATTGGCAGTGTACATAGGTCAAGAGCACTTTTCGTAACTTTTTTTCAATTCTAATTACTACTACGTCGATAAAAATGTTTCCCACCGGTATTTTGCAAACAGTGATGGGTTTCTCAAAAATTATGACTTAAATTTTCTCCAAGACTCGACATGATGTGTTCCTTCGCAGAATATCAAAAAGCTCTACGTCTTTTTTTCAATTCTACGTCGATAAAAGTTTTTCCCATCAGTATTTTGCAAACAGTGATGGGTTTCTCAAAAATTACGATTTTAATTTTCTCTAAGACTCGACATGATGTGTTCCTTTTTCAGAATGTCAAGAAGCTCTGGGCGTGGAAAGCGGTGCCATCTCTGACGCACAAATCAGTGCTTCGTCACAGTGGGACGCTAATCATGCCGCATTCCAGGGAAGATTACACTTTCAGAAATCTCCAGGTAAAGCAGGATCATGGTCAGCTCGCACCAATGATGTCAATCAGTGGTTGCAGATTGATCTTGGTAATCAGGTAACCAAAGTAACCCGTTTGGCAACACAAGGAAGGAACGCTTACAGTCAGTGGGTAACCAAGTACAAGCTGCAGTACAGTCAGGACGGCGTCACCTTTCACTATTATAGCGAGCAACCACATACTGCGCCCAAGGTAACATAGCCTTCTTCGAAAAGGAAAACTCACCCAGAAATTGTAGTCTCAGCTATCCTTTAACGCTACATTACCTCTTAAGAAAGATATATCTCAGCATTCACTTTTGTTTTCCAGTAGAAACATAAACAACTTGTTTTCATCTGTGGGCATTAGTTTTCAAATTCAACAGTCTACCTTTTTTGTCAAGATCCAACATAACATTATTACACGTATCAAAGCAATGCAATGCCCAGTTTAACTTTTCTTGCTTGAGCTTTATTGTGAAAAAACAATCAACTAAACAGGAATACCCTTTTCGCCGTCAAACCTATGATACTCTTTGATGAAATCGACATGTGACGATGAATTTCCATTTAAAGTTTTCTATCTCGTTAATTTAGGAGTTTGCTGGAAACACCGACTCGGATACGGTTGTTTCTCATGAGCTGGCCACAGCAATCAGGGCACGCTACATCCGCTTCCGACCAACAGCTTGGCATGGTCACATATCAATGAGAGTAGAACTCTATGGGTGCACAGGTAAAATTGCTTTTGATACTCACAACTATTCTTCACACAGGTTCTCACGTTCTACTAATGGCTAATGTGCTATTGGCAGTGTACATAGGTCAAGAGCATTTTTCGTAACTTTTTTTCAATTCTAATTACTACTACGTCGATAAAAATGTTTCCCACCGGTATTTTGCAAACAGTGATGGGTTTCTCAAAAATTATGACTTAAATTTTCTCCAAGACTCGACATGATGTGTTCCTTCGCAGAATATCAAAAAGCTCTACGTCTTTTTTTCAATTCTACGTCGATAAAAGTTTTTCCCATCAGTATTTTGCAAACAGTGATGGGTTTCTCAAAAATTACGATTTTAATTTTCTCTAAGACTCGACATGATGTGTTCCTTTTTCAGAATGTCAAGAAGCTCTGGGCGTGGAAAGCGGTGCCATCTCTGACGCACAAATCAGTGCTTCGTCACAGTGGGACGCTAATCATGCCGCATTCCAGGGAAGATTACACTTTCAGAAATCTCCAGGTAAAGCAGGATCATGGTCAGCTCGCACCAATGATGTCAATCAGTGGTTGCAGATTGATCTTGGTAATCAGGTAACCAAAGTAACCCGTTTGGCAACACAAGGAAGGAACGCTTACAGTCAGTGGGTAACCAAGTACAAGCTGCAGTACAGTCAGGACGGCGTCACCTTTCACTATTATAGCGAGCAACCACATACTGCGCCCAAGGTAACATAGCCTTCTTCGAAAAGGAAAACTCACCCAGAAATTGTAGTCTCAGCTATCCTTTAACGCTACATTACCTCTTAAGAAAGATATATCTCGGCATTCACTTTTGTTTTCCAGTAGAAACATTAACAACTTGTTTTCATCTGTGGGCATTAGTTTTCAAATTCAACAGTCTACCTTTTTTGTCAAGATCCAACATAACTTTATTGCACGTATCAAAGCAATGCAATGCCCAGTTTAACTTTTCTTGCTTGAGCTTTATTGCGAAAAAACAATCAACTAAACAGGAATACCCTTTTTGACGTCAAACCTATGATACTCTTTGATGAAATCGACATGTGACGATGAATTTCCATTTAAAGTTTTCTATCTCGTTAATTTAGGAGTTTGCTGGAAACACCGACTCGGATACGGTTGTTTCTCATGAGCTGGCCACAGCAATCAGGGCACGCTACATCCGCTTCCGACCAACAGCTTGGCATGGTCACATATCAATGAGAGTAGAACTCTATGGGTGCAAAGGTAAAATTGCTTTTGATACTCACAACTATTCTTCACACAGGTTCTCACGTTCTACTAATGGCTAATGTGCTATTGGCAGTGTACATAGGTCAAGAGCACTTTTCGTAACTTTTTTTCAATTCTAATTACTACTACGTCGATAAAAATGTTTCCCACCGGTATTTTGCAAACAGTGATGGGTTTCTCAAAAATTATGACTTAAATTTTCTCCAAGACTCGACATGATGTGTTCCTTCGCAGAATATCAAAAAGCTCTACGTCTTTTTTTCAATTCTACGTCGATAAAAGTTTTTCCCATCAGTATTTTGCAAACAGTGATGGGTTTCTCAAAAATTACGATTTTAATTTTCTCTAAGACTCGACATGATGTGTTCCTTTTTCAGAATGTCAAGAAGCTCTGGGCGTGGAAAGCGGTGCCATCTCTGACGCACAAATCAGTGCTTCGTCACAGTGGGACGCTAATCATGCCGCATTCCAGGGAAGATTACACTTTCAGAAATCTCCAGGTAAAGCAGGATCATGGTCAGCTCGCACCAATGATGTCAATCAGTGGTTGCAGATTGATCTTGGTAATCAGGTAACCAAAGTAACCCGTTTGGCAACACAAGGAAGGAACGCTTACAGTCAGTGGGTAACCAAGTACAAGCTGCAGTACAGTCAGGACGGCGTCACCTTTCACTATTATAGCGAGCAACCACATACTGCGCCCAAGGTAACATAGCCTTCTTCGAAAAGGAAAACTCACCCAGAAATTGTAGTCTCAGCTATCCTTTAACGCTACATTACCTCTTAAGAAAGATATATCTCAGCATTCACTTTTGTTTTCCAGTAGAAACATAAACAACTTGTTTTCATCTGTGGGCATTAGTTTTCAAATTCAACAGTCTACCTTTTTTGTCAAGATCCAACATAACATTATTACACGTATCAAAGCAATGCAATGCCCAGTTTAACTTTTCTTGCTTGAGCTTTATTGTGAAAAAACAATCAACTAAACAGGAATACCCTTTTCGCCGTCAAACCTATGATACTCTTTGATGAAATCGACATGTGACGATGAATTTCCATTTAAAGTTTTCTATCTCGTTAATTTAGGAGTTTGCTGGAAACACCGACTCGGATACGGTTGTTTCTCATGAGCTGGCCACAGCAATCAGGGCACGCTACATCCGCTTCCGACCAACAGCTTGGCATGGTCACATATCAATGAGAGTAGAACTCTATGGGTGCACAGGTAAAATTGCTTTTGATACTCACAACTATTCTTCACACAGGTTCTCACGTTCTACTAATGGCTAATGTGCTATTGGCAGTGTACATAGGTCAAGAGCATTTTTCGTAACTTTTTTTCAATTCTAATTACTACTACGTCGATAAAAATGTTTCCCACCGGTATTTTGCAAACAGTGATGGGTTTCTCAAAAATTATGACTTAAATTTTCTCCAAGACTCGACATGATGTGTTCCTTCGCAGAATATCAAAAAGCTCTACGTCTTTTTTTCAATTCTACGTCGATAAAAGTTTTTCCCATCAGTATTTTGCAAACAGTGATGGGTTTCTCAAAAATTACGATTTTAATTTTCTCTAAGACTCGACATGATGTGTTCCTTTTTCAGAATGTCAAGAAGCTCTGGGCGTGGAAAGCGGTGCCATCTCTGACGCACAAATCAGTGCTTCGTCACAGTGGGACGCTAATCATGCCGCATTCCAGGGAAGATTAAACTTTCAGAAATCTCCAGGTAAAGCAGGATCATGGTCAGCTCGCACCAATGATGTCAATCAGTGGTTGCAGATTGATCTTGGTAATCAGGTAACCAAAGTAACCCGTTTGGCAACACAAGGAAGGAACGCTTACAGTCAGTGGGTAACCAAGTACAAGCTGCAGTACAGTCAGGACGGCGTCACCTTTCACTATTATAGCGAGCAACCACATACTGCGCCCAAGGTAACATAGCCTTCTTCGAAAAGGAAAACTCACCCAGAAATTGTAGTCTCAGCTATCCTTTAACGCTACATTACCTCTTAAGAAAGATATATCTCAGCATTCACTTTTGTTTTCCAGTAGAAACATTAACAACTTGTTTTCATCTGTGGGAATTAGTTTTCAAATTCAACAGTCTACCTTTTTTGTCAAGATCCAACATAACTTTATTACACGTATCAAAGCAATGCAATGCCCAGTTTAACTTTTCCTGCTTGAGCTTTATTGCGAAAAAACAATCAACTAAACAGGAATACCCTTTTCGCCGTCAAACCTATGATACTCTTTGATGAAATCGACATGTGACGATGAATTTCCATTTAAAGTTTTCTATCTCGTTAATTTAGGAGTTTGCTGGAAACACCGACTCGGATACGGTTGTTTCTCATGAGCTGGCCACAGCAATCAGGGCACGCTACATCCGCTTCCGACCAACAGCTTGGCATGGTCACATATCAATGAGAGTAGAACTCTATGGGTGCACAGGTAAAATTGCTTTTGATACTCACAACTATTCTTCACACAGGTTCTCACGTTCTACTAATGGCTAATGTGCTATTGGCAGTGTACATAGGTCAAGAGCACTTTTCGTAACTTTTTTTCAATTCTATTCACTACTACGTCGATAAAAATGTTTCCCACCGGTATTTTGCAAACAGTGATGGCTTTCTCAAAACTTACGATTTGAATTTTCTCCAAGACTCGACATGATGTGTTCCTTCGCAGAATGTCAAGAAGCTCTACGTCTTTTTTTCAATTCTACGTCAATTAAAATTTTTCTCATCAGTATTTTGCAAACAGTGATGCGTTTCTCAAAAATTACGATTTTAATTTTCTCTAAGACTCGACATGATGTGTTCCTTTGCAGAATGTCAAGAAGCTCTGGGCGTGGAAAGCGGTGCCATCTCTGACGCACAAATCAGTGCTTCGTCACAGTGGGACGCTAATCATGCCGCATTCCAGGGAAGATTACACTTTCAGAAATCTCCAGGTAAAGCAGGATCATGGTCAGCTCGCACCAATGATGTCAATCAGTGGTTGCAGATTGATCTTGGTAATCAGGTAACCAAAGTAACCCGTTTGGCAACACAAGGAAGGAACGCTTACAGTCAGTGGGTAACCAAGTACAAGCTGCAGTACAGTCAGGACGGCGTCACCTTTCACTATTATAGCGAGCAACCACATACTGCGCCCAAGGTAACATAGCCTTCTTCGAAAAGGAAAACTCACCCAGAAATTGTAGTCTCAGCTATCCTTTAACGCTACATTACCTCTTAAGAAAGATATATCTCAGCATTCACTTTTGTTTTCCAGTAGAAACATAAACAACTTGTTTTAATCTGTGGGCATTAGTTTTCAAATTCAACAGTCTACCTTTTTTGTCAAGATCCAACATAACTTTATTACACGTATCAAAGCAATGCAATGCCCAGTTTAACTTTTCCTGCTTGAGCTTTATTGCGAAAAAACAATCAACTAAACAGAAATACCCTTTTCGCCGTCAAACCTATGATACTCTTTGATGAAATCGACATGTGACGATGAATTTCCATTTAAAGTTTTCTATCTCGTTAATTTAGGAGTTTGCTGGAAACACCGACTCGGATACGGTTGTTTCTCATGAGCTGGCCACAGCAATCAGGGCACGCTACATCCGCTTCCGACCAACAGCTTGGCATGGTCACATATCAATGAGAGTAGAACTCTATGGGTGCAAAGGTAAAATTGCTTTTGATACTCACAACTATTCTTCACACAGGTTCTCACGTTCTACTAATGGCTAATGTGCTATTGGCAGTGTACATAGGTCAAGAGCACTTTTCGTAACTTTTTTTCAATTCTATTCACTACTACGTCGATAAAAATGTTTCCCACCGGTATTTTGCAAACAGTGATGGGTTTCTCAAAACTTACGATTTGAATTTTCTCCAAGACTCGACATGATGTGTTCCTTCGCAGAATGTCAAGAAGCTCTACGTCTTTTTTTCAATTCTACGTCAATTAAAATTTTTCTCATCAGTATTTTGCAAACAGTGATGCGTTTCTCAAAAATTACGATTTTAATTTTCTCTAAGAGTCGACATGATGTGTTCCTTTGCAGAATGTCAAGAAGCTCTGGGCGTGGAAAGCGGTGCCATCTCTGACGCACAAATCAGTGCTTCGTCACAGTGGGACGCTAATCATGCCGCATTCCAGGGAAGATTACACTTTCAGAAATCTCCAGGTAAAGCAGGATCATGGTCAGCTCGCACCAATGATGTCAATCAGTGGTTGCAGATTGATCTTGGTAATCAGGTAACCAAAGTAACCCGTTTGGCAACACAAGGAAGGAACGCTTACAGTCAGTGGGTAACCAAGTACAAGCTGCAGTACAGTCAGGACGGCGTCACCTTTCACTATTATAGCGAGCAACCACATACTGCGCCCAAGGTAACATAGCCTTCTTCGAAAAGGAAAACTCACCCAGAAATTGTAGTCTCAGCTATCCTTTAACGCTACATTACCTCTTAAGAAAGATATATCTCAGCATTCACTTTTGTTTTCCAGTAGAAACATAAACAACTTGTTTTCATCTGTGGGCATTAGTTTTCAAATTCAACAGTCTACCTTTTTTGTCAAGATCCAACATAACTTTATTACACGTATCAAAGCAATGCAATGCCCAGTTTAACTTTTCCTGCTTGAGCTTTATTGCGAAAAAACAATCAACTAAACAGAAATACCCTTTTCGCCGTCAAACCTATGATACTCTTTGATGAAATCGACATGTGACGATGAATTTCCATTTAAAGTTTTCTATCTCGTTAATTTAGGAGTTTGCTGGAAACACCGACTCGGATACGGTTGTTTCTCATGAGCTGGCCACAGCAATCAGGGCACGCTACATCCGCTTCCGACCAACAGCTTGGCATGGTCACATATCAATGAGAGTAGAACTCTATGGGTGCAAAGGTAAAATTGCTTTTGATACTCACAACTATTCTTCACACAGGTTCTCACGTTCTACTAATGGCTAATGTGCTATTGGCAGTGTACATAGGTCAAGAGCACTTTTCGTAACTTTTTTTCAATTCTATTCACTACTACGTCGATAAAAATGTTTCCCACCGGTATTTTGCAAACAGTGATGGGTTTCTCAAAACTTACGATTTGAATTTTCTCCAAGACTCGACATGATGTGTTCCTTCGCAGAATGTCAAGAAGCTCTACGTCTTTTTTTCCATTCTACGTCAATTAAAATTTTTCTCATCAGTATTTTGCAAACAGTGATGCGTTTCTCAAAAATTACGATTTTAATTTTCTCTAAGACTCGACATGATGTGTTCCTTTTTCAGAATGTCAAGAAGTTCTGGGCGTGGAAAGCGGTGCCATCTCTGACGCACAAATCAGTGCTTCGTCACAGTGGGACGCTAATCATGCCGCATTCCAGGGAAGATTACACTTTCAGAAATCTCCAGGTAAAGCAGGATCATGGTCAGCTCGCACCAATGATGTCAATCAGTGGTTGCAGATTGATCTTGGTAATCAGGTAA
Source organism: Pavona decussata (assembly GCF_977016875.1). Lineage (NCBI taxonomy): Eukaryota > Metazoa > Cnidaria > Anthozoa > Scleractinia > Agariciidae > Pavona > Pavona decussata. The sequence goes on from NW_028145674.1 coordinate 819,268, forward strand.
CCAAAGTAACCCGTTTGGCAACACAAGGAAGGAACGCTTACAGTCAGTGGGTAACCAAGTACAAGCTGCAGTACAGTCAGGACGGCGTCACCTTTCACTATTATAGCGAGCAACCACATACTGCGCCCAAGGTAACATAGCCTTCTTCGAAAAGGAAAACTCACCCAGAAATTGTAGCCTCAGCTATCCTTTAACGCTACATTACCTCTTAAGAAAGATATATCTCAGCATTCACTTTTGTTTTCCAGTAGAAACATTAACAACTTGTTTTCATCTGTGGGCATTAGTTTTCAAATTCAACAGTCTACCTTTTTTGTCAAGATCCAACATAACTTTATTACACGTATCAAAGCAATGCAATGCAAAGTTTAACCTTTCTTGCTTGAGCTTTATTGCGAAAAAACAATCAACTAAACAGGAATACCCTTTTCGCCGTCAAACCTATGATACTCTTTGATGAAATCGACATGTGACGATGAATTTCCATTTAAAGTTTTCTATCTCGTTAATTTAGGAGTTTGCTGGAAACACCGACTCGGATACGGTTGTTTCTCATGAGCTGGCCACAGCAATCAGGGCACGCTACATCCGCTTCCGACCAACAGCTTGGCATGGTCACATATCAATGAGAGTAGAACTCTATGGGTGCAAAGGTAAAATTGCTTTTGATACTCACCAGTATTCTTCACACAGGTTCTCACGTTCTACTAATGGCTAATGTGCTATTGGCAGTGTACATAGGTCAAGAGCACTTTTCGTAACTTTTTTTCAATTCTAATTACTACTACGTCGACAAAAATGTTTCCCACCGGTATTTTGCAAACAGTGATGGGTTTTTAAAAACTTACGATTTGAATTTTCTCCAAGACTCGACATGATGTGTACCTTTGCATAATGTCAAGAAGCTCTACGTCTTTTTTTTTTCAATTCTACGTCGATTAAAATTTTTCCCATCAGTATTTTGCAAACAGTGATGGGTTTCTCAAAAATTACGATTTTAATTTTCTCTAAGACTCGACATGATGTGTTCCTTTTTCAGAATGTCAAGAAGCTCTGGGCGTGGAAAGCGGTGCCATCTCTGACGCACAAATCAGTGCTTCGTCACAGTGGGACGCTAATCATGCCGCATTCCAGGGAAGATTACACTTTCAGAAATCTCCAGGTAAAGCAGGATCATGGTCAGCTCGCACCAATGATGTCAATCAGTGGTTGCAGATTGATCTTGGTAATCAGGTAACCAAAGTAACCCGTTTGGCAACACAAGGAAGGAACGCTTACAGTCAGTGGGTAACCAAGTACAAGCTGCAGTACAGTCAGGACGGCGTCACCTTTCACTATTATAGCGAGCAACCACATACTGCGCCCAAGGTAACATAGCCTTCTTCGAAAAGGAAAACTCACCCAGAAATTGTAGTCTCAGCTATCCTTTAACGCTACATTACCTCTTAAGAAAGATATATCTCAGCATTCACTTTTGTTTTCCAGTAGAAACATTAACAACTTGTTTTCATCTGTGGGCATTAGTTTTCAAATTCAACAGTCTACCTTTTTTGTCAAGATCCAACATAACTTTATTACACGTATCAAAGCAATGCAATGCCCAGTTTAACTTTTCTTGCTTGAGCTTTATTGCGAAAAAACAATCAACTAAACAGGAATACCCTTTTCGCCGTCAAACCTATGATACTCTTTGATGAAATCGACATGTGACGATGAATTTCCATTTAAAGTTTTCTATCTCGTTAATTTAGGAGTTTGCTGGAAACACCGACTCGGATACGGTTGTTTCTCATGAGCTGGCCACAGCAATCAGGGCACGCTACATCCGCTTCCGACCAACAGCTTGGCATGGTCACATATCAATGAGAGTAGAACTCTATGGGTGCAAAGGTAAAATTGCTTTTGATACTCACCAGTATTCTTCACACAGGTTCTCACGTTCTACTAATGGCTAATGTGCTATTGGCAGTGTACATAGGTCAAGAGCACTTTTCGTAACTTTTTTTCAATTCTAATTACTACTACGTCGATAAAAATGTTTCCCACCGGTATTTTCCAAACAGTGATGGGTTTCTCAAAACTTACGATTTAAATTTTCTCCAGGACTCGACATGATGTGTTCCTTTGCAGAATGTCAAGAAGCTCGACGTCTTTTTTTTTTTTTTCAATTCTACGTCGATAAAAGTTTTTCCCATCAGTATTTTACAAACAGTGATGGGTTTCTCAAAAATTACGATTTTAATTTTCTCTAAGACTCGACATGATGTGTTCCTTTTTCAGAATGTCAAGAAGCTCTGGGCGTGGAGAGCGGTGCCATCTCTGACGCACAAATCAGTGCTTCGTCACAGTGGGACGCTAATCATGCCGCCATCCAGGGAAGATTACACTTTCAGAAATCTCCAGGTAAAGCAGGATCATGGTCAGCTCGCACCAATGATGTCAATCAGTGGCTGCAGATTGATCTTGGTAATCAGGTTACCAAAGTAACCCGTTTGGCAGCACAAGGAAGGAACGCTTACAGTCAGTGGGTAACCAAGTACAAGCTGCAGTACAGTCAGGACGGCGTCACCTTCCACTATTATAGCGAGCAACCACATACTGCGCCCAAGGTAACATAGCCTTCTTCGAAAAGGAAAACTCACCCAGAAATTGTAGTCTCAGCTATCCTTTAACGCTACATTACCTCTTAAGAAAGATATATCTCAGCATTCACTTTTGTTTTCCAGTAGAAACATTAACAACTTGTTTTCATCTGTGGGCATTAGTTTTCAAATTCAACAGTCTACCTTTTTTGTCAAGATCCAACATAACTTTATTACACGTATCAAAGCAATGCAATGCCCAGTTTAACTTTTCTTGCTTGAGCTTTATTGCGAAAAAACAATCAACTAAACAGGAATACCCTTTTTGACGTCAAACCTATGATACTCTTTGATGAAATCGACATGTGACGATGAATTTCCATTTAAAGTTTTCTATCTCGTTAATTTAGGAGTTTGCTGGAAACACCGACTCGGATACGGTTGTTTCTCATGAGCTGGCCACAGCAATCAGGGCACGCTACATCCGCTTCCGACCAACAGCTTGGCATGGTCACATATCAATGAGAGTAGAACTCTATGGGTGCAAAGGTAAAATTGCTTTTGATACTCACAACTATTCTTCACACAGGTTCTCACGTTCTACTAATGGCTAATGTGCTATTGGCAGTGTACATAGGTCAAGAGCACTTTTCGTAACTTTTTTTCAATTCTAATTACTACTACGTCGATAAAAATGTTTCCCACCGGTATTTTGCAAACAGTGATGGGTTTCTCAAAAATTATGACTTAAATTTTCTCCAAGACTCGACATGATGTGTTCCTTAGCAGAATATCAAAAAGCTATACGTCTTTTTTTCAATTCTACGTCGATAAAAGTTTTTCCCATCAGTATTTTGCAAACAGTGATGGGTTTCTCAACAATTACGATTTTAATTTTCTCTAAGACTCGACATGATGTGTTCCTTTTTCAGAATGTCAAGAAGTTCTGGGCGTGGAAAGCGGTGCCATCTCTGACGCACAAATCAGTGCTTCGTCACAGTGGGACGCTAATCATGCCGCATTCCAGGGAAGATTACACTTTCAGAAATCTCCAGGTATAGCAGGATCATGGTCAGCTCGCACCAATGATGTCAATCAGTGGTTGCAGATTGATCTTGGTAATCAGGTAACCAAAGTAACCCGTTTGGCAACACAGGGAAGGAACGCTTACAGTCAGTGGGTAACCAAGTACAAGCTGCAGTACAGTCAGGACGGCGTCACCTTTCACTATTATAGCGAGCAACCACATACTGCGCCCAAGGTAACATAGCCTTCTTCGAAAAGGAAAACTCACCCAGAAATTGTAGCCTCAGCTATCCTTTAACGCTACATTACCTCTTAAGAAAGATATATCTCAGCATTCACTTTTGTTTTCCAGTAGAAACATAAACAACTTGTTTTCATCTGTGGGCATTAGTTTTCAAATTCAACAGTCTACCTTTTTTGTCAAGATCCAACATAACTTTATTACACGTATCAAAGCAATGCAATGCCCAGTTTAACTTTTCCTGCTTGAGCTTTATTGCGAAAAAACAATCAACTAAACAGAAATACCCTTTTCGCCGTCAAACCTATGATACTCTTTGATGAAATCGACATGTGACGATGAATTTCCATTTAAAGTTTTCTATCTCGTTAATTTAGGAGTTTGCTGGAAACACCGACTCGGATACGGTTGTTTCTCATGAGCTGGCCACAGCAATCAGGGCACGCTACATCCGCTTCCGACCAACAGCTTGGCATGGTCACATATCAATGAGAGTAGAACTCTATGGGTGCAAAGGTAAAATTGCTTTTGATACTCACAACTATTCTTCACACAGGTTCTCACGTTCTACTAATGGCTAATGTGCTATTGGCAGTGTACATAGGTCAAGAGCACTTTTCGTAACTTTTTTTCAATTCTATTCACTACTACGTCGATAAAAATGTTTCCCACCGGTATTTTGCAAACAGTGATGGGTTTCTCAAAACTTACGATTTGAATTTTCTCCAAGACTCGACATGATGTGTTCCTTCGCAGAATGTCAAGAAGCTCTACGTCTTTTTTTCCATTCTACGTCAATTAAAATTTTTCTCATCAGTATTTTGCAAACAGTGATGCGTTTCTCAAAAATTACGATTTTAATTTTCTCTAAGACTCGACATGATGTGTTCCTTTTTCAGAATGTCAAGAAGTTCTGGGCGTGGAAAGCGGTGCCATCTCTGACGCACAAATCAGTGCTTCGTCACAGTGGGACGCTAATCATGCCGCATTCCAGGGAAGATTACACTTTCAGAAATCTCCAGGTAAAGCAGGATCATGGTCAGCTCGCACCAATGATGTCAATCAGTGGTTGCAGATTGATCTTGGTAATCAGGTAACCAAAGTAACCCGTTTGGCAACACAAGGAAGGAACGCTTACAGTCAGTGGGTAACCAAGTACAAGCTGCAGTACAGTCAGGACGGCGTCACCTTTCACTATTATAGCGAGCAACCACATACTGCGCCCAAGGTAACATAGCCTTCTTCGAAAAGGAAAACTCACCCAGAAATTGTAGCCTCAGCTATCCTTTAACGCTACATTACCTCTTAAGAAAGATATATCTCAGCATTCACTTTTGTTTTCCAGTAGAAACATTAACAACTTGTTTTCATCTGTGGGCATTAGTTTTCAAATTCAACAGTCTACCTTTTTTGTCAAGATCCAACATAACTTTATTACACGTATCAAAGCAATGCAATGCAAAGTTTAACTTTTCTTGCTTGAGCTTTATTGCGAAAAAACAATCAACTAAACAGGAATACCCTTTTCGCCGTCAAACCTATGATACTCTTTGATGAAATCGACATGTGACGATGAATTTCCATTTAAAGTTTTCTATCTCGTTAATTTAGGAGTTTGCTGGAAACACCGACTCGGATACGGTTGTTTCTCATGAGCTGGCCACAGCAATCAGGGCACGCTACATCCGCTTCCGACCAACAGCTTGGCATGGTCACATATCAATGAGAGTAGAACTCTATGGGTGCAAAGGTAAAATTGCTTTTGATACTCACCAGTATTCTTCACACAGGTTCTCACGTTCTACTAATGGCTAATGTGCTATTGGCAGTGTACATAGGTCAAGAGCACTTTTCGTAACTTTTTTTCAATTCTAATTACTACTACGTCGACAAAAATGTTTCCCACCGGTATTTTGCAAACAGTGATGGGTTTTTAAAAACTTACGATTTGAATTTTCTCCAAGACTCGACATGATGTGTACCTTTGCATAATGTCAAGAAGCTCTACGTCTTTTTTTTTTCAATTCTACGTCGATTAAAATTTTTCCCATCAGTATTTTGCAAACAGTGATGGGTTTCTCAAAAATTACGATTTTAATTTTCTCTAAGACTCGACATGATGTGTTCCTTTTTCAGAATGTCAAGAAGCTCTGGGCGTGGAAAGCGGTGCCATCTCTGACGCACAAATCAGTGCTTCGTCACAGTGGGACGCTAATCATGCCGCATTCCAGGGAAGATTACACTTTCAGAAATCTCCAGGTAAAGCAGGATCATGGTCAGCTCGCACCAATGATGTCAATCAGTGGTTGCAGATTGATCTTGGTAATCAGGTAACCAAAGTAACCCGTTTGGCAACACAAGGAAGGAACGCTTACAGTCAGTGGGTAACCAAGTACAAGCTGCAGTACAGTCAGGACGGCGTCACCTTTCACTATTATAGCGAGCAACCACATACTGCGCCCAAGGTAACATAGCCTTCTTCGAAAAGGAAAACTCACCCAGAAATTGTAGTCTCAGCTATCCTTTAACGCTACATTACCTCTTAAGAAAGATATATCTCAGCATTCACTTTTGTTTTCCAGTAGAAACATTAACAACTTGTTTTCATCTGTGGGCATTAGTTTTCAAATTCAACAGTCTACCTTTTTTGTCAAGATCCAACATAACTTTATTACACGTATCAAAGCAATGCAATGCCCAGTTTAACTTTTCTTGCTTGAGCTTTATTGCGAAAAAACAATCAACTAAACAGGAATACCCTTTTCGCCGTCAAACCTATGATACTCTTTGATGAAATCGACATGTGACGATGAATTTCCATTTAAAGTTTTCTATCTCGTTAATTTAGGAGTTTGCTGGAAACACCGACTCGGATACGGTTGTTTCTCATGAGCTGGCCACAGCAATCAGGGCACGCTACATCCGCTTCCGACCAACAGCTTGGCATGGTCACATATCAATGAGAGTAGAACTCTATGGGTGCAAAGGTAAAATTGCTTTTGATACTCACCAGTATTCTTCACACAGGTTCTCACGTTCTACTAATGGCTAATGTGCTATTGGCAGTGTACATAGGTCAAGAGCACTTTTCGTAACTTTTTTTCAATTCTAATTACTACTACGTCGATAAAAATGTTTCCCACCGGTATTTTCCAAACAGTGATGGGTTTCTCAAAACTTACGATTTAAATTTTCTCCAGGACTCGACATGATGTGTTCCTTTGCAGAATGTCAAGAAGCTCGACGTCTTTTTTTTTTTTTTCAATTCTACGTCGATAAAAGTTTTTCCCATCAGTATTTTACAAACAGTGATGGGTTTCTCAAAAATTACGATTTTAATTTTCTCTAAGACTCGACATGATGTGTTCCTTTTTCAGAATGTCAAGAAGCTCTGGGCGTGGAGAGCGGTGCCATCTCTGACGCACAAATCAGTGCTTCGTCACAGTGGGACGCTAATCATGCCGCCATCCAGGGAAGATTACACTTTCAGAAATCTCCAGGTAAAGCAGGATCATGGTCAGCTCGCACCAATGATGTCAATCAGTGGCTGCAGATTGATCTTGGTAATCAGGTTACCAAAGTAACCCGTTTGGCAGCACAAGGAAGGAACGCTTACAGTCAGTGGGTAACCAAGTACAAGCTGCAGTACAGTCAGGACGGCGTCACCTTCCACTATTATAGCGAGCAACCACATACTGCGCCCAAGGTAACATAGCCTTCTTCGAAAAGGAAAACTCACCCAGAAATTGTAGTCTCAGCTATCCTTTAACGCTACATTACCTCTTAAGAAAGATATATCTCAGCATTCACTTTTGTTTTCCAGTAGAAACATTAACAACTTGTTTTCATCTGTGGGCATTAGTTTTCAAATTCAACAGTCTACCTTTTTTGTCAAGATCCAACATAACTTTATTACACGTATCAAAGCAATGCAATGCCCAGTTTAACTTTTCTTGCTTGAGCTTTATTGCGAAAAAACAATCAACTAAACAGGAATACCCTTTTTGACGTCAAACCTATGATACTCTTTGATGAAATCGACATGTGACGATGAATTTCCATTTAAAGTTTTCTATCTCGTTAATTTAGGAGTTTGCTGGAAACACCGACTCGGATACGGTTGTTTCTCATGAGCTGGCCACAGCAATCAGGGCACGCTACATCCGCTTCCGACCAACAGCTTGGCATGGTCACATATCAATGAGAGTAGAACTCTATGGGTGCAAAGGTAAAATTGCTTTTGATACTCACAACTATTCTTCACACAGGTTCTCACGTTCTACTAATGGCTAATGTGCTATTGGCAGTGTACATAGGTCAAGAGCACTTTTCGTAACTTTTTTTCAATTCTAATTACTACTACGTCGATAAAAATGTTTCCCACCGGTATTTTGCAAACAGTGATGGGTTTCTCAAAAATTATGACTTAAATTTTCTCCAAGACTCGACATGATGTGTTCCTTAGCAGAATATCAAAAAGCTATACGTCTTTTTTTCAATTCTACGTCGATAAAAGTTTTTCCCATCAGTATTTTGCAAACAGTGATGGGTTTCTCAACAATTACGATTTTAATTTTCTCTAAGACTCGACATGATGTGTTCCTTTTTCAGAATGTCAAGAAGTTCTGGGCGTGGAAAGCGGTGCCATCTCTGACGCACAAATCAGTGCTTCGTCACAGTGGGACGCTAATCATGCCGCATTCCAGGGAAGATTACACTTTCAGAAATCTCCAGGTATAGCAGGATCATGGTCAGCTCGCACCAATGATGTCAATCAGTGGTTGCAGATTGATCTTGGTAATCAGGTAACCAAAGTAACCCGTTTGGCAACACAGGGAAGGAACGCTTACAGTCAGTGGGTAACCAAGTACAAGCTGCAGTACAGTCAGGACGGCGTCACCTTTCACTATTATAGCGAGCAACCACATACTGCGCCCAAGGTAACATAGCCTTCTTCGAAAAGGAAAACTCACCCAGAAATTGTAGCCTCAGCTATCCTTTAACGCTACATTACCTCTTAAGAAAGATATATCTCAGCATTCACTTTTGTTTTCCAGTAGAAACATTAACAACTTGTTTTCATCTGTGGGCATTAGTTTTCAAATTCAACAGTCTACCTTTTTTGTCAAGATCCAACATAACTTTATTACACGTATCAAAGCAATGCAATGCCCAGTTTAACTTTTCTTGCTTGAGCTTTATTGCGAAAAAACAATCAACTAAACAGGAATACCCTTTTCGCCGTCAAACCTATGATACTCTTTGATGAAATCGACATGTGACGATGAATTTCCATTTAAAGTTTTCTATCTCGTTAATTTAGGAGTTTGCTGGAAACACCGACTCGGATACGGTTGTTTCTCATGAGCTGGCCACAGCAATCAGGGCACGCTACATCCGCTTCCGACCAACAGCTTGGCATGGTCACATATCAATGAGAGTAGAACTCTATGGGTGCAAAGGTAAAATTGCTTTTGATAATCACAACTATTCTTCACACAGGTTCTCACGTTCTACTAATGGCTAATGTGCTATTGGCAGTGTACATAGGTCAAGAGCACTTTTCGTAACTTTTTTTCAATTCTAATTACTACTACGTCGACAAAAATGTTTCCCACCGGTATTTTGCAAACAGTGATGGGTTTTTAAAAACTTACGATTTGAATTTTCTCCAAGACTCGACATGATGTGTACCTTTGCATAATGTCAAGAAGCTCTACGTCTTTTTTTTTTCAATTCTACGTCGATTAAAATTTTTCCCATCAGTATTTTGCAAACAGTGATGGGTTTCTCAAAAATTACGATTTTAATTTTCTCTAAGACTCGACATGATGTGTTCCTTTTTCAGAATGTCAAGAAGCTCTGGGCGTGGAAAGCGGTGCCATCTCTCACGCACAAATCAGTGCTTCGTCACAGTGGGACGCTAATCATGCCGCATTCCAGGGAAGATTACACTTTCAGAAATCTCCAGGTAAAGCAGGATCATGGTCAGCTCGCACCAATGATGTCAATCAGTGGTTGCAGATTGATCTTGGTAATCAGGTAACCAAAGTAACCCGTTTGGCAACACAAGGAAGGAACGCTTACAGTCAGTGGGTAACCAAGTACAAGCTGCAGTACAGTCAGGACGGCGTCACCTTTCACTATTATAGCGAGCAACCACATACTGCGCCCAAGGTAACATAGCCTTCTTCGAAAAGGAAAACTCACCCAGAAATTGTAGTCTCAGCTATCCTTTAACGCTACATTACCTCTTAAGAAAGATATATCTCAGCATTCACTTTTGTTTTCCAGTAGAAACATTAACAACTTGTTTTCATCTGTGGGCATTAGTTTTCAAATTCAACAGTCTACCTTTTTTGTCAAGATCCAACATAACTTTATTACACGTATCAAAGCAATGCAATGCCCAGTTTAACTTTTCTTGCTTGAGCTTTATTGCGAAAAAACAATCAACTAAACAGGAATACCCTTTTCGCCGTCAAACCTATGATACTCTTTGATGAAATCGACATGTGACGATGAATTTCCATTTAAAGTTTTCTATCTCGTTAATTTAGGAGTTTGCTGGAAACACCGACTCGGATACGGTTGTTTCTCATGAGCTGGCCACAGCAATCAGGGCACGCTACATCCGCTTCCGACCAACAGCTTGGCATGGTCACATATCAATGAGAGTAGAACTCTATGGGTGCAAAGGTAAAATTGCTTTTGATACTCACCAGTATTCTTCACACAGGTTCTCACGTTCTACTAATGGCTAATGTGCTATTGGCAGTGTACATAGGTCAAGAGCACTTTTCGTAACTTTTTTTCAATTCTAATTACTACTACGTCGATAAAAATGTTTCCCACCGGTATTTTCCAAACAGTGATGGGTTTCTCAAAACTTACGATTTAAATTTTCTCCAGGACTCGACATGATGTGTTCCTTTGCAGAATGTCAAGAAGCTCGACGTCTTTTTTTTTTTTTTCAATTCTACGTCGATAAAAGTTTTTCCCATCAGTATTTTACAAACAGTGATGGGTTTCTCAAAAATTACGATTTTAATTTTCTCTAAGACTCGACATGATGTGTTCCTTTTTCAGAATGTCAAGAAGCTCTGGGCGTGGAGAGCGGTGCCATCTCTGACGCACAAATCAGTGCTTCGTCACAGTGGGACGCTAATCATGCCGCCATCCAGGGAAGATTACACTTTCAGAAATCTCCAGGTAAAGCAGGATCATGGTCAGCTCGCACCAATGATGTCAATCAGTGGCTGCAGATTGATCTTGGTAATCAGGTTACCAAAGTAACCCGTTTGGCAGCACAAGGAAGGAACGCTTACAGTCAGTGGGTAACCAAGTACAAGCTGCAGTACAGTCAGGACGGCGTCACCTTCCACTATTATAGCGAGCAACCACATACTGCGCCCAAGGTAACATAGCCTTCTTCGAAAAGGAAAACTCACCCAGAAATGGTAGTCTTAGCTAAACTTTAACGCTACATTACCTCTTAAGAAAGATATATCTCAGCATTCACTTTTGTTTTCCAGTAGAAACATTAACAACTTGTTTTCATCTGTGGGCATTAGTTTTCAAATTCAACAGTCTACCTTTTTTGTCAAGATCCAACATAACTTTATTGCACGTATCAAAGCAATACAATGCCCAGTTTAACTTTCCTTGCTTGAGCTTTATTGCGAAAAAACAATCAACTAAACAGGAATACCCTTTCGCCGTCAAACCTATGATACTCTTTGTTGAAATGGACATGTGACGATGAATTTTTATTTAAAGTTTTCTATCTCGTTAATTTAGGAGTTTGCTGGAAACACCGACTCGGATACGGTTGTTTCTCATGAGCTGGCTACAGCAATCAGGGCGCGCTACATCCGCTTCCGACCAACAGCTTGGCATGGTCACATATCAATGAGAGTAGAACTCTATGGGTGCAAAGGTAAAATTGCTTTTGATACTCAGAAGTATTGTTCACACGGGTTCTTACGTTCTACTAATGGCTAATGTGCTATTGGCAGTGTACATAGGTCAACAGCAATTTTCTTAACTTTTTTTTAATTCTAATCGTTACTACGTCGATAAACACTTGTTTCTTAAAATCGGGTCACAGCAATCAAAGCAAGGTACATCTGCTTTCGACCAACAGCTTTGCATGGTTACATATCAATAAGAAAAGAACTGTATGGGAGCAAAGGTAAAATTTGACCCATCTTCCCAAGTAGTACTTATGGCAACGTGCTTTTCGTATTGTACACGTGTGAAGAACAATTTTTTTTACCTTTTTTCAATTCTAATCGTTAATACGTGGATAGAAACTCTTGTTTTCCTTGAGCTGGCTAGCGAAATCAGGGCACATTACATCCGCTTCCGACCAAATGTTTGGCATGGTTACATATCAATGAAAGTAGAACTCTACGGCTGTAAAGGTACAGTAGGTTTTTTTACTTAAAAATTGCTCTTGACACACTTTTTCGCCTTTTACTTTAGAATTCCTACGTCAGTAGGAATAATATGAGATATTGTAACTCTGTATTGGAGCACCTTTATATACCAAAGAACTGGATCAGCTTATTTCTTCTGTAATTGTTTTTCACTCGGCTATTATATACGAGTTATGACTCAGAGTTTTCTAACAAATCAGAGGAAATGTGCCAATTCTTCAAATACGTGAATATGTCGTGTCACTTGTCAATATTGGCCCTTACCACGCCCAAGAAATTTATCGACAGTCAATACTTTAATACCGGCCCATTTCCCCCTTGGAGATAAGGAAATAAGTCAAGTAAGTCAAGTCAATACTGCAAACGTCACTGCAGGAAATAAACGACAGAATTCCACTCACTATCACTTCCAGTTTCACCCACATAAGCATGAAGTCAAAAGTGTCACCGCAAAGAACTTTACGTTGCGTTTAAATGAACCTGCAACTAGTAGAATTTTTCACAACCTGAACTGATTTCATATGTCAAACGCGATAAAAGGATTGCTAACTTTCTAGTTAGTAACGTTCTCAAATCCGTCAATCAACCTGGCAGTTTTTAATGCGGCCGCGCACTATGCAAATCACAACACGGATAAAATTTCAGGATCCATGCGAACTATTGAAATCATTGATCGTTTCTTTATTGATCTCCGCTAATGTTATCTATTGCATAAAATATACTTTTTAAAAACGTTATACATTGGTGAGACAGAATGGAGGCTAGGCGGACGATTTCACGAACATCTTAGAGACGTTGAAAGAAATAACGAAGGTGAATCAAAGCCAGTCGCTCGACACTCTAACCTGCCTAACCCTGTCTTCTTCCTGGTAGTTTCAATAATATGTTTTCACTGACATACCCTGTGCATTCTTATGAAACGAGAATTCCGGGGCTCTTTTATTTACCCCATTGTGGGACTATTATAAAAAAGTTTTCTATCTGCTTCCAAGGCCCAAACGTCTTTAGTTTTCTTAGCTTTGATATTCAAAATGCAACAAGTATTGCCTCTTTCACTTCGAAACAATTCCTCTTAATATAAACCTAACGTAAACCTATAATTTTTCTTTGTTTGTTTGTTTGTTTGTTCCCACATTTTTCACTTTTTCGATTTACACTTCTTTTTTACCCTAATAATGCTTTAAACATATAGGTAATTTCATGTCATAGCTCTTTTTTATTTCTACTCTGCCATTGATTCTCTCATTATTCTACTGTTAAGCTGCTAATATATATTATAGAGGGAGCCCATTATTTAAGAGCCTTGTGGTTTCTCATGGGCTTCCTCGCCATTAATATTATTATTATTATTATTATTATTATTATTATTATTATTATTATTATTAATTATTATTATTATTATTATTATTATTATTTATTTTTTTTTTGTTATTATTTTTATTATTATTATTATTATTATTATTATTATTATTATTATTATTATTATTATTATTATTATTATTATTATTATTATTATTATTATTATTATTATTATTATGGATTCCGGATTCCGGATTCCATGTTTTAGGTAAACCCCGCAACAAACTACACACAGCCCCTTGCATGGTGACCTGTGTCACATCACGCTTTGGTGACTTGTGGTCTCAGGGCTTTTCCCATGTTAATTTGTAGGTTTTCAAGAAAAAGCCCAAGGAATGAGTTTGTGCAAGTTATTATTATTGTTATTACACTGTCTTGTATTTCCTTTTATTGTGGCAAAAAATAAGCTTGAAACTTGAAACTTACAAAAACACATGGCAGTCTGTGGCATTACTCGACCCCATGGTTATTGCAGAAATCCGCAAAGGTTTCACAGCAAACATTAACCTTCCAAATCGACAGTCTTACTCCCCATGGTTTCATTCGACTAATGCACTTTTGTTTTTCACTTAACTATGCTTCCACCAATAGCAAACTGCTTCACTTCTCGCTATATACAACTCACACAACCCACAACTCCTGTTATCGAATTATGATTTCGATACAGTGTATCAGCAATGACTTTAGCTTTGTGTTGATGTGTCCACAATTTATTGATTATTTACCACGTTTTACGGGAAACATGTCTATTACCAGCTAAGTTCACGAACGCCAAATTTATTTCGTCTTCTTCAGAGGATGCTCTCTTTTCAACGAACAGTCGACTCTTGTTTATCGCAGATGACATGAATTGTTGTACTTGTTGTGTTGTGGGAGAAATTAGAAAATTAACTTATTCCGTTGCCGCGCATTGCCTCTAATTTACCCTTGAGCTGCTCCTGTCTGGCTTCACAGCTCAGTCGATAGAGTGTTGCTATCATGTCGGTGGTCAAAATCCGGGCGTCATTTGTTCGAATCAAAATTTGTTTTACCTCGTGGGGATCACATTTCCTTCCGACGGAAATGCTCAAGAAAAAATTAAGTAGTTTCCTTGCAGTAGCTTAAATTTACGTTGCAGAGTTAATTCCCTGATTTCTCAGCTTATTTAATGTACCCTTCGATGTCAAACGACAGAAAGTTAAATTCCTTGAATCCATCACCACCAAACTACAACCCAGATATTTTACAATTGATTCATCCTTTTGCTTGCAGTTATCGGGTTATGTGCACTTGGAGTTTGGAGTGTCGACAGAAGCTTAAGAGTTTCCAAGAGCAACTCCAGCGCTCTCCAAACTTCACAAGTGCATTATGACACGATTTACTCACAACTAAATGCCTGAAACAATTGTTTTATAACATTGCCAGTGGAAATGAACGCAGATGTACGACGAGCAACTTAACGAAAGCCGGGACAAAAGTCGAAAACTAAACAGCGCGAAGGAATCTATAAAATGAAAAAAGTCTTACCTTCCTTTTTCTGTTTTTTTTTTCCTTATCAAAAATTAATTCCTTGTCCATTTTTTCTGCCGAAGAAGTCTTCTACTGTCGCACTAGGCTACTCGCGCGAGAAAAAAAAAAAACATTTCTCATTGCAAAGCAAGGAACTGGTAAAATTTGCTTACGTCATTAATGAGTAACCGATGAGTAGTCAGCTATTAGTAACTGATTTTTGCCGATAACTAATGAGTAATCGATGACTAATCGAAGATAACAAATTTTATATACAAGAAAGATCCTCGCAGTTATGTACGCAACTTAAGCAGTTGCGAAAAGAAAGCTTCAAACAATTCAGGCTTGAGCGGGATTCGAACCCATCCCGTTCAAGCATGAATTTTTTCCAAGCTTTCTTTTCGTAACTGCTTAAGTTGGGTAAATAACTGCGAGGATCTTTCTTTTATATAACCTTTCACCCGCTGTTCAAATATATGTTTCATATATTCATACTAATTTATCAAAAAAAAATTGGCCTACTCTCCCATCTCATTGATTAGTCATTTATGCATTGACTACTCATTGGGAAACAAACTGTCCTAAACTGTACTGCCCTTCTATTAGATAATTAAATAACTTTTTGTGGAACTTATTTATATTTTTTAATTGTTTGCAGAGGCAACTTTGTGACTGTCGTCACTTCAGTTCCTTTCTAAAGAAACTGCAGAAAGACCTTCCATTTTTGACTCACTTCAAAAC
Source organism: Pavona decussata (assembly GCF_977016875.1). Classification (NCBI taxonomy): domain Eukaryota; kingdom Metazoa; phylum Cnidaria; class Anthozoa; order Scleractinia; family Agariciidae; genus Pavona; species Pavona decussata. Next base: position 835,146 of record NW_028145674.1, read on the forward strand.
CCCAAGTCGACCATAAACTACATGTTGCATTCGTAGGTAAAATAAACGCTTCATGGGTATTTGTAGCAACGGTTGTATTAGAATGATGGAATACGGTATACTTTATTAAAAATGTAGATTGAGGTTAAAGGGTAGTTACATAATAGTCTTAAAGGTGATGTTGTAATGAGGGAAAAGACTTCTGTTATTGCTGTTTAATAAAGGTTGACTTATATATGAAGTATGTGCAGCCTTGTTTATGTGCATATTGGGTATAACGGAAACTTCCAATCAATTTCGGCCCCGTATCCCTTCTCATTGTCACTTATTCTTACTGGTTACTGGGTTGTTCTTATTTGTCAAAGAGGTATTTCTTGATCGAAATTTCTGTTTGTCGTCTTTACATCTTAAAATGACGTGCTCGCCCGATTGCCGCACCAGCTTGTTACAGTCAAGTATTATACTATTAGGCGTCTATTAGAGATTAAAGATACAACTGCTCGTATTAGATATGCTTCCATTCATGAAAGTTTTCGGTAGTTTCTTTGCGCAATTTGACTTAACTATCTTTTGCGTCACATCTCTCAAATCTCCACCAAGGACTTTTACAACAGACTTAAAATTCTATTCGTAACAATTCGCGCTTCGAATTTATCATAACAAAAAAGTTTAACATTTTGATTTTAAATTGCTGTATGTAGACTGATTAACTGTCTGATTGATTGTCCTCTCTCCTGTATCGTGATATATCTTTTATGGCCTCCTCCTAGTCCAAGACAATAGAACTCTTTCTCTTTTTCGCAATTCACTCGCTTCATTATTCCAGGGTCTTTCAGAAAATCAGCACACTAAAGCGTCTGATTTTGTCCGTTTTTGCCTGCAACCCTTAGTCCAAAATCCCTCGCCCCTTCTTGCTTCGTTCAAGGTAAAGTATTCTTTTGATTTATGACCTCAAGAACAAGGTATAAGAATGGCTAATTTTGAATACGCACAAAAGAATATTAAAATGGTTTCTATCTTGAAATAAGGTCTGTCGTGAATTTTATTCCGATTTACATTACATGTTCAATGAGCTTTGCACCGGTACGGTAAACAGGATAAACACCCAATCCCCAATTAAGACCCTTGTGCTTATTAAGCAGGTATTTGTATTAAACAGCACATTATGAATGACTGAGGTTCTACACTTGATGGAAAAACAACACAAAAATAAAAAACTCAAATCAAAAACGAAGAAAACGTATAAAACAAAAAATGTAACGATAGAGTACATACGTTCGCTGCATGTTTTCTGAGATATCGAATAAAAGTCTGTAACAAATGTACCACAAAAAATAGTACAAAAATAACAAACGCCCAGATAGTTAAAATATTTTTTTTTGTCCGTCACAAATAATAAAGTTGACTGAGTGCAATTCAAACAATCAGACTTGGGCGGGTGAACCAGAATTCTTTTGACGGGACAGCAAAATACCGTATTTATTCAAATTTTAACTGTCCCTCGATTAATCGCCCCTCTTAAATAATCGCTCCTCTTTTGGTGGACATATGTGTGAAATATTCACCCCCAACCCTCTCAACTTCACCTTTGACTACTCAAACCCTTCTACGTCTACCCCCCCCCCCCCCCCCCGCCCCCTTTCTTTCAACCCCTCCCTTTCATGTTCAAAATGTACGCCTTAGAAAGGAAAAGAAAGGCTGATCGAGGACTCCAGCTCTGACTCCGAAGACATTGACAATGTTAGTTCATAACTAACCAAATTGAGAACACTTTTTAGGACACTGCAGAGAACATTTACAAAGCTCATGTTCTGTTTGCTTTGTGTGATTAGAGCAGTTTCCAGTTCAGTCTCGTAAAACCAAAGTAATTACTCTGACTAATCGCAACAAATATAAACAACACAACGAGCCAATCAGAATTCGAAGCCAATACATGAAACCGGTGGCAAGCGCGGGAAAACGCGTGCGGCGAAAACACGATTGGTTTTGGTTTGGATTCCCATTGGTTGAGAAAGTGGCGCGAGTTTTACTAACCATGCAATCACAGAGCGTAGTAATGCAAACCCAAAGCAATAGCGAAATTACTTTCGACACTCAATTGAAGACCGTTCTATTTAATGATCACAAGGAATAATAAAACGAAATATTTAGGGCATGACCTCCCACGGACAATATTTAAGATAATCGCCGCCCTCGATTAATCCGCCCCTCGAATAGCCCCCTTTTAAAGCAAAAAAAAAAAAAAATTCCCACAGTTATTATTCGAATAAATACGGCAGGCTATGTCACCTTCAGAACCCTCTTCATACCAGCTTCATGTAACAAACAACTCAATTTTTTCTCGTAATAAACATAATCTCAAGCCTTTATCTCTTCCTTTTTCTCTGTGCTTCTCCTTTTATTTTATTTAATCTTTTGTTGTTGTCTTCTTTCTACTGAGTACGACAAACTGAAGAAGTATATTTTCTAGCATTTGCCGGGTCGCTTTCTAGACAAGATAATCCAATCTTCAAATTATGGATAGTTGTCGAGTTTTAATTTTTTTCATTCAAGTTTTTAATCGAAAATTTCATTCAGAGTTCGTTTTGTGCTTTTCCAGGTGATTTTGAAACTTACGGGGAATTTGACGACCGCCTAATCATTTTCGCTTTCACAAAAACGCAGTATTAGAGAGAAACTGTAAAATAAATGGTGTAGACTCATAAGCAATTAACCAATAATTCAGTGTGGCCTCTTAAAAGCCGACGTTAGGTTAAAGTGAAATGTCAGGGGACTAGCAACACTCATTTGGGGCAGTACAGATACAACATTTCCTAAGTGATGAAAAGTAAAATATGAAGCTTTTGACTGACAATTAACTCAGTAGAATTTTGATGGTGTGAAAAACTATCATGGAAACAAGTTGTTGCGAGTTGGAGGTGATATGTAAGATGATCGTCAATTCTGTCTTTCTTATATTCATCTTTGGCCAAGTGGTAAGCCTCCATGTAAGTCATTTACAGTGTCCACAATTACCACTGCAGTGCTTAATAGGAATGAATTAATCCTCGCCTTGTACATGATTTTCTCAAACTCATTAATAATTCAAAAGCCAAGGGCAAAGGAAAACATGCACCGTGACGTGTTTGGAAATCTGATGAAAAACTCCTCGTTTTTGCATCCTTAATTTTCCCTTCAAAATCAGTTTGTTTGAAAAGTTATATCAAACACTCGTCACAGTGTTTCATCACCATATCAAAAACCTCGAAGTTCGTTAAAAGATACTCCGCTTCGCGTCGTATTTTCGACTCTCTTCTCGGTATTTGATATGTGATGATACACTGTGTCTCCTGTTTGATATATTACGTACAATGATGTTCAATTGCGTATTTTCAGCCATTACTGAAAAAACTTATCCAAATAAAATAAAAAAGCGTGCTTAGATATCGGTCCGGCTTGAGCCAAAGGTTAATACTATAAAAACGAAGATACCAGGTGATGCCGAATGGTCCGAATACAAACCCAATCAACACAAGGAAAAAATATTCTTAACCAAGGTCGTAACTAGGGTCAAAACATGAAATCATCAAAACTTATCGAAATAGGCTATTTTTCAGATGTCCTCTACAGTGCCTGCTATATCCGAGTTTGAAGGCAGACACATGGGTGGAGTGGGTGGGGAGGGGAGTGCTTCGAGACTGAGTACAGTTGAAGTTTTCAGTAGACCTGCATCTTTCAAAAGCTCTTTTGTCACTCGACCTTTATAACCTGCAACTACATTGTTTTTTAGGGCTGGAAACATTGTTCTGTTGTTCGTTCTTTTGTTCTCTCGACCAACCATGTAAGACATTGCAAACGTTGCAAGTTGCTCCGAAGTTTTGGGCCCTGAGCAGTTTGAGAGCGGGCATGTTTTGGAAAAACCAGTCAGATATGTATGCTGTTTAGCACAAATTGAACACGTGTTATACCCTTTTGCGGAGTTTTTTTCCTCTTAGTTATTGTTAGTTTTTGTGTCTACGGCTTCTAGAGAAGCGTAGACACTATGTCATCGGGTTGAGTGAAAGAGTGAAAGAGTGAAAGAGTGTAAGAGTGTAAGAGTGTAAATGCTACAGGAATCCCAAATGGAATACTATCGAAAGCCGACGCTAATCCTCGACTGACCGAGATCTAAGCGATTGTATTTGCGGATCAGGACAATGGCAACAATACGGTAAATGATGTTTTTCGATGTTGATTTGCTTTTTACAAATAGTTTAAGTGATGATTTGAACCAGAATTCTGTAACTTCTGTAATTTTCATCGCAAACGTGCCCGAATTTACTGCGAGTGATCGCTTTGAACAAACACGGAGTGCCTACAAATTTTACGTGCGTGTTTGCACGCACGCATAAAAACTGAAAGTTTTTTGCCTCTAATAGCAAATGCATCGTTTATTTCAATAAAATGTTTTTTTTAGAAAGCTTTTTGTTGATTTTTGTGTCTTTGTCAATTCATATATGCGTTTGAGAAGCGACAAATGCGTAATCAAGGACAATTTGCATAAGCGGGTTGAAATTTCATATGCCAAAGGTCTTCATCAACATGCCATGAATTTTGGCAATATTTTTGCGTTCAAGTGTGTTTTTCGGCAAATGATTAATAGGTAACCATATTATTTTACGTCAGCTTTGGAAGCCAACGATATTTATTTATCTACTGCGCATTTTATTCAGTTTAAACCGCTCTAGGAAAAAGTTAATTCATGCGAAAACTATGGAAACACGACAGGAGTCAAAGGGTTAAGGAATGATACTTGCCATTCATAAGTTCAGTATAGATTAATTTATAGTTTCTGTTGCATTTTATGCCTACGTTTCAGATTACAACTTTGCTTTCAGTACTTTATGTTTAGAACTTTGCTGCATTGCTTTTAGTACAAAGTTGTGGTTCACGTTGTAAGATTATATTTAACAAATCGACGGCAGTTTTCTATGGTCTATAGACCATAAAATGACGTCAAAAAATGTTCAAAACTCAAGTGGAACCACGAGCTGCAGGCGAGTGGTTTCACTGCCAAGTTTTGGACATTTTATGGCGTCATTTTTGGGTCTATAAGAGTTTTTACAATAACTGTCCAAATTCCCGCGCGCTGATTGGCTCGTAGCTATTGTCTATAAGAGTACAGACAATAAAAATGACGTCAGATGTAACGCGCGTGCTTTCTCAACGAAAAAAAATAAACAATTCCGCTCGTACTTTTTCCATGTTATTGTAAAAAACAAATCGACGGCAGTTTTCTATGGTCTATACTCTTACAGACCATAAAATGACGCCATAAAATGTCCAAAACTTGGCAGTGAAACCACTCGCCTGCGGCTCGTGGTTCCACTTGAGTTTTGAACATTTTTTGACGTCATTTTATGGTCTATAAGAGTATAGACCATAGAAAACTGCCGTCGATTTGTTAAATAGACCATAGAAAACTGCCGTCGATTTGTTTTTTACAATAACATGGAGAAAGCGCGCGCATTACATCTGACGCCATTTTTATTGTCTGTACTCTTATAGACAATAGCTACGAGCCAATCAGCGTGCGAGAATTTGGACAGTTATTGTAAAAAATATATTGTTTATGTTAGAATAAAGTTACAGTTCTCTTCATACAAATTGTTTGTGGTAAACGATACCAGCTTAATCTCTTCTCACCAGTATTCTGTGCAACATTTTACAACCATTTTTTTTTTTATCTCTATCCTATTTCCACTCCTCCCTCTTCGTTTTCATTTCAGTCTTATTTCCCTTTTCTTCAATTCTTTTATATCACATTTCTATACCAGTACTGCAGTAGACACATGCAGTCTGAGACTGCCTATTTTTTGATTTGTTGTATTAGCTTTATTATAAATTCAAATTCAAAATTTCACTCACGTATGAAGTATAGAAGAGAAAGAAGATGCTCCCAAGAAAACGATGCACTTCATCACGTTATGAACGGTTGGCACTAGTGAGCCGCAACATCCGAGCACAGCTCGTGACTACTACCGAGGACTACACTTTAAAGCATTAGATTGCTTAACATCTGCTATAAAATACTGAGCGTTTCAACCAGCCAGCATTTCTTGTTTTCAAGAAGCGCGACGAAGCGCGAGTGACGCGTGACGCGAGATCTTTGAATGTGCACGAATGAGATTTAATTGGCCAAGTAGCAAGAATCTGTAAGCTAGTGCACGTTAATCTTGCCACCAGTTCAACAGGAGAGCGTTCGTTTTCAACCGCTAGATGAGTGGAAAACCTGCCTTCGTTCTCAAATGCATCAAGCACGTTTTACTCATTTGTCCATCCTAAACACTCACAAGACAAGACTGGATGGCATTTGCCTGGTACCGGTTGCCAATGCTTTTGTATAGCTCAGTGACAATCGCAAGAGAAATTTGGGAAATCCACGGTGGCGGATTTTCATTAACTATGTTGTTGAGATATAAGTGATGCCATAAGAGTGCCGTTGCTACACTGAACTATCAACTCATAATATTGAAATATGGAGCAAGACTTGTAATAATATGTTGTAAAACGCCATTTTATAGTTGTTGTGAAATTTAGTTACTGTTATTGACAGTTATTGTTGTCATTCCAGAGTCATTTTTTAGCAAGGGATCGTATCTCGTGACTGAATAGTAAACTACTTCCGTTAACGTTAATTCAATTAGACTGCAAGCAGTCCCTTTCTGGTCAGTCGAGCGCAGCGAGACTGGTGCGAGGAGAAACAAACGAAACCGCCCTTTTTCCCGCCTCTCCCAAGCCCCCACCCCCCCCCCCCCCTTCCCCTTTTCTAGTTTGCTCCAGTTTTTTCGCGCTCGGCTATTCCGCGCGACCTCGACTATCCATAAAGGGACTGCTTGCAGCCTATAATTCAATTCATGCTCACAACTTATTGGAGAAAAGACGTAAAATACTTTTATTTATTTTTTTCTGAAGCATCTCCGCGGGCCGGAAGGTCAAATCCTCGAATCTGATTGGCTAATCGCGCGCTCGTAACCGGTCCAGCTTTTTACGATACGGACCACGGTCCGGATTTTTATCCGCGCTATTCGCGGCAAATTGAAATTGTTGCGAAAGTTTACAAACAAAGGCAACAGTTACACGCAAACAACTTCCCGTGGAAATATGTAAGGAAAATATAAATTCTGAAGAAAATGGATTCAGACGAGAGTGTACACAGCAAAAGTGAATTTTACTACCCAGAAGAAGAAACCCCCAACAAAACGACGGCATTAAAATATGAAGAAGTTGAACAAGACAGGCAATTAAGCAAAATTCAAGATTTTATTCACTCACTTCGCCCTGATAACACCAAAAAAAAAAAAGACAACTTACGATCTGAACCTTTGGCGAAGATACTGTTCCTCAGTTGGAGAGACAAGAACCTTGGAAAACATTCCTCCTAACGAGGTCAACATCCTGCTGTGCAGATTATTCATGGACGTCCGTAAAAAAGATGGCGAGCCAGGTACACTTGCATCGCTCCAGAAAAGTATTCAGCGCTAGTTCATTTGTATCTAAAGTTCGCCAGCCATCGTCCTGAAGAAATGAAAAGATCCGAGGCGCCTCTCTTCCTGGCAATAAACCACAAAAGAAAGCCTGCAGATCCGGTGTGGTACAGTCGAGCTCCTCTCGGAAAAAACAAGATCGGAGAATTTTTGACGAAGGCTGCGAAGAATGCAGGACTGCCTGAAAATGTAACCAACCATTCTGTGCGAAAAACCTGCATTTCAAGGCTGACGGATGCAGAAATTCCTGTTTATTATGTAGCTCAGCGGAGTGGACATAAGAATTCAAAAAGCTTAGATTTCTACAAAACTGCTTCCGACGACCACCAGCGCAAGATGTCGTTGCTACTGAGCAGCGAAACGAAATCTCCCATCTCTTCAAACGATGCATCGCTTAATCAAGCAGTCAAAGCCTCGCAGGACCCATTCAAGCCGAGAGAAGACAAGCAAGCTTCTTCAGGCGAGGATCCCTTCACTGGTTTTTTTGCTGGTTCGAACATCAGTAAAGTTGAAGGCTGCACGTTCAATTTCTCTTTTAATACAGCGCCTTGCAGCAGTGGTGAAAGCTCGGCTCGGTCAAAGCCGCGAAAACGCCACATTATCATCTCAGATGACTCAGACTCAGATTAACTTGAACTTTCTTTTGGAAAGTTAGTTTTCACAAATCTAGGGACGTTTTAAACATGTCTCGAACCGTTAAGAAAAATAAACTTCGCCGTGTTTGAGTCTTCATTCACAATTTTTATCATTCGATCGATATTTTTACGTATTCACTAGACGAAAGTAGTGTTTGAATCGTACTTGCTTTATTTTGTGACGAGAATTTACAAAGCTACAACTTTACACAAAAACTGTCGGAAACTTTTCGACAGAAAATATCTCATGGAGAATGTTGAAATACATTTCCGAACCTCTTGATTTCAAACTTTTCTGGGGTAGGATGGCTCAAGAGCCCTCTACACCGGCGCTCGTTTTCAAGCCCCCACCCCCCCTCCCCCAGTTGAAAATGGGCTCCACCGTCCCTGCAACTGATGATGATAGTTTATCGATAAAAACACGTTGCTTTAAAATGAAATGTGACATTTATCATATATTAAACGCCACAGGGTCTAATTATGCTGGCAGTTTGAAATTTATGTATTTCAAACTATATTTTTGACATGCCTTATAGTCTCAGAATAAACGTGCCGCAAAAAGGAAAAACCATCGAAAAATTGCAGAAGGCTGTACGAGAACATTAACAGGTGTATGTTTTCATCTTTCACAAATAATAGTGAATGATTCAGCTAGTCAGACAAGGCGAGAGCACCAGAATATTTTAGGTCTGAAACTTGAAATTTTGCCAACATTTTGGTTGTGAAATATATGTAACGGCACCGACAGGAGCCTCTCAAAAGCAGCTGCACATGGCAGACAACTCATCGTTTCTCCGCCGCGATGAATAAGATTTCATATCTGCTTTCTTCGTGTGCCACTTTTATATTTCTCTTTCTTTTAAGATTTTCTATTTTCTAGCTCGGCTCACTTGCTTTCTACCCCAGAGAAACAGATATTCCAAGTTTGAATCACGGCTTTTAGTTTTCTCGTAAATCAATTTTTTATCACCAAAATCGAAATAAGAAACTAATGCCGTGTTTTGCCAGGCGGTTTCGAATTTTCTGAGATTCTATGGCCCGGAAAATAAATTTCATTTTCTTTTGAAATGCAGCATTTCCGAATGAAATGTGAGATAAATAGTGTGTTGCTTTTAAGCAATTAACCAGGAAGTAAGAATTGTGGTAAAACCTTTCAATAACAATTCTGTGCTCTCACAGCGACGAGAGTTTGACGCGAAAAAGAAACAACTTAACCTAAACATAATACAAAGCTATTTAAAAAACAATTAACCAGAGGTTTAAGGCTGCGAGAAAATAATATCAAAACAAGGTGATCCAAGCTCATTTGCTTATATTGACACAAAAAAATTATGTACTATTTTAGTCTGAGAACATTTAAAAATATTACTCAAATCTTTTCCAGGCTCTTTAAATAAACTAATTCCTTATTCCTGATTCGAAATGTTTAAGACCTTACGATTAATTTGCAATCTGTCTCCGAAACCGACATTCACAATTCAAATATATTGGACATCTGCACAACTAGAATACAATGCCAATTCATTTTTTTTTCTCAGCCACTTATGATATCCACTAACAAGTGGAAAAGTTATAACCTCCAAATCTTTGTTTCTATTGTGAAAGCTGTTTTCCTTCAGAACAACAGGCACGTCGCTGAGACCAAGTAGCATTTCAAATCCACTTCAATTGCTGCCAAGTATGCCTTATTAATTCATTGTGCTGAAACAATTCCAGTTCAATCCGTACATTTCACTGACTTGAAGAGCCTTTCCTCAATAACGATCCAACGGAGGAATCACCTTTGTCGTCGTTTCGCGTGTATTTTCTTCGAAATGGAGAGAACGACTAAGAGGGAAAGAAAAATCACATCTTGAAAGGATTTATATCGACAGACATTTGAAGCTTTTTTAATGAACAGGAACAAGAAACCTGGTTTGTTTTCATGACGCTGAAATAGCTCCTGATAGTCAGTAGTTAAAGATTTCTTTGAATTCAGTCGCTTAACTGCTCGTGATTCTTAACTAAAAACCTTAAAAACCAGTCAACAAAAATGACCTCAAATCACAATGCCACCGTCTGTGGACTTCCAAGTTGGATTGGCATCGTACGAAACGACACGGTTGCCTATATTAACGACATTCTCCTTGCTACCGTTAGCGGGTCCTGCGCCATTTTTGCACTCCTTAGTAACATGGGCATCATTGTCGCTGTCAGCAGGAACCCCTCCTTGCAAAAACGCAGCAGTATTCTACTTTGCGGCCTTGCCTTCGCGGATTGCCTCGTGTTGCCTCGAGTTTTGATCGCCATTATGCCTTGTCCAGACCGTTGGAATATCTTGCTCTGGGCAAGCACGATAAGTTTCTTTTTCCACATTACAGAAAATGTAAAGAATAAGTATAGATATGTTTTCTAGGGTCTTTCCAATGTAACCGGTATACCACTTCTCCTGGTTATACCTCTTATATAATAAAAATTCTATTAGTACTCGGTCATTTTCTTATAGATTCACTTCAGTCAGTTACGAATGCAATCGCAAAAGCCATCGTGCTTACATGGAATTTACGCTATACAACAAATTGTTATTATTTTTTTTTTTTTTTTTTTTTTAACAATAAAAATCTTTCTTTATTATAATATTCCAAGCAAAATTGATATTTACAAGTTAAAAGTAGAAAAAAAGAGCTATTAAAACCTATTTACAATTCAATATTAATTGTTATTATTATTATTAATATTATTATTATTATTATTATTATTATTATTATTATTATTATTGTTATTATTATTACTATTATTATTATTATTATTATTATTATTATTATTATTATTATTATTATTATTATTATTGTTATTATTATTACTATTATTATTATTATTATTATTATTACTATTATTATTATTATGCTTTTAAAATGTCTATTCGTATTGAAAAAAAAATACACATTGATATTTTCAAAGTGGAACTATGGTGGCCATAGGCAAACGTCGGGTATTCCTATCGTTGCAAAATGTTGCGAGATTTGTAGACGCGTATAGAGTTGTTTCGATACAGCTCATTAGTTTATGCCGATTACTCGTTGTTTTTTACAATCTCTGTATTACCTCAATAGTACCTATATACACTCGATTGCAAAAACGTTGACACCTAGAAAGCATAGACCGTGAACGATGAGACCCAACGGATTTGTGGGTAGTATTTAAACAACAACCTCATTTCCATAATCAATAATACTATTCTCATTCTTTGCAATAAATAATACAGTGCTGCCTTAATTCTTCCGAATAATTTTCTACCAAATATTGCTTAAGTTCATTGCCTGTTTTGAACTTAGGCAAATCGCGAACAGTGCATATCACTCAAATTGGCCTTTGTTGGCCAACTTGGACACTTAAACGAAAGCTTGGACAGTTTCCATCTTTCACTACGTGCAACTAATTTTGGTCATCAACCGTCGCACGAGAATAGAATATTATGCAAATAAATTTAGTACACCTATACCCATGAAGCCATTGGGTCTCATCGTTCACGGTTTATGCTTTTTAGATGTCAACGTTTTTTCAATCGAGTGTATATACAAATATACTACACTTGATCTTGAATTTGAGGTGGAAACACCTTTAGTTTTCATCAAGGAACAATGACTCAGCAGTCTCAGCACACTAAAGTGTTTTTTTTTTTTTGGTAAGATGATCCCCTGAAATATTTAACAATTATTTTACGAGTGCAGGGACCGCGGAGGGGGAGGGGCTCCGCCCCCCCCCCCCCCCCCCCCGCTTTTTGGATGTTTAAAAATATATTTTATCTTTTTTTTCTTCTTAACCATATCCATCACTCACAGAAACAATTAACCTTGCATATTATAAAGGTTTTTTTCAAGGAACCCGACAATTTCAGACAGTTTCTCGTTAGTTTTGCTGCTGAACGGACGACTAGGTTTCAACCGTGAAATAACGGAATTTCATCTGTTGTTTCTATTTTCATTCGTTCTTGGATTGGTGTTTCACGAAGATAAAGTTTCATTACTGAATAAGTTCTAGGGAGTTTTTGCACAAAGACATTCATTTATGAAAGCTACTTATCGCCGTAAGGCGTAAGTATTTGAAACCGGATAATTATGTACAGCCACGGTCATCCTGGATCATTCAATCCTGCTGCCGTAACTAACAAAGAAGCACATATGATTTACTGAAACATGAACAACGAAACTGGGAGTTCACGAGCTGCTCGGTTTCACAAGACTGAAAACAAGTCGGAAATTTCTGCCTCGTCAGCCTGTTGTGTTGGTCAACTGTCAAATAAAACACGTGAGATGAGGGATCTTACTAGCTTTAAACACGCGATATCCTAGGATATAACTTTTTATCATGTTTTTTTTTTTTTTTTTCATATTTCTTTAATGACTTAATTCCTGCTGTTATGTTGTATTTTAAATTATTACTATTTTTACTACTATTATTAGTCTTGATTACCATATAAACCAGATAGTTACGTTTATGATAGTCGATATGAACAGACACAATTGTCATTTCTTTTGCTAATTATTGTTAGTTAATCTCTATTTTTTTTTATAATTTGTAATTATCACACGGCATGTCTGAAAACCAGCATGCTGAGCCATTTACCGTGTTTAATTAAAGTTGATAGATTGATTGTCAAATGTAAGGGTCAGACTGAAGCATTGACTGCCTTGGCTCCTTACTTCAAAATAAAAGAAAACATATTTTAGTTGATACGATTAAAAATTGATATAGTGTTGACAGTTTTTGATGCATTTCTGGCCATTTCAGAAGACTTAAGGTGACTCGACCCAGTTATTTTTTGGTGGTACCACCCTACTTTGAAGCTCTCTGGTATCCACACCTCTACTTTTATCGTAAGTGTAACACACAGAATGGATAACATATAGATCAATCTACAATATAGCAAAAAAAAATTGGCGATCGGAGTAAATGTCACGTGGTTATAGTGCCACGCCCCTTTGAGGTCTTAGTCGAAATTCTGCTGTTGGTGGCTTTTTTTCGTAAAAATCTCTCGGCTACACATAGTGCGCATTAGTGCCTTGCGCTGAACAGAGTTTCAACAAAATTGCAAAGACCCAATTCGAGAAATTTAGCGCTTTCCAAATTTAGGTCATAAATTATGTAAAAATGATAAGCAAACTTTACACGATTATATCTAATAAACTATGAAATTTATTGCTTTATTTTGGAGATCTTTATTACAGATGGTTCCTTGCAAGTCAGCAAAAAGCTTTAGGGCCTTGTAAATGCGCGCGATTTTGAGCAATAGAAATGATAGTTTTAGCTATTTGTTGACGCTTGTCAGCGTTTCAGAGTCCTTCTCACAAAAAAAGCATTTTCTTAAAAATTCGTAGTTTTTTTCCGTTCAAATTTTTTTCAAGGCCACAATTGATTAACTTACTACCCGGATTCCGAATTTCATGGTCATTGAAAAGCTGTGATCGATATTATCTCCTATAAGCCCAGACTTGAGTAAACATTGAAGATTTTTAGCGTTTTGGCTGAGTTTGTGCTTTGGGAGTTTTCTATTGTTTCTAGTCTGTCATGATACAGCATTCTTGTTCAGCACGCGTGCAATGACCACGCTTGCCTGACTTCCGAATGCACTCATTGGACATTGCACGCGTGCTGAACAAGAATGCGTGTAAAGTTTGCTGATCATTTTTACATAAATTATGACCTAAATTTGGAAAGCGCTAAATTTCTCGAATTGGGTCTTTGCGATTTCGTTGAAACTCTGTTCAGCGCAAGGCACTAATGCGCACTATGTGTAGCCGAGAGATTTTTACGAAAAAAAAGCCACCAACAGCAGAATTTCGACTAAGACCTCAAAGGGGCGTGGCACTATAACCACGTGACATTTACTCCGATCGCCAAATTTTTTTTGCTATATTGTAGATTGATCTATATGTTATCCATTCTATGTGTAACAATTACGATAAAAGTAAAGGTATGGATACCAGAGAGCTTCAAAGTAGGGTGGTACCACCAAAAAATAACTGGGTCGAGTCACCTTAAGTTTAAAACTTTTCCGGGAAGCTTTCCCCGGATCCTCCTAGTTGTCTCACGCTAACGCGTTTGCCTTAGCCCCCCCCCCCCCCCCCTTCCAACCCCCCCCCCTTCCAACTCCAAAACCCGCTCCGCGAGTAGAATAATTGTTTTATTAAAAACACTCAAGAGAAACTGTTAGAACTTGCTGATTTCATTTTCCAAGAACAACCAGGAGACAATTTAATGGCTGTTATTAAAAACGGGATCGTTGCATTACGCAGTTCCAGGGATTTGATTGGCTTAGGGGCCATGGTATATGAGTCATTATACCATGCCCAAGAAATATTTAAAATAATTGTCTTCTGTTTATTCTTGCAAAGCGAAATCCGCATAATCGAGTAATATTTCTTGTTTTTTTTTTTTAATAAAACAATTATTCCACTCGCGCATGTTGGATATGAGATGTTTATAGCCACTATCTATCATGTAATATCCACCGCGCGCAAATTGTTAAATAAAAATATTTCCTCTTTGTGGTGCATTTTCATTTTTTTAAATATTTCCTTAAATTAATGGACCATTCTCTGATCATTTTTCCCTCAATCGTACTTCTTTTTGTCATACTCTCTTTCATCGGGTTCATTGTTGCTGTTTTCTGCCGTGTTTCGTTTTTTTTGTGGTCTCTGTTGTTAATTATAAAAAAAATACTGGTGGCCGTTCGACGTCATCATAGCCAACTGGGTAACAGCATTGCCTCACAGCAGATGTCAATCGTGATACGGCGAGAAAAGAAAGTGGCACTTGATATGTGGATAGTCGCCATCTTCCTTTTGGCTTCCTTTGTGCCAATTCTCCTTATGACGATCTTCGAATTGCGATTTCCTCGAGTGCACTCGTTTTGCTTCCTTGGTCTCTGGCAATACCATTGATGAAGTCGTCCATTAACCCACTGTTTTACTGTTGGCGAAATACCAATCTTCGAAGCGCTTTAAAATCTATGATCAGAGCTGGACCATCCTTAGAACCTCAAGCTTAAAATCTCTACCACGGCGATTAGACTTATCGTATGAACTGACACTTTTATTTTGTACAAATGTCGCCCACACTCTTTTCCTCATATAGTTTTGAGTTATAGGTTGCTTTCTGGACACAAGGGCTTACTATATTGCAGGGTGGAGGGCTGACAAAAATTAAGTGTACATTTACTGAAAATTGTTGCCATTAATAATTGGCAAGCCACCGCGTCACTCAAAAACAGACCGAGTAGGGAGTTTAAGATGCAACGAGAACGTCAAAAAAAGTCTAGATTTAGTATTAAAGCAAAACAATAACTTTGCACCTGTATCACACTTTTTAGGTTACATTTCTTTGATGTCACTGTATGCGAACTAAGTACTACGCCAAATTTCCTAATTTGACGTTAGAAGGAGGACGAAAACAAACGGCGACCAGTTTTTCTTTCTCCTTTCAAACTTGGAACCGGGCAATAAGAATCCGACTGCAAGAGGATTTCCTCCTCTGCGACTCTCGAGAGGACATATTTGTGTGGCTTTCGACAACGCGAGAAGACTAAATGGATACATCTTAGAAAACAAGTAGTTTTATTTCAACAGTTTTTTTGGCTTGAGATTGGTTGATTTCATTCCATTTTGGTTCTTATTTCCGTTTCATAAGGTAGGAGTAGGAGCGCCTTTGTTGCTGTTGTATAAAAACCAGCTGGTAACGGAGGGAACTGACAGGTAACAAACAGATTATTTAAGGTTGTGAAAAGGCAGAATTCAAGACTGAATGTTGCACATTAATTTGTTTTAATTTTATACTTTTTGTCACATTGATTTTAAACTTCCAAAAATTCTGGGGGGGGGGGGGGGAGCTCAAGCCCCCTTCCTTCCCCCTCCCACTATGGGCCTGATTGAACTTTACCATAAATAGGTTGAGTTGGGGGTAGCCATGTATTTTTCAGATATAATAAAGCTTCAATTTGAAAAGAAAAACGCCACACATTGCTTTGTATTTTAAATATTTTACTGCTTTTTGGATTATTGTTGCTTCCTGTTATCCCTAAAAAATGTGTTTTTACCCCCACTTTTCTTTTTGGATTCCAACAGCCCTTGCTAAAATCTGCTTTTCCTGCATAGTGATGAAACGCCCAAAAAATTAAATACTTCTGTATTAAGAGGCACCGTCCTTAATTGGAACTGATTAGGAACTTTTAAGCTTATAAGATGTTTTCCAGTCGGTAAAACAGTCAGTAGAAAGTACGAAAGTTCAATAAGAAGGTTAAACAGTTTAGCTAACCAGGAAATATATAAGCAGTCAAGGAAAATCGCTAGTAACCGCCACAGAAGTGGGTAATTGTTAAATGGCCTTTCGAATGTATTATGAGTTATTGCCGGAAGCTAACAAGAGAAAATATATGCTCACAATTTCAGATCGAATAATCGCATATTAAATCAGCTTTAGGATTATACGATCCGTAGTAGTGATTGTTTACATGATAGGGATTTTTGAGAAGCCGACATTTAAAAAAAAAAACCCTCGGATTTGGCTTGCGTTTATAACACTTACTAGTGTTAACAGTGGCATTTGTTTGGTGTTTGTTTTACACCAAAAAAGGGTGTGAGTGACACCAAACGGTGTGACACACCTTGCTGTTCTGTGGACACGAAAATAGGGTAACATTACACTAGGAAGAATTTACTCTCTGACCTCAGTTTCGGTGTGTAATACTTGCAGATGTGCTTTACCTAAACCATCCTTGTGTTGTAAAGGGCACCCAGCGATTAATCTCGGTGGATATCTCTTTGGAAGGCCTTTTAATATCGACTCGGAAATTCGGATTTGGTCTTAAAGAAAATCAACAGTTTTCTTCGGCAAAACGTGAGCTCAAAACCTCGTAACCCTGGAATGCTAATTGTTTTCGTTTTAAAAGGGCAAACATATCGTTAAAGGAAACCTTCTCTCCGACAACAAATTGACGGTAAATTGCCAGGAATAGTGTCTAAATTCTAAATTTTAGTTTAAAAGTAGAAATAACATTCAAGTGTGCTAAAAATTAGACATGATTATCGCCTATTTTCGATTTTAAATTTTCCGGGCGCCGTCCTTTTGGATTTCAAGACGTCATACGGTTGCCGCTATTGTCAGCAAGCAGAACTTCTTTCGTGTGAAACAATAGAACAACCGTGTTACGTCATGAAATCCAAGATGGCGGCGCCCGGGAAATTTAAAATCGAAAATAGGCGATTATCAAATTTTGTTTTGTCCTACACAGAAATATTTTTTCCAAGTTTTCATCGAAATTTAACGTTAATTTATTTCAGGAGTAGAGGTTTCCTTTAAAAATACGAAAAAGGGCAGCTAATAACATTTTCATAAAGCAACAACAGCTAGTAAATTCGGGGAATGCGATTCCGTTCCTTAAAACTTTCCACACCTAAAACTAGGTAAGGCATCCGAACAGTTCAACCCGTATCTGAGCTTACGCAATTACGGGAAACGATCTGGGAACACAGGACAAGTCAACGTTTTTTGAAGTGTGTTCTGGTTGCGTGCTCTGTGCTGTGTAAACACTGTTTGTAGTTTTAAAATAAAATGCTAAAAAGAAACTACGACCGTGTATGCTGTTATTGAAACTCCGTATAATTTGAATGCGACTTTTAACACTTCAACGAAGACAGTAGACTCTACGATTCCCTTGAAATTTTGCTCTTCGATCCGGAGACCTGTTTGACGCGGCAGCTCAGACCGCAAGTCACCAAAGCGTGATGTAAGAGTTTGTATGGCGTTCAAATTAAATCGAAAATTAGACAACAATATTCCCACAACAACCCACAAAACTTATAATGAAGTCTGAAAAAGCTTACCCGGTGTGTTCTGATGTGTTTTCAAGGCTTCCCAGTACTTCCAAACGCCATGTTGAGTGGTTTATCTCTCAGCGGCTGGTCCACGTGTATCACTGTATTATGTTAATGGCAGGTTGGAAACTTGAATGAAATTTGACCCGTCATTTGAGGAGAGCACTTCGAAAACCTCGCTAAAATTTGCTTGAAACGTAAGCAAACGCTTACCTGCCTCACCACATGCCAAGCGGGATGACGTGCGGTCTTTCCGGAGCAACTATTTCTTCGTTGAAAACAAAGTTTATTTCAAATCGGGCGCCATTTTTGCCGCCGACCGAGCCGTCAGGGGGAATCCACGTAAACCTTTGACACGCAACAAACGGGTTTACCTAAAACAAGGAATCCGGAATCCGGAACTGGTATCCGGAATCCGGAATAAAAAAACAAAAATGAAAATTCGTCGACATGAAAATTTCAACGAAGGTTAAAGTCACTTGGGAAACAGTTTTTATAGCTCTTGAAAAATTATAATATCAGTCAGGAGCCCAGTAAAATTTTCAAACGTTTGCCTAAGATTTCAATTGCTGCTGTTAAGCCTATGGTGTTAGTATTCTAAGGCAGTCCCTTTAAAGCGTAAAACTTTAAAACACACCAGAACAACACCTACCTATGCTTATAAAATCAAATACACGGAATCCGTAAATCAGGAAAGACTATCTTTTCTCTCTATTTTTCTTTTTCTGTGTAACTTGCCGTATGCTGATTGGCTTGGGAGTAGGGGATTTTCGTTCTTTTGGAAAAGCTAGGGGAGAGAGATGTGTACGATTGGTGGTGTTTTGACAGGTACAGTAGACAAATTAGCGCATTCACAATGGTGACGATGGAAATATATCTTTACACGTGTCATAACATTGTGACTAACGTATATTACGGCTCAACAAATTGTTTGGGCATAAGGGTGGGAATGGGGCTTAAATTATTTAGACTTATTACCTCTAAATCAAAATCAATAGATCTACGGCTTCCAAGGTATCTGAAGTTAGAGGATATAAAATAATTTGTTATCTACATCCTGCTATTGTGATTACTAAATTATGGGAAATCGTTCACAGGCTCCTGAAGTTCTTACTGTATTTCAAAAAAGGCCATCGACATAAAACGTTTCCTTTGTACTGGGAGCTCGACACTCTTTTGTAAAACGGTGCATAAATGAATACATGCATACATGATTAAACGTACGAATGTATGCCGGCAGGCATGACAGAACCACGAGCGAGTGAGTGAGTGAGCGAACGAACGGAGGGAATGAATGAATGAACGAACGAACGAACGATCGAACGGACGGATGAGTTGATAAATGAATAAATAACTTTTCCCGCTGTCTATCCAGGGGCGCGGTTCTCGAAAGTCCCGGTAACTTATCTGGCCCGAAATCAAATATTCAAATGAAAGTCTAAAGAATAAAAGCGCGGATCGTAGCTAACAAACCAGTCCATTTTGTTTTGTTAACTGATAGTTTTATCATATTATCTGCAAAACTATTGAAACCTCGACCTTGGATGTAAACAACAACAGCTTTCCGGGCCCGTTAATTATCGGGACTTTCGAGAAACGGGCCCCAGGGTCGGTGCCAATTGGAAGCTTTTTTTTTTAGATGAAATCTTAGCCACCCCCATACGGACTTGTTTCAGGACTTTTTATATTATTATGCAAAGACAGTGAGTCTTGTGAAGAGCTGATGAGTGATAAACGCAACACTGACTCTTTTCTCTAGTTACGCTTCATTGTCTATCTATGTGCTATGACAGAAGGAAACGTTATCGAGTAGGAAGAAATGTGGGGTATTTAAGGGTACGTTTGAAGATTGGGAACCTTTATTCCAAATGAGTGGCTCAACTGCCTAAGAAATTGAAATCTGAGGGAAACTTTTGAAAATTTCGCTGGGCTCGTGACTGATATTACAATTTTCCAAAAGCTATAAAAACTGTTTCCCAAGTGACTTTAACCTTCGTTGAAATTTTCATGCTGACGAATTTTAATTTATTATTATTATTATTATTATTATTATTATTATTATTATTATTATCATTATTATCATTATTATCATTATTATTATTATTATTATTATTATTATTATTATTATTATTATTACTATTATTATTATTATTATTATTATTGTTATTCCGGATTCCGGATTCCGGATCCCGAATTCCATGTTTTAGGTAAACCCCGCAACAAACTACACACAGCCTCTTGCATAGTGACCTGTGTCACATCACGCTTTGGTGACTTGTGGTCTCAGGGCTTTTCCCATGTTAATTTGTAGGTTTTCAAGAAAAAGCCCAAGAAATGAGTTTGTGCAAGTCTAGAGAGCGTGTATTTTTTGTGTTGCAAGTAGAGTGCTGGAAGTTGGAGTTATAATTGCAACCTCGTTCCCAGGGCCTCTCCTCTTCACGTCCCAGGGAGCGTGAGAGGAGAGACCCTGGGAACGAGGTTGTTATAATTGGGGCTATGCCAATAGGTGGTTTGCATTGCCGCCATGTTAGGAGACAAAGCAAAAGAAATTTTTGTTTACAAAGTTTGTATAAAAATGGAAGTAAATACTTGTTTTATTCATATCTCAAAGTGCCCTTGGACATTTACTTAAAATTCTTATTGTTCCTGTCCACCAACATGGACGCCGTGACGTCACATGCAAACTATCAATAAGTACAAAAGCCGAGCGCTAATTATATGCATTTAGTATGCAATGGTAGCTCCAAATGCAAACCGTTGCAGAGTTCAGTCAACACCACTTTGAGTAGGGTGTGACGCGCGAGTTATGAAATCCTGACCTTGTTTATGAAAAGAATTTGGCAATCTCCCTACCTCCCTAACTAACTAACTAACTAACCAACCAACCAACCAACCAACCAACCAACCAACCAACCAACCAGCCAGCCAGCCAGCCAGCCAGCCAGCCAGCCAGCCAGCCAGCCAACTAACTAACTAACTAACTAACTAACTAACTAACTAACTAACTAACTAACTAACTAACTAACTAACTAACTAACTAACTAACTAACTAACTAACTAACTAACTAACTAACTAACTAACTAACTAACTAACTAAGTAACTAACTAACTAACTAACTAACTAACTAACTAACTAACTAACTAACTAACTAACTAACTAACTAACTAACTAAGTAACTAACTAACTAACTAACTAACTAACTAACTAACTAACTAACTAACTAACTAACTAACTAACTAACTAAATTAATAATCACATTTATAAAGCTATTGCAATCGAATGTAAGGTTCACGCATACAAGTTACATTGCTAAAAAAGTTCTGGGGCAATAGGTGAAATCTAAATGTTTCCTGCCGTCCTTTTCGTGACCGGGAGGCTTCCAGTACAGTAAAGTAAATAATAATAATAAAAAAAAAAACCTCTATTACGGTAATTTTATGACTTAAGATCCACCACCGCTCCCCTTGGGGCCTCCAAAATTTCTATTCTTCTTTTTGTTCTTTTCGTTGACAAACAAGTGTGACAAGCGTGACAATGAGTGTGACAGTTATCACGCTACATCGTCAAATATTTCTCTTCCCATGAATCTTCGCTTTCAGGGAGCGCGTTTGACTTTCGCGTCCTGCTTTCGTTCAACTGCGAGAGTAGCTGGAGGGAGTTGTGAACTCGCTGTTTTGGTCAAAGACATTTATATAAAAAAGAAGACAACATTGAAAAGGAAATGTTTGAACAAAAGAAACGTTGACAAGTGATTAGCAGATGTAAGAGTCTGATAAACACCATTCGAATGGTCCTGCGTACCTTGGGAGCTTTCGTCCACTAAACCACGTACAAGATGGGAGCTTTGAATCGAGAAACCAGAGAAATAGGTATACTGTCTTATAATTGAGTCTCTAAACGAAGAGAACTATTTATTCAAACTTGCAGTTAATTGTTATGTTCCGTTTTTAGTTCAGAAGCTGCGTACACATCTTATGTGATGGAGAATTTGATGCCAGGATCATAGGATCAAATGATCAAGACATGGCGTCGAGCCGGCGAACTGTCTTCTTTCTCGGGAGTTTTTCTTCAAACTTTCCGCGCATTTAGGTAAAGTATTCTCACTCTGTTACGTTTTGTAAAGTTATATTTCCATTGCAATGTTGAAAGATCCGTTTTGTTCGTACCGAACAGAAACAAGGAATCTATTCATGAGCAGTAAACGACAGAGCAGTGACAAAGTACTTTTCATATATGGCACGCGCACGCTATGCTACACATAGAACGCCAGTTTTCTGCCAATTCATTGGAATCGCCCAAAATGAAACAATTAAGAACAAAAATGTGTCCTTGGACCCTCGCTGGTAAAATAACGCCTTTGAGTCGAGTTAAAACTACTCAAACACGGTGTTTGTCAGTGTGTATTAGCAGTCTGCCAATCTGAATTTTACTTCTCAGCCAGAAACGCAGAAAATCTGATTTTAGGCTCTAAAAATGGTGGGTTGACTTATACACAAGTTCGACTTATACACGGGTAAATATGGTATATGGTTGAGTGTTTAGCTAAAATTCCTTCATCAGTTGTCCAAATGCACCTATCAATGTCAATCCCGAGGGGGGGAGGTCGGGCAAGGGGTGGGGATTTTGACCTTTTCTGAAAAAATGAGTCAAATTCTCCACCCCAGGGACAACATGATTGATCAAAAGTATCAAAATCCCCCATCCTGGGGCAATAGAGGTGGTCAAATACTTTTCAGACCTTGCTGCACACAAAAGGAGTACGTGCAGAAATTAGATTACAATAGAGTCAACAAAAACACATACAGTACCGCTCGAAACTATGGGACCATTTGCCGCGAATTTGCCTCGGTTGCTTCGCGGTTCTGATCTGCGGTTTCACCTAGGCAAAACCTCGTCTAACCGCAATAAAAACCTTGGTTTCACCTAGGTTTTTTTCGGTTGACTGAAGCCGCGGTGAAAGGCAGGACGCGGTTGGGTTTGAATAGGCTATTGTTCGCTTTGTTTTCATGTTCTGCGAGGACAATAAGCGAACTGTTGGGTTTTAGGTGTGATAAATTTCACAGAAGCGCACTCGCTCTCAAGGGAAATAAGCAAAGCGCTCTGTGAGCGAACTCGTGAATTGAACTGGTAAATGTAATAATATTTCGGATTATGCCAAAAATTATTTGCTTAATGTGCAAAACAATTCATTAAACTTCACTCGCACAATTCCTTTCGATTCGCGAAGCAACGCAAACTGCAAAGGTCAGCAAAAGCTCGCATGCTAGTCGACGAAATAAGAGAGCGCTTCCAGGTCTTTTTGAAGGAATTACAATGGGACTAGTTGGGCGTAAGTGAAAAGGCACTACTGCTCCCATTGTGGCTGAATAACAAACTGCAAGCGTCCAGGTTTCCTACCAAGAATCGCCGTAAATTAACTTACCATAATTCTTATTCCGCGTTGTGTTGTTGCGGAATGAAACTTGATACACGTGAAGGAATTTGGTTGCCTAGCACGTGACTAAAATCTTCCCGGTGTTTTCATCATGGCACGGTCCTTTCTACGTCCAAACGACGGCTTCTCTCAACGTTTTAAAACATCGGAAGGGGCTTTTCACTTTTGCTAAAGTTGCTGATTTCGTTTTATCCAAAGTAAATATTAATAGAAATGTGTTAAGCGTTGCGGTAATTTTCCGCGTTTGTGTTTGCTCCAAGTGAATCGATCTTGTCGCTCACACTCGATACCGAATCAAATCTATTACGAAGTTTTAGTTTTTCAAATCCGGATTACATTGGCAATACATTTGGAGGGATTTTCACTTTGTTTTTCTCCGCGTCCGTACTGAAATCCAATTGCATATTTTGAATTCAGCGTCGCTATTTCAATTGAACTTTGTTGCGCACTTTACATCAGCAGGAAGGGTTATCAGGAGGTTTATCAAACGAATAGAATATCTTTCTTGACTGTGTGGCGTAAACAGCAAGAATTAAAGTGAAGCTATGTCTTTTGCTCTGTGATTATTGCCTGTAGCGTGACAAAAACTGAACATGTCCCAAATGTAGAAAAAAACTTTCGTCAGTGACTGCCAAACAAATTGTTATCGGTTGTTCGGTTTCCGATTCGGTGAGTCTTTACAAATTCTTTTGTTTGAGGGCTTCTTTAGGATGAAAGGTGAGATAACGTTTGACAATACCCTGACAATAGTAATTAGTCAATTCCCCGCGGCTTTCGGTTGCTTTCGTCTTTGCCGCGGTTGCGGTTTTCGTCCCACCGCGGTGAATTCGTGGCAATCACGTTCGGCGATGACGAGGTTTTACCGCGTGCAAATGGTCCCATAGTTTCAAGCGGTACTGTAACAGCAACAAGTGGTTTATTTCTTTTCTTTTTTGCGATCTTTCTGGGAATGAAAACTAACTCTTTAATCATCCCTTAGGTTTTAAGCTTAATATACTGCACAATTTGTGAAATTTCAAGTGTGATCATTTATGGTCATTTCTCGTGAAAGTATTTAAGGCTAGTCCGCTCTGCCAGAGATAAAACTAACTGTAGAAAGATTTATCTTAAAGCGGCTGTATTAAAATGCTTTAAAAAACGTTTTTATAATACCTAGCATTGTAGGGCTAACAATATTAAAGCTGAAGTTTTTGAAAGCTTGACAAATACATGTAATCTTACAAATCAATAATAATATGAACTGTTCATTGCACTGTTATTAAAAAATGATCAGTACTTCAAGATGGCGACATTGACCTCACAGTCAAATTCCCGTGGGTAGCCCGACCCCCCCCCCCTCAGGCTTGACATTGATAGGTGCATAATGCACCAGTCAATGTAAACCCCCGCACCCCCCTGGCCGGGACATAGCGGGGCATTTGACAATCGTTCACTGCTAAAGTTGCAAAATGCCCTGCACCCCAAGGTCAGGTTTTTCCTCTAATTGAAGCTAATGACCAGGCTCATATCCCCTGCTCTTGTTTTCAAAAAAGTGGAAGACACAGGCTAATGTAAATGGTTTAAATTTTATTTGTCAAGAAACACGCGTCACCGCATACAATGCTTTTCAAGTGCTCATTCTACTATTTGACTTTATTAGGTGTTTGTATAAATTTACATGTACAATTTCTTGGCGCCGCAGGTAGCAAAGCTAATTTAGGACGGCCAGGATGACAAAAAGAAAGAATGGCTTGAACTGCTAAGTAAGGAGGCAGACTGAGCTATAAGATCAAAGATACAAGAATAAGGAAATGTTTCTGGGAGGACTAAAATAAAGAACTTTTTTGAGCTTCTTGAAAGGCAACACAGGAGAAAAGACAAGGAAAACATGAAATAGGGTAGGAAGGAAAAGAATGAAAAAACGGTGATATACAACTATGTCAATTGTGATTTGACTTTTGTTACTAAAGATTCAAAATCATCATACAAGTCTTCAGATTCTAGGTTGTTAAATAGTACAATTTTGATTTTCTTTTTGAATAGGGATTTGGGTAATACCCGGAGCTTTGTTGGTAACTCATTCCACAGCTTCACACCGGCTCTAGAGAAAGATTATCTTTTTATCTCCAGTCCTTTGGTATAAAGTATGAGTAAAAACTCCGACAACTCTGACCTTAAAGATGGACGTCATATTCTGCCAGAGATATAATGTGATTAAGATAAAACGACTCTTACCTTCTTTTCATGGCGAAAAGCCCCCATCTTGCCGGATTAGCAATTCTTGACCCAGTCAAGAATTGACATTGACATTTCGGTGGAAAATACCCCGGTCCACTCCCCCGCTGTTCTTGGATGGCGTGCAAAAGAGGTCAAAGTTCCCAATACCTGCGGCCCTTTCGCTCGTCAAATAATGGAAAATTCACGGCAAATGCCCCGCTATGTCCCGGCCCGGGGGGGGGGGGGGGGGGGAAGGGGGGTGCAGGTGTTTACATTGACTGGTGCATAGCAATTACTGAACATTCTTGACTTTTTCATTGTATGATTACTGAGCCAGTTTTATGTCTTGCCCTCATACTGTATGTTTTTTTTTTTCAGTCGATCTATAAATATTTGTATCCTTGTGAAATAGGGGTGCCCATTCTTTAGTATTTTGTTTAGTCATGGTTTGATCTTTTTTACAGAGTCATTCAATGTACATGTGCTGTAAATTTTGAAGCCACCTGTGGAAAATAAAACAGCAATCGCTAACAAGTAAGTCTTCAGAAATGATCATTACATTTATTGTACTCTTCAAATACAGTGCAGGCCAGAATTAAGCGAACCAAAACATACGCGTAAAACGCGTCTGCTGCGGACGCGTATACGCGTCTAAAAATCTGCAGATGCGCGTCTAGTCAGACGCATTAGTATGTATGAGCTAGCTCATTGTTTTCGCATTGTTGATCTTTCATTGTTCTTTTGAATTGCCTGGGAAAAGCCTTTCAGAAGGGTTTGACAAAGTATGACTACACTTGTCGACTTTCTTGTAGAACCAGCTCAGCGCAAGAACAACTTCATGTTGTTGAGCGCATGGAAGAACTTAAAAAAAAAATTGCTGCAAGGCTTACTGTATTTTGCGAAACGAAACGAAATGATGTATAAAATCTGTAGAATTGAAGATATCAAGACTACAACTGTCAGACTTCTGTGTGTGACAAGCTAAAAGAGGAATAAAACGCCGGGAATGCAGTGTTTCTAAATTTAAAGATCTGTGCTTTGCGAAACGAGCCCTCCGTACTTAGACCGTGAAAGGATTTAACTTGTTTGTTTATATTTCTAAAGGCTATTCTTATTTATTCCTTGCCGTAATGATGATTCGGGTAGTTCGAGAATAATACAGTATTTGTGGGTAAATCGTATAACGTAAACAAATAAATTAAGACCCGGAATAAAATCAGTCAATCCACCAAATGATTTTCAACAGACTTCGCTCCTCTCGCGCGCTTCGGTTCAGATTTGCTGACTTACCGTGAACTTCTCATTCTACCTCAAGCATTTACTATCTCCGGCCGCAAAATGTAATCGTTCAGTTGACTTTAAAGATCCAAGGCAACTCCATTGGTTAAAGGCTTAGGGTAAAATAGGAAACTTCAATTTTGTAAAATTTCATTCGGGTCTAGTGTGAGCGATAAGATCGATTCCCTGGAACAAACCTAAACGTAAAACACTGAGAGTCGACTGAGTACCGCAACGCTTGATGCATTCCCATATTTACGTTCACTTGGATAAAGCCACAATAGCAACTTTTGCAAGATTGAAAGCTTCTTCTAATGTTGTAAAACACTGACAGAAGCCGTTGTTTCGACGTAGAAAGAACTTGCCACGCTGATAACATCGGGAAGATTTCAGTCACGTGCTAGGCAACCAAATTCCTGCACATGTATCAAGTTTCATTCGACAACAACACGATGTACAGAGGTTCTTGTAAGGAAAACTGGATGCTTTTTTTATTGAATCAACACGGGAGCCACAGTGCCTTTCCAATTATAGCCAACTTGTGCCATTTTCACCCCTTCGAAGAAACCTCGAAACGCTCTCTTTCGAGTCACAATGTGCGTGTAATTTTTAAAATATCTAAAGGCATAACTCGAAACACTCACCTATCATTCACGAGTTCGCGCACAGAGCGCTTTGATTTCGAACAAGTAGTATTCGACTAATTAGCTTAGATTTATATTTTCCATAACATAAGGTGAATATTCAATATCGGCTGGGAGTTGTTTTTAAAGCCGCCAGTATTTACGAAGCGGATAAGATTCGAAATATCATAGCTGTCGCTCGCTGATTTCATAAAATGCTTATTTTGTGTTTGTTGTTAACCCGTTGAAGTCTTTTGTTTTGTTTGACAATACCACACAAAGAGAACTTACGGCGATGAATAACAATGGCAAAAACGAACACATTTAGACGCGTCTAAAAATACGCGGATACCGGTTTTTGCTGCGTATAAAACGTGTCTGCGTAGTTCGCTTAATTCTGGCCTGCACTGTAAGAACACTCAGTTTTAAGTTTGAAATACATTTTGCAGATGACCTACATCCATCTTCAGTTTTGAATGCAAATAGAACCACTAGGCTGTATGATATAAATATATGTATTGAAAACAGTATTAAAACATCATCAACAACAGAATTACAGTACTTTCAATATTACTTTACTTAATCATGACATTTTAATTTTGATTATTGCTTTGTAAATTCTATGACTATGATATGGGACTAATACAGATGATGTCTGTATGTATTGTGGTGAATCTGATTCGATAAATACCTTCATAAGTTGCATGAGAACAAGAATCTTTGTAGACCAAGTCGTTGACAACATGTAGTGTAACACAAGAAATGGTACTTTTTTCAATCTGAATACAAAAGGAAGGCTTGTGAGGAAATTAAACTACACTCTTCTTTTCATTAAAAATTACTCGTATACATGTACACCGTATTGCGAAAATGATGGATGCATGGGAGAAAGCTGGCATTAGACATCAAAACGAGGCGTTTTAGGATATTAAGCAAAAAATAATTTTCCTGTGATTATAAGCTCACGGAGAGAATGTTCAACTGATAAGCTCTTTAATAGCAAGTTTTTTCACATTGCTGGTTTTATTCTGAACTAGAGAGCTCCAGTGTTTCTTGGACGTCCCATTTGCGTGTGTGTGTGGGTGAGATTGTGAAACAATCCTTTTTGCTCTGTGGTAGCTGGCAAGGAGTAGTGCAAACAAACTACTTTGTTCATAAATTTCCAAAGAAGAACATTAATTTTTACATTCAATACATTTTTAATAAGATTAAACTTAGAAATACAATTAACTATAAAAATGAGCAAAAAAACGGAACAACGTTTCGGTGTCATCCTGGCACCATTATCAAGTAACGAATGCAACAGAAAAGATAATGTATTTACATTTTTACATTTAATATTCATTATAATGATAAACTAAAAAAAACTGATTTTATTTGCAAACGAATGTCATGAAATAGTTAATTGTTGCTTGGAATCTAGCCAACATTAGTATTTCATCTCTGATAACTATATTATTACATTGTACGGCTAAAATTCAGTGCAGGGAAAAGGCTGACAACACTACTTATTGCTGAATCTTTTTTTACTGTACTTTGGTCTTATTCAGTGTTCATTATGAGTTGTTTTGAGTTGCTCGGCAAGCTTCAACATTGTGGCCCCTCATTAGCTGCCCACTTTTGTGGCATTTTCCTGGTCGCCTGGATCTCTTTTCTGTTGCTGATACTGAATTTGGTTGGGCTTGCAAGGCATCATGCTCTTCAGGTACAAGAAATCAAACAAAATCAAACTTAATTACCTTGAAATAGATTCATTTGGGTTGATTTTTTGTAAATGTGTTGTTTCAGATCATCTAATGTTACTCAAGTGAATTTCTTATCTTTATTTTTATCATTTTTGTGTACATATGTTGGAAGATTGTTGCATGAAGAAGAGCAATCCATTACAGAGCAAGACATGATCTGAAATGGACAGTTAACATTAGTATATACATACAGTTGTATCAAACCTACATGTAAATGTGTCTGTTACTTATAGGACAACACCAACTAATTCATTACCCAACACAAAACAAGTACATAGAATGATTTTTAATGGAGTGTCAAATGTAATCAGGAATAGGTTTGTTTTTGCTTAAACTGTGCATTGATTGATTAAAAAAACATTGCTACTCACTTTACCAATCAGATGCAAAGCCAAACAGTACTTAGTCACACAAGTTTGCTACTTTTGGCACCACTTACAGGGTGTATGTGTATTTGCTAAGCAAGCTCTTGATGGTTGGTTGTGTTGCTAACATAGATTCTGATTGGCTGTTGTATTGCTTTGATTTGGTTTTATAACACTCGATTGAAAACTGCTTTATTTTTCTGGCTCAAAGCCACATTACAAAGCTTTTCTTTGATAGAAACAATGACTGAGTAGAATCTTTCTATGACTACATGAACACCACTGGAATAAGAGGGATGCAGATCTGAAAATAGGTTTGCCTGCATGGTGGAGTTTTGTCACCTTTTTTTTTTCCTCTGCATTTACTGAGCCTCAGATTTATTAATACGGTCTGAGAACTGCAAGTTTGAGTGGCTGTGGTACTTTGGCACTGTACTTTTCAAACATGTGCTTCAGCTGCCCTTACACAGGTTGAAAAGATCTCTTTTTATTTCTTCAACATAACCTAGAACCAAGAAATAAAGCTTACTTAATTACAGTTCAAAGGTTTTGTAAAGTTGTTTTGCACAGATGACTACAAATTATGCTACATCTCCACTCTTAACAAGCTCTCTTGGTTCACTGCAATCCAGCTGCATACAACTTTGAGAAAATGAGTATTTTACTTGAAATATTTTTCACGTTACTCACCATAAGTTGATGGAACAACAATCTCCCTTACAACTTCCACCCCAAGTTTAATGTCACTTTGAAATAGTCCTCTCCTTTGGTAGATTTTTGTGTTTGTCAGACAACATTCCCATTAAAGTGAAGGGAGGCCAAAGTTAAAATACGGGTAGATATGTATATATCAGAAAGTTATTGCACTTGATGACAAGGCACCATGACTAAGTCTATGGTGTGGAGATCAGTATGTAAATGGAGGCTATGAGTTCACATCACAACCAAGGCAACAAACATGTTCATGATAACAGTGTTCTTACCAGGCTGTGGCCTTGCGGGATTCCGCATAAAAATTTGAAATGGCACATTTAAAGCCAAGTAAATGAGCCCTTGATTGCTCACAAGTTCAGATCAGATGCTACAAGCACAATAGACTTATAGAAATTAGTGAGCAATTTTTGATTGAGAATCAAGTCCTCCAGTTTTTTCTGCTTGGAAGTAAGTACTATTTTAAAGCCTTCAACCAGTTTAATCTCCGTTGGTTCCATGTGTCAAAACCTAGCTGTTTCAGTATGATTTCGGTTGCCATCTTGGATCATAACTGACCATGTGGATTGTGGGTTCAAGTTGTTCGTTCCTCTTGGTTTTTTTTTCTGGTTTTGAAAACAACATGGACATTGAAAGGTAGAGTCTTACTTTAGTCGTAAAGTACCTAGGCTCAAAGAAATAGGAGATTACGAACAAAATTCTGATGGAGATGACGAGGGAGTGAACAATAGAGCAAGCCAAGATCAAGCAGTTGTCTCACTGAAGAAGGACTGCATTCTCCAGAATGCATGGCTGTCAAAAAAAAAGCCAGAGGATTTTTTCCAAGCCAGTCACGGATCGCAATTAATTTTGACCATATGAACCCTTTGACTCCTGTCGTGTTTCCATAGTTTTCGCATAAATTAACTTTTTCCTAGAGCAGTTTAACTTAATAAAATGCGCAGTAGATAAATAAATATTGTTGGCTTCCAAAATTAACTGCATATTAAACTGGAATGATTAAACAAATGTTTTCTGACGTAAAATAATATGGTTACCTATTGATCATTTACTGAAAAACGCTCTTGAACGCAAACATTGCTAAAATTCTCGGCATGTTGATGAAGACCTTTGGCATATCAAATTTCAACCCGCTTATACAAATTGTCCTTGATTACGCATCTGTTCCTTCTCAAACGCATACATGAATTGGGAAAGACACAAAAATCAACAAAAAGCTTTTCCAACATTAGAGGCAAAAAACTTTCAGTTTTTTTGCGTGCATGCAAAGACGCATGTGAAATTTGAAGACACTCCGTGTTTGTTCGAAGCAATCACTCGCAGTAAATTCTGGCACGTTTGCAATGAAAATTACAGAAGTTACAGAATTCTGGTTCAAATCATCACTTAAAATATTTGTAAAAAGCAAATCAACATCGGAAAACATCACTTACCGTGTTGTTGCCATTGTCCTGATCTTGTAAAGTCCGTTTGAAGCCCGCGGTTTGGTTTTAATTTTTGAGCCCTATTTCGGTAGCGGCGTGGAAATTGAAGAATCACAACGCGAAAGGGCTTTTCACTGTTTTTTAAGGCCTCCAAGTTCTCTTTTTTGGCGTTAGATTATTGTTCACGGTTATTCCTTTCCTTTGTGAGCTTTAAAAAGATGTACTTGCTTTAAAAGATGAAAAAATCAGGTCTTGAAACTTCAGGACCGATTCACGCGCGGCACCATTTTGTAATTTCGCTCAGCTCCATGCGGTAGGTTCAGAAGGATCCTTTCCCCTACCCCCTAAAAGTCGTTAAAATATGCGCAAAAGACAGATTCTGATTGGTTTATCATTCTTCTAGCTATTGTGACCTTTTCAGGATGAAAAAAACTCCAGGAGGCTAGGGAGAAGGTATCGAGTTTCACACGCGGAGCATGCGCAAGGGACGGCCGGTTTTGGCCGGTGTAAGTTCCTACAGGGCCCCTATTTTTCAGGCAGGAGGGCTCTTGGACCCCCAAGGCAAAATCCTGGTAAGAACACTGTGATAATGTTTTTTAAATGGTAAGGTTGTGCTAGCTGTACTGAACACCTTGACCTTTTACATGTCCAAACCCTTTCACCCTTTTATTTCAAAATTTGACCAAACACTTGGCATAGTATTGCAAATACACTCAACATTAAATTGTACACTATAAGAGAAACTAGGATCAACATGCATTATTTAATTGCATTTCTGTCCATAACCAGTACCTGCAAAATGTCCCTAACCAGGAGAAGCACGCCATCTTTGGGTGCCAATGATTGAGGGTTGAGTGGAACCCCTCCAGACAGCTTGTTTTAGCATCTGGAGAAAATTTCTTAATATCATTTACAAGTCTTGTACTTGTCAGAAGCTTGTGCAGTTTGTTGTAGGCACTTGTTCCTAATATTGATTGATTGACACCTTTATTTTAAAGCAAAAAAAATAAATAGGTAAGACTTCAGGGTAGTCCCTTTATGGAGCTTACAAAGCATCTCTGCTATCAATAGGAGCCTTGAGGTCATTACCTGACATAACAAAACAAATGATTAACTATTAGAAGAATGACTGTTACTAGCTACCCAGGGTCATCAAGCAGTTAATCTTGCATTTGCAAGATTAACATGGCAACATGGCAGTCTCCTGTATTTTGTTGAATATGTCAAATGCTGCGTATGAGTCTGTTCCCTCAAAAACTTGTTGGTTTATTTGTTTTAGTATAGCTATTGTGCCCAACATTTTCAACAAAGGAAGTGCCAAACCAGATAAAAACCAACATTCTATGGCTTGCTAATTTGTTATTCAGTTGAAGTAAAATAAATGTCTTTCGTGTTACCAATATTCCACATTTTTATCAATGATGTTGTACCACATACCTGAAGAAGTTCAAAATGCACCACTTTGAGAATGGCGTTACAGAACATGAATTAGACACCATACTTGGCATTGTGGCTCATTGAATCAAATCAGCCATCTCCACTCCACACCACATCCTTTAGTTCGTTCAATTTTGAAATCAGTGTGGCTTGATAACGTTCCCAATAATTCAATACAGCTGGAAATAAAAAATTCTTCTGATGGTAAAAAAATAATGTCCTTGCATTAAAAGCAGAAAGCCCCATGTGCTTAAATACCAACAAGATTTTGCTGATCAAAGCAGCAGCCAAAAGGACACTGAAGCTTAGCAGGATATTGTCAGCTGGATACCCCCCATTAAACATGGGCTGTGATCTTTATGTGTAGGAGTCATCACAGTGCAAACAGTGTTGATTTACAATAACCATGGTGCCCCTCTGTTTCATGGTTACCTTGGGCTGGTCCCCCTTGCGCTTGAAGCAGAACAATGATAATATGGCCAGGAGCTTTGTGAAGAACACAATAAATTTGGGCTCATAAAAGCATGATGTACCTGGTCGAACCCTGAAATATAATTGTACAGCAATACATATAGGTGGATCCTGTAGAGATTTGGAGTCTAAACCTTGGCATGTGATAAGTATAAAAGTGAAAAGCACCAAACGACTTACTTGTACAACTTCTGGGAGGAATAAAAACCAAAATAAAGAAAAAGAAAAGAAATATTAAAGCCTATTTGCAATTTATTTAGATAAAAAAACAAACAAACTATTTTCAAGCACAACAACAATAATAATGGTAATAATAATAATAATAATAATAATAATAGTAATAATGTTTCAGTCTTAATCAGTTACTATACTGACATGTCTTTATTAAATGTTGTTAATTTTTGTTCCCACCAGAAGTTGTCCATCCTTGGGTCTTTATAACGTTAATTAAAACATATAAGTGAAAATAGATTAAGAGAAAGGTTCAAGAATCTGTTGTTATATACATGTAGTGTAAGCTGATTTTTCCACCAAATGACCTAACAAAGGCAAATATATACATGTATAATGTAATATCTATGGCTTTACCTCACTGTGCTACTTCAATCAATGCCATCAAGCTCTTCTTCACTTTGGGAATTGTAGTCGTCAGTAGATGGAGCATCCACTTGATCTTCCACATCCTCAGGATCCTCTTCTACTTTGAGGGCAAACTGCCCCTCGTCAATATCAGTGTGAGGCTCTGTCTATAAATCCTAATGTTTACAGGGAAAAACGTTGTATTCAAATAGATCTATACTTTTGAAATAAACACCTGTAAATGACTTTATTTCAGCAGAAAATGAAATAATCTCCAAACAACACTGAATTCAGTGAAAAAAAAAAAAGAATTACCTGAACATTTTGCAACAACTTCCTTTTTATTTCTCCAGTGTTGCAAACCTCCTTTGAGTCTGTTAAGCTTCTTTAACCCTTTAATCTCTAAGAGTGCCATTTGGCACATAATGCCACAACTCTGTCAATATGTGACAGCTTTCTATGAATTTTTCACACCAAGATTTTCTTGTGAAGATCTACTCATTAAAAGGATAAAAACTTAACTCCCTCTCATATGTGATATGGTTGACCACCCCCATAACTTTTGAACTTTTTTTCCCTAGAAGTTGTGGGTCTTAAGACATCTCTAACATTAATGAACATGTTGAGACCTGCAAAATAAGCGATCGTTAAGGGGTATACCTAATATACACAAGGATTGGGACGTTTTTGAAGTTTTAAATTTTTACGTTTTAAGGCCATTTATCTCAAGGCCATAACTTTTCTTGTTCATAATTATATCAGTTATGAAATACACTCATGAGTAGCTTTAAAATGGTATATCATGCATAGACATTGAGTTTGTAGTCTTGGATCTGGAGAAAATGTCGTTTTGCCTTAGGGGTTAAAGGGTTAAGAGTGTGCGCCTTTTTTGGAATGCTTTACACAAGTTTTGCACTTGACAGTTTAAGCTGGTGTTGCAATTTCTGGAGTAGGAGCGACTGTAAGATCGGGTGTTGTGACTGAAATCATCATTCCCCCGAAGAGCAGGGGATGTCCCCATAGAGCAAAAAGTGCTAGAGCCAAAGGAAAGGGGTGTGGTGAATGTTACATCATCTGCAGAAGTACCTGGACCAGCAGGTGAACTTTCTGCCAAACTGACACTGATGTTGGATGTGGCACTGGACTTTGTTTTCTTACTGGGAGGCTAAACCTTCAAACAGGGCCTGTCTCATGACCTAAGAAACCAAAGGAATGAGTAATGAACTTGCACCATAAGCAAATACAGTGTGAAGAACCCCTACTTTAAAAAAAAGCAAATTCTTCTAAAATTTTCGAAACCGAGATGACCACCCACTCCAATGCCCCAAAAAACTTTGACTATGTGTTTGCATTGTTGTTTATAGCTTAACGGAGTAATGATAATTGCCTGGTGTCACCATGCTAAATACTGTTTATTTCATACGCACCCAACTGTCCAAAACATAATTTGTTAATCTACAACGAGAAATCCAAAAGTACACAAATGCAATAATTTATTGATTTTCCCTCCTACCATATCTCCCTCCTTAAGTCTCGACATCCTCATCAAGCAAAAATAAGTAACACTAGAAGGGATTGCCATATGTTGGAATCCTAGCTCATATGCCCATGTTTTTTTTTTTGAAATGGTGCAAACACGACCATAGTGAAATGTTAAATAAAAATTACAAGGTTAGTGTCCTTACGTTGTGTGGAAATGGTGCGAATGCGACGATAGTGCAATATGAAATAAAGATTACAAGTTTAGTGTCCTTACTTCCTGACCCCTTAACCAAATCTCTGCGAAGAAGCCATTCTGAAATGGCCAACAGTTTTGGCATGGTGGTTAGGCGACAATCTGGCTGTAATTCCGCCAATTGTCATGCGGGCGGGCAGTCAAAGTCCTCCAAATTCCATACTAGGGACCTTAAGCAGCGACGACAACGACGTCAACGAGAACGTCAGAAAACAATAGTTTTAATTAGCAAAACACTGGCTCTGCATGTGCGTTATACACTTTGGTACATTTCTTTGTCGTCCTCTGCAAAACAACAACGTGAAATGACCAAATTTAAGGTTTTATGGAGAACGTGAACGCATGATGATTAAACTCATCGTTAGTGGATGAGCTTGGGGGTTGGTGCCTGAAAGACCGGTGGTGCCACAGGTGAAGTGAGCTAAGCGAGGTGCGAAACCATGGCAACCCTGTGAGCGGCAACCACCCGGCACCGTCACACTGAAAGATCAGTGGAGATAAAACACAAAGTATACAAATAAAAATACTTACCACACCCACCACAAACCATACTTACCAAAGGGTGGGAGGGACTGGGAGCAAGAAACTTAAACAGCACAAGCTCCGGCAAGTGAACAGATGCGAAATGAATTGGCACAAACATGTGAGCTGTAAGAACCCAGGGGCCCCTGCAAAGTAGGGTGGCCGCCCCGCATGTCCCAGCCATGCGGGCACCGCTGACCAGCACTTGCCTCGATTTTAACTTTGCCTAAATTACATTTAGCCACATTTAAACTCATCGTTGGTGGATGAGCTTGGGGGTTGGTGCCTGAAAGACCGGTGGTGCCACAGGTGAAGCGAGCTAAGCAAGGTGCAAAACCATGGCAACCCTGTGAGCGGCAACCACCCAGACCTCGCACTCCAAGTGCTCTGAGGGCGAAGGACCCGCGAACAGGGAGAGGGGGACCTGAACCCACCAATTCTTCCAAGCACCTGACCCCCCAAGCCATACAAGCGTAACAGGCAGAGACAATAAGCCATACATACCACTCTAGGAAAACGGAAACGCAACTGTTGACTACTGACAGAACCCGCCAGGACAACCATGACAAGCACCAAACGGTAGAGGAAAGGGATTTTCAAAAAACGACAACCTGTCGCCAATAGGCCATGTGCCGCAGGTCCAGTTGATGGCAGCACTGAGCCACGGACGCCCCAAAGCAGGGCTGCTGAGAGCAGAGACGGCAGCTACAAGGAACGAAGGGTAAGCGCAAGCGGGCCCATCGAACCCTCACCACACGCCCTTGCTGGCAGAAGGGGGGTGGGGGCGTGGGGCGTAAAGAACCTGACCCGATGGCCAGGGGAACAACACAGGTGAAGCTTAACTTGCGAGCTGCTTAGATAGCGTAGCTAACGACTCTGTTGGAGTTCTGATGTACAATTGATAGGCATTGCTTGACCAGCGGCCCAGAGCCTGAATGAGATGATCCGGGACCCCATTTTGTGCTGCGACTGTGGCTGCGCCGATGCGGAAACTGTGGCTGGAAAAGTTGCCTTGGACTCCTGAGGATGACAATATGCGGCGAAGCCAGTCAGTCAAAAGGACCTGTGACAAGGGACGACCATCGCAAAGTAAAAATATGGGGCCCTGTGCACTTCCCCGGATAGCTAGGTACGCCACCAATGCTCGGATGGCACACAAGGGATAGGAGCCTCGACCAATGTGTAGAAAGCACCCCTTGCGGAATGGGTCGGTCTTGGACGCTTTTATCCTAACCCTCAGGCAGGTGGGAGCAACCACCGAGTCAAACGCGATATCGGGCACCCCCAGATGGGTGTCGAGAGAAAAACTGGAAAGGTTCTGAACTGTGAACTCTGCAGAACGGAGAAAGCCAAAATAGGCCAAATTGCAAGCGGCCCAAAACATGCAGTGGTCTGAAATGCTCAGGTCCAACGACTTAAAGATGACCAGCATGATGTGATCGGTGATCGGTAACCGAGAAGTGGAGGGGCCACCTTGGGATTGTTTGATTCCCCGCAAAACCCGTTGAAGTCGCAGGCAGTTGAGGAGAGGATCTGCAAAGCCTTGTTCGATGTGCAAGGACCGCACTGCAGATAGGTTAACCTTAATGGTGGTGTGCTGTACTGACCTGGCCAGGAACGTGGCAAACAAGCACAGGGTCCACTCATCAGCTGGGCATGGAGAGCCAGATGAGTGAATCTTGCCCAACTGATGGCAGAAGTCGTAAAACTTTCTCTGTCCTGAAGCGTAGGAGTTTCGGGTAGATGAAGCCAAGCCCTTAATCAGGAACTCACGGCACTGGTCTTCTAGGCTGGAAGGGTCAATTCGTCCAGTAGGCTTTGCGGAATTGGAACTGGAGACGGCGAGGCCTGTGGAACTAACCGTCTGAACTCCTGCCAACGAAAGCGAGAAAGGGCGTCAGCAATGTGGTTACGAATGCCGGGAACATGTTGCGAGGTAAAGGTAAAATTGAAACGAGCCGCTGATGAAAGCAGCTTGCGCAAAAGCCGCATTAGCGCGGGGATCTTAGAGGTCCTGGACTGGAGGATGAAAACCACTGCCTCATTGTCGGACCGAAACAGAACGTGTTTCCTGAACCATTGGTGGCCCCAGACGCACGATGAGACAACTACAGGAAACAGCTCTTTGTACGCAATGGACTCTGGGACCTTGGATGGGCCCCAAGCGCCACTGAACCACTCATTCCCAAGGTAAGCCCCATAACCGAGGGATCCAGCAGCGTCTGAGGTGACTTCCACGTACGTAGCGGCTGAAAGCCCGGGGAAAAGCCAAAAGCTGACTCCATGCCCAGCGGAGAGGAACTCGTGCCACCAAAGGAGATCTAGATGGAATTCCGTGTTTAGCCTGATTGGGTGATCGCGTTTGCAGAAGGAGCAAAGAAGGTCAATCATGCGCCTCAAGAAGGTGCGGCCTGGCCAAACAACTTTTGCGGCATGGTGTAGATGGCCTATGAGGGACTCTAACTGGCGTCTGGTACACCATCTGCGGGACCGCCATGCATGGATCAGCTCTCTTAGGGCCTCCAGCTTCTCTGCTGGTAGCCTAGCAGCCTGCTGTTCTGAATCGAGCTCAATACCCAACACCACCATGCGAGTGGCGGGACCCACGCATTTGCCTGGGTGAAGCGGCAAGCCAAGCGATCCACAGACGGATAAGGCTGTACGTAAGTTAAAGGCGCACTGCTGTGTCCCTGGGGGGCCGGCGGTAATAAAGTCATCCAGGTAATGCATTAGATCTGAAACGCCATGTGAATTCAGTAGGATCCATTCCACCATGTCCGCTGCCGCGCTAAAGATGTACGGAGCCGAGCGAAGGCCGAAAGGCAGGGTTAAGTCCACGTAATATTGCCCTCGCCACTTCAGGCCTAGTAGGTAACGATCAGCCGGGTGGATAGCAATGTTGCGATAAGCGGCCTCAACGTCAAATTTCGCCATCATGGCTCCCGGGCCATACTTAGCCACCATTTGAATTATTTGATCCACTTTAACGTAATGCATAGCAAATTCCTCCGGGTCAATGCCGTCGTTAACACTACTGCCGCTCGGAGACGATAGGTCCACAATTAAGCGCCATTTCCCAGGTTGGCCCTGCTTGGGGATAACTCCAAAACTCCTTACATGCAAATTAGGGAAGGGGGGATGTGAAAAGGGGCCCGCTACCCTATGAAAGGCAACCTCATTGGCCAAGTAGTCATCTATAATTTTTGGGTGCTGGAACGCTGAAAGTTTGTTCTTTCGGGCAGAGGACAGCTTCTGAAGGGGCTGGAACCCGAGTCTAAAGCCGTTCCGGAGGCCATTGAGGACATAAGACACCTGCTGTGGCTGGGGGTGAGCTGTCAACTCCCGAGCAAACTCTGAGGCATTCAAAGGACTTATAACCGTGATAGGTGGGAAGCACAAAGGCACTAGAAGGAAAAAATGCACATGCTTAGGAGACGCAACCCCAACGAAAAAAATATATGTATATACAGATAAAATGGCCAAAAATAAAAAACTTTTATTGGCAATCACCCTATACAATGAGGTAGAGATGCCCAAGAAAGGCCCTAAAGGCCAAAAGCACAGTTGCGAATGTTGGCTCTATCGAAATACAAGTAGGAGACACATGTAGCTAGCGAGATGGTGAAAAATCAAGCAATACGAAGCAAGTAACCTAAAATCGAAGTGAACTGCCATGGTGGCAAACAAAAAGGCCCCTGCCACTGGAGAAACGAAATTAATAAAGCAGAGCGGCGTGGAAAAAACTGGGGCAAGAAAAAATTGCAAAGCTACAACAGTACATTAGGCACGCGGGGCCTTGCTTGAGGCATGGCTAGGGGTGGGCGAGCTGCCGCGACACTTGGCATCCCCTCGATCAGCTTTCTCGGCGCTATCATGGCACTTGTTAGCCCAGTGAGAACCTGAGCACAGACTGCAGCGATGCGCGTAGCGACAGGGGTTGACTGGAGCCGTGCACCGCCCCCTGTTCCATGACTTGCACAGCGTACTTGAAAACGAGGAACCGGATGGCTCAGAAGCCTCAGCTGGTTGAGCATATGACGATCCGCGGGACGAAGAGCCAGCTGCGTGGAAGTTAAACAGCTGCACGTTCATGCAAGAGCAATCGGTCAACTTTGTCTTGGCCGCATGTTCACGGAACGCTCGGTCATAGTTCAGCCACACCTTACCGCTAAAATGGCGATGTGTGCGCAAAATGAGGAGCTGGTATTGAGTTAAATCTTTCCAACGGTGGGGAAAGTGGGAAGATAGTACGAGTGAAAAGATGGAAAACGCTTCCATCCAGCTGGCAATGTCCTCGATGCGACGGCGCTGCCGTTCTGGTTGCGAGGTCAAAATGAGTCGGCCATCAAACATAAGTTGCAGTTCGGGCTCTCGCTGTTGCAGGTTGGGGGCCAGGAGATCACTTAAATCCACGTATTTGCCGCCCACAATCTGAGCCACTAACTTCGCTGGAACAGGAGAAAAACCTGGCCCGACCACGAACGACTGACCCAGGAGCGAAGCGGGTTGAGTGGCGAGCGCCAGAGCCTGTTGAATTACATTGCTTGGTGGAGTAAACGAAGGTGCAAGCGACATGACGGGCGCAGCGAACGTTTGCACAAACAAAGGGACAACAACACAAGAAGATGGCCTACCTTGTAATGGCTGTCCAAGAGGAATTGCACTGCCCGATGCCAAGAAACTCGCAGCCGAAGCATCTAAAGAATTTGAGGCAGGAACGCCCCCAACACTCGCGGTCGGTACAGCACTCGGTGCCGCTTGCACTTGTTCGGATGCAGGAGGTTTTTCGGCCGCCATGGCCGCTCGAACCGTTTGCGTAATCAGTGAAATCATCTCGGGCGATAAAGTGGGCGCCGCTGAAGCCGCCAAAGTCGCACTAGCTGGCGTGGAAGGCAGAGACGTCTCAACAGCAGGCGAACTTTCACATTGAATACTTGACGAACCATCCGCTGTTGATGACGCTTCGCCAGCGAAAAGCCGAGCCTGTAAACTATTGTGAGTGTTTCGGGACATAACGAAGACGTAAAACGAGAAAAACTGGACGAAAAAGAAGCAACAAACTTAAACAGCACAAGCTCCGGCAAGTGAACAGATGCAAAATGAATTGGCACAAACATGTGAGCTGTAAGAACCCAGGGGCCCCTGCAAAGTAGGGTGGCCCCCCCGCATGTCCCAGCCATGTGGGCTCCGCTGACCAGCACTTGCCTCGATTTTAACTTTGGCTAAATTACATTTAGCCACATTTAATTTTCCTTTCCCTTTCTGAACTTTAAAGGCGCCCCTACGACGTTAGCTCCTCGATAGTTTGGCTACATTGCACAAACTGAGAGAGTATAAATCATCGCAAATGTATTCAGAAGACGCGAAGGTACTTTTTTAAGTTTTGTTTTCGTCGGCGTCGGCGTCTCTGCTTAAGGTCCCTATTGTGAGCATCAGGTCGACATCTGGATGGTTGGACAGCAAAGAAGATGTCAGACAGCACTGGTGCTGTCCTTTGGCCCATAGCATGACTCGCGATAGTGGAAGAGACCCGGACTCGGCAGTATCTAGTAGAGTATATTTTAGGAATGCTAAAACACTAGTTTCCCGCAATGGTTGGAGGTAACCCTTGGGAATTCAATTGCCACCCATATTGGTGCACCTGGTGCCTGTACATAGCGATGGCAGCTGGACTATGGGCATTGCTCTTAAATTAAGACTCAGGATCATGTCACCAGGATTGCAAGTCAGAGGACTGGTGGTTGATTTTAGTGTGACATGGAAAACTGATTAGAAATAATGTAAGCTCAGTTGGGACCAGATAAAGGTATAGCAGATTATTCAGCTGATTGGGCTTGTTTCATTGTTGGTGGCCTGATTGTGAAGAGATAAAAGGCCTCAATTAAAAAATGCTGATGTTTATTCTGGCACCTAACAACTCTGAAGTTGAACCCGTTAACATGATTTGAATAATACAACTTGTCTGTACGTCAAGTGTACAAATTACAACAATGTGCTTAAAGCCAATTATAACATAATACCACCCATTGAATTGTGCCACTTACTGGTTGCTATGAAGGCTCACTTAAGAAAAGATAACTCTCGTTACACACGATTGAAATTTAAAAGATACACGTTGCTTATTGTTATACGCAGAGGGTTATCTAAAATAGTGACTCTTGGTATTCTCTCAGCAACTTGTGTTTCGCCGTGTCATAGCAAACGGTGCGTCTTTTGGCATTGTCGTCAACTTGCAAGGAAAAGTTAAAGTATGGAAAAGATCTGCTAATGTTAGTAATTTTGGCCAATGAGTTTTCTAGGGAAAGAAGAATCTCCTCCCTGTTGTCAATGACTTTTGTTGATGGCTCTTCATTTGGAGGTGCTTCATCTGTTGTACGACAGGAATCTAGGGGACCTTGTATGAGTAGATCATTGTCTATAACAAGTCCTTCTTCCTAAAAGGTGATAGTAGTTGAAAACTTTGGTGGGAGATTTGTGACACACTGAACACATCTTCCACCATGGTGATTGTCAGCTCATCATCCTTGACACCCTCATCACCTATCTCCATATCTTGATAAGGTAAGTTGGTGTCATTATCTTTGTGGCTGGGAATTAAACATGGACAGAATTAGTTTCTTTTTACGAAACGTGTTTCCAACCCAAAGGACACATTTATCTCCACTCCATGATACTAATCATGACAACCTGTTGTGTCCCATTTCATGACAAAACCCAAAACACTGACATTTAAACGTATAATGACTTCAAGGGTTTGGTTGAATAAAAATTGTACATTTCTTCAGAGAAGCCTTACTCTTTCATCTTTGATCGCAGCACTTATTAATGAAAAGTAAACAAACAAGGTGACAAATTTCGTACTCACCTCTGCATTCCACCATTAACGCCTAAGTCCACATGTTCATCATCTTCATCACCATTGTCAGAGTCATCACTGTCGTCAGTATCAGTGTCACGGCATCTCAACTGGTCAATAACAGAGTACATCCTACCAAAGAACATAAAAATTGAAAAGTAGATTGATCAAGTC
This sequence comes from Pavona decussata, assembly GCF_977016875.1. Classification (NCBI taxonomy): domain Eukaryota; kingdom Metazoa; phylum Cnidaria; class Anthozoa; order Scleractinia; family Agariciidae; genus Pavona; species Pavona decussata. Next base: position 878,667 of record NW_028145674.1, read on the forward strand.
AGCAGACCAAACTTGAATTATTAAAATTCATTCATTTTCCACAGCATGCCACAAAAATTGTGTCAGGCTATGAAGTATACTCCTAACCTGGCGGTACACAAAGACGTCAATCGCTAGGCAACCAAGAAATTGCTACCAAATTGATTTGTACTTTTGCAAGGAAACTAGAGCTCTATATCCAAAATTGAGCAATACCTGTTAGCAAAATGATGATCTCCACCAAACAAACCAAAGCTGTCAGTGCTACTTGTGGACTCGTCAGAACCAACTGATGCCGCATCATCACCATCATCAATGACATCTCTTTGTTCCAAGACTGAAAAGGGATTTCTGCCAACTGTATTAAAGAAGCTGTTTGATTTCAGCAATTGAAAACTTTTAGTCACAGTCACAGTTGTAACATCAACATCCCTGTGGACAGTATAATATTTTTTACCAGTTTTAAAATGAGAACATTTTACCTGTTTCATTCTTGGTTTTCACATGACATCATAAAAACCTGAAATTCATAACTAAACACAATTTTGCAAAATTTTGGGTTTTTATCTTCATCACATAAAAGGAAATATAAATTTCAATCGGATTGCTTGTTTTCAGCAGGATAGCATTCTTTGTTTTGAAAATAGAGCAGTTTGAATTTTAGATTTTTAGGTAGTGCGTGACAGAAGCGATTGCTACGCTAAACATGTCACGTACATGAAAACATCGATTTGCCTCGTGTTTTTCTTAGGTCTGATCAGCTAACATGTAATAGAAACGTCTCTGTCAATGTGTGAAAGTTCAGCAGAGAGAAGAAAGGCTTTGAAATAGCCAAGGTAGACTCCAGATGTTTTTGCTGGTTTCCGTCCGCCATGTTGGTGTCCACCAACATGGCGTCCCATACTAAACTCTGTAATTTTCCGTGGTACATTTTCTCGAATAACTCGATTATGAGATATCGCAGAGCCCCGTGGCTTTCACACGTTGTTTATGTATCACTCTTCTACAACATATCAGTTTCTTGACTTTATCCATTGAATGGTTGAGGATTTCATTTTTTTACTTGCGTGACGATGTGTGACTCATGTGTGAGGTGAAAACCATCAATTGGCAATAATCAACATCACAGTAGCTTCTAGGCTGAGAAAGTTACATGTTTTTTAAACCAGTAAGCTTTGAAATGCTTCAAACAATTTACAAATGATCTTATATGTACACAAGAAGAGAAAAAACAATAATTGAGAGAAATTCTCCAGTGGCAAGTCACTATGTCACTGTAGTCTGTTTTAGTCTATATTTGCACGACAACATTTATATAAGAAAAGCTTTAGCAAAATAAACTTAATTAAGTATAAAAAGAGAAGAACTTACAAGTTGGACAGGCTTGCAGAATCCAGAAAGCGCTGCAGGTCTTGCTTACCACGAACAGGGGTCGAAGTTAGGGGTCAGATTGACCCTACAAGAGACACAAAGTAGATAAAAAGCATTTACAACATGTTCTTATTTTGAAAATCTCTCCTAGTAAATAAGAAAATGCTGCTAAGATAACCATAATCAGGCGAAACGAAAAACAATTTACAATGTTTATATGTAACACGTGAGACAAACGTGTGATATTCACACGAGGTTACAATGTACATGCACTTACCGTGAAGATCGAGTGAGGGCAAATCATCCCCAGAGCCACATAGAGGTTCCCTGTTACCTCTGAAAGCAAAACTTGAACACAAATTCACGTAAGTTACCACCTCAAGATTAGCAATATAAGCTAGATGTCATAATCGCCCAAACATCTAGAACGCTATATAGTCATCAGTCCATGCAAAGTCACATGATGAAGCAGATATTCTGCGAATTCACTGTCCGTGAACTTGCCAAGACTCTTTCCTTTCTCTCCAAAGATTGAACATGGACTGGCGGAGACGAATATACTTAGCCGAGCCCGATAAACGGGGTCTTCCTACACGCCTAGTTCTCTCCACATCCGCCATTACCGATCACAGTTATGGCGCAGCTACCTGCCTTCACAAAATCACCGAACTGAACGCCTACGCAATATAGTCATCCGAAATATCGATGAAAACCCTAAATAAAAATAAGATAGAAACCTATTTACAATAATTAAAGACACTGTAATAGAAAAATAAACGCGGATTGAAATGGATTTAAAAGTGATTGGCTTCCCCGATAGTTTTCGACTGCGGAATATTCATTAGTGTATCGACAATGTGTGCAATGCATTGAGGGTGATACTGGGCCTTTAAGAAGAAATCCTATTTTATAACTTGGGCTCCGCCTAAGTAAAAATGAACTTTTACACTTACAGATAGCTATCAAAGCTGATTAAAAGAAAATGTTCCCATTATAATGGCCCAGATGGCCACACAGTGCTTGTGTTTGGGACACCGTACCCATACCATGGAGTTGACAAACTCATTGGGATTTTTTTTTTCCCAGAACACACCTTTCAAGCTGTTTGGAGTCACTTAGAGACATAAAGGTTGCTTTAACCCCTAGGGGACTTGGGGGGGGGGGGGGGGTTTCCACACTATTTCACACATGACTAGTGGTTAACAGCCACCTCTTCATTTCATTAGATGGAAACCCCTTTAACCTATACATTTTCTGAAAGAAGAGATTCCATACTATTATTTTTGATACAGAGGGATATAACAGAAGCTAAAGAAAAAATATGAAAAATCTTGAAAAGGAAAAAAACAACAAGTAAAATAAGAAAAAGTATTACATTTTGCAAATGTCAAACTGTTAGCTGAACGAAACAGTACTTAAACATAGAATATGAATATTTAAGTCACTGAACACTGAATGAAAAATTTCACCCCAGGAGAACATTTCAAAAACAAATTTTGCTAGTTGGATCTCTTTCTGACAGATCATATTAATTGTACAGTATGCACAATTAATACTACTGTACCAATTCAACAAAAATTGTTCACACCTAAGTGGCACATTGAAATGTTACAAAAAAACTGCTTCATTGAGAATTATTTACATAGTATACAAAGTTTTCATCTGGATCTCCTTTTCAGTGGCCTACCAAGTCCAGCCCTTGGTCTACCATTAGCATCCTGTAGCCATTTGGGGCCATCTCTTGATGGATCATCAAAAAGGTGCGCGTGTAAGTTGTGGTACCTCTGAAAACATGGTGCTGGACACATGCTGACATGCAGATGCCACACTCATAGCTGGTGTCAACCCATTGGATGTGCACTTTGCATTTTCTATGAGTTTCAGTGACCACAGGGTGGTGAAAGAGCATGTGATTGAAGTGAGTGTCCGGCAATATTTGACTCCTGTCCTGATGGCAAAAACAAGTTCCTCCAATTAGTTGTTGCACCAGTGTCTCTTTGAATTGACCAAGAGTGGTATCTGGGTGGCTTGCTTTCTGGTGCAGGATGTGTGCATTTAGCACAGCAGCCTCAAGCATGTGGAAGAACACTTTGTAGTACCATATCTGGCCTTTCATCAGTCTGGAGCAAGTTGCCATCCTTTGATCACCTAAGTCAACCCCTCCCATGTGTGAGTTGGTACAATTTGATCAATTTTGGTTGTGGAAATTTTTTTTTTCTCCCAGCGTCCTTGGGACTTAACTTTTCTTTCCATCTGCCCAATTTCAGGACCTTCTGGCAAAGAAGACAGCAAGATATTTTTTTGTCTTTCCATGTAACACAAACAAGACTTCCACTTTTTGCCTGAAAAGAGACTTCTCTCGAGTTGGTCTCTTAACTTGCTCCTTCTTAGGATCCATAATATCCTGAGGTAAATATTTTCTATTTGCTCTTACAGTACCACATGCAAGTATTCCTCCTTTCTAGTTTCAAAGATAGTGGGACTTAGGTATACCAGTTGTCAACATACAACTGGTGGCCTTTATCTGCATACGGCTCTGTAAGTTTTTTTACAACTCTAAAAGCAAGGTCTTTGCTAGCTGCAGGACCTTCCTTCCCAGTATAAATAATGGTGTTCAGGACATAGCCATTGTCTGTATCAGCAATTACAAATCCCTTCAGATCAAACTAGCTTCTTTTCCAAGGCAAAAATTGCCTGAATTGGACTCTTCCCTTGAATTTTATCAAAGTTTCATCCTGTGTTGCTGAGTATACTGAAGTAAACCTTGGAAGCAGAATATTTAGAAATGGTCTTATTTTCCACAGTTTATCCCTATTAGGATCTGCAGGGTCTGGTGCATTGTCATTGTTTACAAAATGCAGAAACCTCAGAATTGCAAGGTAGTGATCTCTAGCCATTGTGTTTGCGAATAATGGAGTATTTTTGACTGCATTAGAGGACCAATACGATTTGAGGTTGATTTTTTTCACTAAGCCCATGGCCAATGTGAGACCAAGCCAAGCTTTCAACTCAGGGACACCAAAATTTTGGAGACTGCCTGATAAATCCACATCAAGTTCACCTTTCTGCCACTCAAACCGGATGCTCTCACTCGCAATCAGCTGGTAAACATGATCAGTGAAGAACAGATGAAAATAATCAATGCAAGTGGAATTAGCGGGCACATGGACTTTGATGACTACATCTTCATTGGAATCCATCCCTCCTGGAGCTTGAACATGACAAGACCATTGCAAATTCGAATATTCTTGGTCATTGCCATCCTCAGTATTGTCGTCTTCATCTTCAGTTTCATCGCTAGAGTCCTCCGAAGCACTACTATCAACGTCAGAAGGCTCTTTGTTCTCAGAATCTACATGAACAGCACGAGCAATATGTTCGTCTTCTTCAACAAAAGTCAACTCAGCCGATGCCACAGCTGCCATTTTCCTTTATTTTGCTAAAACACTTCTTCATAAACACGTGGCGACGCCATATTTAAGAGAATATTACGATTTGATCAAGTATGCGCGGGCCAAAATTTCTCAAAAGTTCAAAATTCGCGTTTTCAGTCAGTTTTCTCTATGAAAGACACTATAATTAGCGATACATGAGTTTGTTACCATTCCCTCACGGAAAGTGCAAAAATAGCCCCTGAAATGGGTGACGTAATTATCAACGCACATATGCGTCGTTCGTCCCGAAGGGGTTAAAGAATTCTACAGTGACAACAGACAAACAATTTTCACTCTTGTGACACGAAGTTCCCTTTGGTACATCTTGCTACCATTAACACCAAGGCGACACCTGAAAATGAAAAGATGCTGTTTTGTTGGGTGGTCCATTAAGAATTATCATGGAGAGTTGCAATGAGGTTTTTATTGCATTGCAGACTAAAACATCCACCTGGCTTGTTGGGTTAGACATTCGAATGGTGTTTTGTGGAATTGCAAGTCCATAATCTGAAACTGCGTGACTTTTGTTTCTGACAGCCTCCTAGTACTGCAAATAGGTAGACTATCAGCAGGCTTACCTTTGGGTCTGGCCTTCAGGTTAAGCAGGTGTTTCCCCATTCTCTTGTGGAGATGTCCCACACGGTACTCGGAACTGCTTGTTAACTTTTTAGATCAAGGTTGATTTCTTCTCTAAATTACAAATTCCCCGACAATATCAACACAGCAAAATATACATGCATTTTCGCTTTATTTTAATAACAGTATAACACAGATTGAAAGAGTTGTTCAAAAGTCACATTATTAAACTTGTCAGGGTGGATATTAGAAATGGCTTGCCAACTGATAAAAAGTAAATTCAGTGTAAATAAATAAATAAATAAATAAATAAATAATAATAATAATAATACACTTCGCAGTCTGAAGAGCGAACTGCGTCTACAAATAATTAAATTGTATGAAACCGAGGACATAATATATACAAATAAGTAAAAAAATATAGAAAATTTTTGTAACTACAGGTAACTTATAATAAAGAAAAAGCTAAGATATCAAATACATAGAACTGTGCGAGAGGAAAAAGGATATTAAAAAACTATAGACTACTGCCAATGACTAATAATAAAAGAGTTCTTGTAACGATTGGTCTTGCACACCGGAATTATAAAACGATTATTGCTCCTAAGCTTGTGGGATGAAAGAGCAGGCAGAGGCAGCAAATTCGAGAGTTTGTGGTTTCTTGATGAAGATATAGAGTTAAAAAGTTTGTTCGAAAGAAAGTCATGTCGGTCATACAATGTTGGTAGATCAGCCCGCTTTAGTGCTTCGTTGTAACTGCAATCAGGAAAAATGATCTTTAACACACGCATTTGAATACGTTCAACTTCCTCAGAAAGGTACTTAGAAAGACACCGTGGAAGACCGGTGAGGTGTATTCCAATACAGAGCAAATAACGCAGCAGTAAAAAAGAATGATATCATCAGAAGGGGCACCTGCTCTCTTAAGCAGACTGAGAAGGTAGAGTCTTTGAGCAGCTTTGGCGGTTATCTCATCAATGTGGTCATTCCATTTCAGATCACTTCTGATTGTAACGCCAAGAATTTTAACTGATGAGGTCTGATCGAAACTCATTCCATTTAGGACTGCAGGGGTGAAATCTGGAGGCGATCTTTTGAAGCAGGTATGGAATTCCTTGCACTTCGAGGGGTTCAGCTGGAAGAGATTATTGTGTGACCAGTTATTAACATGGTCTACAGCCAGCTAGAGGTGGCTTGACTGGGATGGGAGAGTTACTTCCAAAATTGTAGTATCGTCTGCGTATTTCCACATGAACGATTCATCAGGCAATTTGAGGTCATTGATCATAACCAGGAATATAGGTGTGCTGGTGGATCTGGTTAGAGGCAATGGCTCTTGTGCTTTGATTCTGTACATCTCAATTGGAGATGTTAGTGGAAATAAGGTGAACTCTGCCGTGAAAATGCAGTGCGTGTGGGTGTAGGTGATATAGCTTGAGATAATGTATGGGCGGCGTGGTTGTACTGGTGGAAGTGGCTTTAGTATAGGATGCTGTGCTGGTAAAGGCTGTGGTGTGGGACACTGTACTAGTAATGGTTGTGAGCTTATGTGCAAAAATGTACACCAGAAAAGCTTTTGATAGTCTTAAACTGGCCATTTTTGCAACAATCTTTCAAACAATTCACATTTAATGACAATATTCTGTTAATGGCAGCAGCTTACAGAGGTCCTAAACTTTATTTTGCCCTGACCTGGAATGCATTACTTACGTTCCAGAGGAGCTACACCCTTAACACTGACCAAACCCAATTCTGAAAGTCAAATAGTGACTGCAGCTCGCCTCCATTTGAAGCTGCAGAGCTCAACCTTTGAAGGCTTATAGTAGCACGTTATGGCTGTGCAATGACGTATCCTTAGATGCATAACCCTGAAGGCGGGGGTACACCCAAAAAACCGGCCATTTTTCAAAAAATTCTCACATGTAAGATATTATTCCAAACTATTGAAAACTATGTTGCTATGTTTGACGCCTCAAAAGCTTATTGTAAGCTGATACCAAACAGTTAATGGTACCACCTCCTGGGTGATACCAAGGCTTTCTTGAGAAAAGATTTCTCGTGCTACAATGAATCAAACTGGATGATTTTTACTTTATTTTAAAGAAGACAGCCTGCTTTCTCTTTTAAGCAAAGAGATTTCTAAAATAATGAAAACACGAGAAATGATGACTCATCAAATTTGGTACACAAAATTTAAGAGATGTTTTACAACATAACTTTAAGCACATGCATCATATGACAAATTTCTATGCTTAAAACACACAACTTTTTGAGTAGAACAAATCAAATTTCAGGTCAATTGGTTAAATCGTTCATGAGTTATCTTTTCTTGAAGGCTTAAAACATATGTTATAAGAAAAATGACTTAAAAGTTCTAAAACCATTGATTTTCACATTGATTAAATGCCTTATTGTTGCTCTTCTGTACACATTTAGCCATAATAAGTTTCTAGAATCAGTTAAGAAGCCTACTGCATCATAAGTGTCTCCCTCGGCATCTCTGAGAGCTTCTTCTCGATGAGTAGGCAGAAGCTGTTCTCCCTGACGGCGTTTCTTTTCTTTGTCAGTTGCTTGCAAATCTGACTTTCTCTTCCTTTTATTGTCCTTTGCATTAGAAGCCAATCTTGTTAATGCTCCACCAGGGATTGAAAGTCTCTCCATGATTCTAAGTTGGCTGGTTGCCCCACTGTGGAAGTGGCAGACGGCCGACGCCACTGCACCTCGAACCACCTTGACACCATGGTGTTTGTGTTTGGGGCACCGGACCCACACCATTGAGTTTATACACTCATTTTGATTTTGTGTTGCCCTAGCACGCATCTCCCCAGTAGTTTGGAATCGCTTAATGTCATAAATGTAGGGCAAAGGACCTCTAGAAAGACGTCTGGTAAGCAGTTATCTTCTATGTACATTGAAGTACCTGATGCTGCATCCTGCTGCCACTTGCACCATGACGACTCTCCTGGAGGACAGAAACGATGTTGTTTAGCCAAGTCTGATGACTTAACAGCATTATGAAGAGTTGCAATGTTTTTCTTCATGGCATAAACTGCAACATCGACTTCCCTTTCTGTTGGGTTTGCTTTTTAATGGTGTTCTGGCGAAGTGCTAACCCATAATACTTTTGCAGCTGTTTAATTCTGCCCTCCATCAGTCGCCCACAACCTCCAATTGGTTGACCATCAGTCAGTTTACCCTTGGTTCTAGCTTTCAGGTTCAGCAAGTGCTTTCCCATTCTTTTCTGAACATGTCCTCCACAGTGCAATTTTTCCACAGTCCAATTTTTCCACAGTTATGTCATCATAAATATGTTCAACTGAATTGAAAGCTTTGCCGTCCCCATCACTAACCATCCACTTATACCTCAGGTTGTGGCGTTCAATGGACCTACCCCACAGGACAACAGCTCCCTCAGCTTCCATGGCTGGAGAACTACCAGTAAAGTTAATGTCACATTCATGTTCTAACAGCCACTCCTCAAACTCTTCATCAGTGCATTTTCCTTTCTTTTGGGGCACATGATTGGCATGATTTGGACAAGACATGGTAGTCCAAGACTTCTCCACTGTCTACAGAGATGACGAACACTACACCTATTAATGAAGTGAATCCTCGCTTTGCCCATGTGCCATCAAAGCTGACAGCAGCATCAAGAATGTCATTCTCATCTTTGTCCGGGTTTTCGTCCAAGATCTGCTGTCGCAGTCGTTCTGCAGATTTCCTCATCTCTTCCTTTGCCTCATCTTCTAGTGCTTCTAATACGTTGTCCACTTGTTTATAGTACGCTGTTTTTGTAAGACAAGGCATATTCATGATGCTACAAAATGTAGCAAGGCCTTCATAGCATCTACCAGTCTCTATGGCATGATACACGGCTCGGCAGTTGATGTCGTACGATGTTCCTCGCCTAGTCACACTGGTGGAAGTTAGCAATGGTGTTGACTCAGGACAGGTGTTGCACTGCAGAGACAGTTCTGACATCAGTCCCTGTCTTTTAGTTGTATCATCTTCTAGAGTTAAAATTCCTAGACAGAAAAGATAAGTGTAACTAAGTAAAATTTGAAAAATTCCCATCCCATGCCGTTTGACAGGAACATACAACAACAGAAAATATGTTGAAGTGTAAAATAACCTAAATACACCAATGCCTTCTTGGAGTTAGCACTTCAATCTAAAAGGTCAGTGTCATAGAGTCCTTACCAAATTTTGCAGATAAGGATCATGTCCTGGTATTTCTTTAAGGCTTTGGCTCCTGAATTCTAGCACACATTTATCCGCGGAGAGTCGAACATCAGTTTGGAGTCTGAAATCGAAGATGCCGGCGACAATCCAGCTACTTTCGCCCTTGTTGACCAGCTGAAAATAAGGAGTGAACCTCAGCGCGCAGCCTCGTGTACTGCTAGCAGTGAGAAGTGTGTGTCTCGTGTCAACTCCGCTGGGACTGCCAGTTTCATGTTCAGCGTGGAGGCAGTTATTTTTATCCGGCTTGCCCCAATATCTTTCGACGAGGATGGGTTTCAAAGAAAATCTGACTGGTTGTACCAAGAACCCATGTCGCTCTCCGCCAGCTGAAGTTTTTTGGCTTCGTCAAATGATTTTTCGACCTTCTTTGGCCCCGGTTTTTTCTCAACTTTTACCTGAGGCGACCTTTCTAGTTTCGCTTTCTTCATAGCTCACATTCTTTTTAAGATTTCTAACTGCTGTTTTCACGAAACTTTGCATCCCTTTCTTGTTTCAACAATTGTCTAAAAAAATTTATCTGAGAAAAATTCGACCTTTCTTCCCTATAAGTAACCTTAACATCAAAGGACCTCATTTAGGAGCGGTCCACACTTTTTAAACAGCGCTATCTTTTGTGCGCGCTCTTTGAAACCACACTATCTTAAGTACAAGAAAAACTTTTAACTCACTTGGAGAAATATAATTTAAACAAAGACTTTCAAACTAGCACAAGAAGAACTGAACGGTGAATCTAAATGAAGAATAAGCGCACACTGCACAAAATGTCATTGAGGAACAAAGCACGCCAATTTGCGTTCGCTTTGAAACTGCAATATCTTAAGGTGGCTCAATAGGCCAAAAATGACTAATTTTGATTAGTTGTTATAGATACTTTTCATTGCAAGAAACTCAATCAACCTATCTCAGTGTTACCTCTAGTTCTTATGTATTAATATTCCCAAAGTTGGTGTGCTTTAATTAAATACCTAAGGAAATTTTGGCACTAGGCCTGACCACACCTAATCCCGAGACCAAATTTCTGTGAATCACGCTAACATCAATTTCTCTGGAGGGGCCACTACTACGAACTTCACACTTGGCAAGCAGCAAGATAAGTTCCATGGCTATGCAATGAATCATTTGTGGCACTGTAAGTCAATGTTTACATGAAAAAAATCTCCTGAAAAGATGCAAACAAATCAAATTAAGACGCTTCGGTATATACTGTACTAGAATACAAAGTATAACTCAGAACCTCACCACAGAGGTTCATTACAGGGCTCTAATGTTGCTTAAAATGCCCTGAAAATTTCGTCGCAATATCTAAAAAAATAGTTTTTGAGATATCACTGTTTTCATGGAATAAAACTGCAAAATTGCGTCTGAAATTAAAGTAACGAGTTTCATTGATGTTCCGGTAGGATGGTCCCTCTCATGCCTCCAGAGTCTCCGAATATCCTTTTTTCCAGTTCCTCAATTGTTTTGGGGGTTTCTTGGCCAGTTTAGAGCTGTTACGGTTGGAGTGGTGGATACAGGTGCTGTCTAATTTATCACATCCGGCAACACTGTGGACTCCAAGAGCAATACCAAGTTCCTCAAGGACCAAAAGTAATAAATAAAAAAAAAGTCTTTATTTCTTCACAAGATAAAAAATACATATCTTATTTCACAATTGAGTATTTGAGTAAAAATGTTGTTCCATTTGCTTGTTATGATGCTGCCCCATCATTAAAATGTGCAACAGTCAAGAAAGTTGCTAATTCAACCACTGGTAAACCTGGATGCATTTTTTTGTAGCCCTTTGCCAAATGAGAGCATTGATGGGCTCATTTCTGTTTTGTGTCCCACCATACAAACATCTTTTGAGAAGATCTCTGTCACTCAGGGCTTCAAATGAAAGAAGATGGCTTTGGCCACAGCTGCTGGAAGAGGGCGCTCATGTGAATAATCTGTTGTTCTATTTGCTTGATCCCTCTGGAAACCACACCATGAGTGTTCTCCAGGCGGGGAGAGGTCATGATCAGGTCTGTCATCAGTAGTTTGGGTGTGATGCCATATGGCCATGACAGCATTGTGCATAGCACCAATATCGTGGGTGTTCTCCCTGATTGCTTTTCCATAGTAGACTTGCAAACTGTCAATTGTCTTGTCAGTCAGCCTTCCCCTGCCACCAATACCTTTGCCATCCTCAAGGCATGACTGTCCAGTTCTTCAGTGAGGGAAGCCTGAATCCAAGCCGCTTTTGAACATGCCCTACACATTCAAGTCTAGTGACTTCAATGTCACCATAGACAGCTTCATTTACAAGCAGGTTATGAGATTTGCTGTCCCCATCCCCGAGAAACTCAACATATCGCACAGAGAAATTTTCAATGGATCTCTGAAATATATGTCAAGCACTCCAGAGGCATCCATGGAACCAGACGAGCCAGTATAGTTCGCATGGCAAAATGCTTGATGGCTTTCCCACCACTCATCAAATTCAGGAGTTCCTTGTTTGTCTCTTCATCCCATGCATTCCCTACACTCTTTTGACATTATTTCAACATCAAGAGTTTTGCTAGTAAGCAGGGATATATGGCTGTGACAACACCATATGATGAAGAGAAGCCTCTCTTTCTTCATGTACCATCCCCTGAAACTCCAATCTCATACACACCATCACTGTCAGATTTGTAAAATCCTTTTGCCTCCTCTACTGCATTCATCATGCTCTGTTTGGCCACACGTTCAGCGGCATTTCAGATGGTATCCACATGGTCCCTGTATACGTTTTTCATTCATAGGTGACATGTTCATGACACCTGAAAATTTCACAAGGCCTTGGTGCCCCACGCCAATGTTCCTTGTGGCTAGCGCAATTCTTCTGTTCATTTCAAAGCCTTGCTTTTCTCAACTTTAGCCGAGGTGTAAAACTGCTTCACGAAAGAACACTTCCTAGCAGTGCACTTCAAAACAAGAGGGGAAGCAAATCCCATCTTAGCTCCTTTGTCTTCTTCCATTACAACATGGCTGTATTTACAAACTGGGCGCCAGAATGAACTAAACATGGTTGCAAGGACAGCAATGTCAATAAAGCGGAATCCTTCCACACTGTCTGGGTCATCTTCATTCACCACATCAGCAGATGTAGAGGATGAACAGCAAAGTTCTTCATGTTCAGCGGGTCCCTCGTGATCTGTCTGTTCGCTTTCGGACTCTTCACTCTTTTCTGTCGATTCCTCCACACTCACGTCCTCTGATTCGGCTCGTTTTGTTTTAATTACAAACTCATTTCCATTAAACTTTCAACTTTTCCTTCTGGTGCTTCTAAATCTCGGCATAATTCTTCAGTAATCTGTGATCTTTGCCGTTTTATCCCTTCTCACTCGTCTCTCCTCTGAAATTACTTTATTGATCCTGTAGCGTCTCCAGTTAGGCTAAAACTAGTCACCAAGCCCCTTTATTCTTTATTGCCGCTTGTATGCAATTTCCATTGAAATTGGAAGCAAAACAGTGAGTTTTGGACCCAAAACAACGCGTAAACAAAACTGAATTGACTGCTTGCAGAAAAAGCTGAATATCATGGTAAAACAGTGCGAAAATAGGAAAAATGTTTTCCTTGAAACTACAGTGATTGAATATTCTAAGACAAGTACTTCCAGAAAAACAAAAATTTGCCATTTTTCTGACTTCCAGCTGTTTGATGTGAATGCAGTACGATTGACGGTCAATGGTCAATAAATCCCTTACTTAGTCATAGATTTCACAGGTGAAAAGAGAATCTATGGGTACAATACGCTCCTCTCAGGCAGTGGTGATATTAACTGTGTTCATGATATTGACATTAACAGAGAAGGTTCGGGAAGGTGGATACGGCTTATTCTGCTTGGATACCACACCTGTGGGTAGTGGTCACCCAGACCACTTGATACCCAATGGCAGTGGTAATATCAATTTGTTTCTGAAATTTTGAACCTGATACCTGAGATTTTGAATTAAATCGTATCCGCAGAATTCCACAATCATTTGGAGGTAGACCATAATAGACACTTAGTATAGGATCCGTCTCAAGGTTCTTGAAGATGCATACGACTCAAGAATTTTGGCAAGCCTCAATACATGATCCTGTCCTAGCACCTGTTGTCAAAGGTGTATTTCCAAGTGACCAGTTACCAGTCCGTGACAAAACATTTTCAACTGTGCATGGCTGGTAATGTCGCTGACAAATTGGAACGCAGTTCAACGGGTATTTTGGGGCCTTTTGGAGATTTTTCGTCTTGGTATAGGGCAGTCATGTGTTACTTGCTCGGCTTGTTGCAATTCTACTGTGTCCTCTTGTTCTTGCTCTGCCTGTGAAGTATTCAAGCTTTCAATCTCAACAATCTCAGAAGCAAAGTCTGCAAGGTGGACTCCAGGCTCGCTTAATTTCTGCAGCTTCAGTAAACGTTCTTGTTCTTGCAGTTCTGCCCGTCGTTTTTGCCTTTTCTTCGACCTCTCCGCTCGAGCTTCTTGGACTTCATTTTGTTCCCTTCGCGTCACCGATTTGCCATGGCCTAAATTAAGATAAGGAACCCAGTTGATATTGTGTCGATCCCACAAAGGAGCTGCGGTTCCGGTATGAAAATGTGTATCACTAACCCTATTGTTATTTTAGATTTTCCCTGTGAGATCATCGCGGCTTATTGCTGAGATTGATCGTCGTCTTTGCTCAATGCTGAGTTTTTCAACTTCTAAGCCCTGATACGTCACAACTGCTGGAACTTGACACAAGGGATTCCCTTAGCTCCACCGCTATAGAGCACCCCACAATCTGGCACATTGGCATTATTGAGGAGGCAAAACTGGAAAAAATTGCGACTTAATACACATGTTGGTGACAAGCACCCGTCCACCATATTGGTATTTGGAACACCAACATGGCGTATCTTCTAGAAGTTCAATTATGTGATTGGACTGTGTATTAATTTTCATTTTAGTATTGTTCATTTGAAGTAATATTTTGGCTATTTGATCCATCTCGGAATCTCTCGTAATGCTTATTCTGGACAATAAGCTTTTCATGACATCTGTCAGAGTAGTTAGCCAGCAATCTTTTCAGTCTACTTCGGTGCAAAGGCGTGCAGACATTCCTTTTTCTGTCGCTTTAACTTTTTGACTAGTTCCTTATGAAGGGCATTTGAGAACAGTTGAGCCCACTGCATGTAGCATTTTTTTCTTGCAAGACTTTACCTGGCATGTCATGAAGACATTTACCTTATCAACAAATTTGAATTCTTGGATAACAATCACCTTCTCAGTAATTGAAAGAAGGTGTGGGTCTTTTACTTCAGTTGGTTGGAGGTCTCATTTTTGGAAGGTTGTTGTTGGTGTAGCACCCAGTAATGTCATTCCTGAGTACTTCTTCACACTAAGATTTTGGAAGCTGTGTTTCCTCTCTGTAGTTGGGTTACCAAGTTATCCCAGATTTGTAGTGAGAGAACCAGTGCAATCTTCAATCACACAGTCTTCTTTTACGTATCCTTTTTTGCCATTGCATTTAATGACTTCTTGTTTTGGATTTTGACCAAGTGTAAGGTGGCTTTGTCCATTGACCTTTCGATTTCTTGTCCGAGTTTGGATTTCATTCAGTGTTATATCTGTCACACTGGAGATTGTTTCTTTCGCCTCCCCTTGCTTTGTCTATGGAGCTTTGCACAGAAAGTTGACATCACTGGTGCTAGCTTGGACAATTGAGCTTGTTTGGTTGACAAAGATTTATCTTTTTTTTCATTAAGGAGGGATTTCACTTAAACGCCATTTTTCTGCCACTTGACATGGCTTTAATGGCAATATCTCGTTCGTTTCAAGCAATCCCAAAACGCTATCATCATCCCGTGAATCTGTGTTGTGGGGTGTTTTGTGAAGCAGACACCCTCGGAACGTGAAAAAAGTGTCTGTAACTGGGGCTGGCCGCTTACGAGAACCTAGAGGGGTAGGGGATAGATGGCTGCTTACGGGAGCTTGCCCAGCTAACAATAAATACGGTACTGTATTGGAAATACAAAAAAATCCTGCCGTATTAAATGACATTTTTGTTTTATTGCGCCCTATACTGTACAACCCTACGATATAATGACGATAACTGAACAGTATTACAGTGTATACTGCGGTACTAGGACTTTCCCTTAATGATTTTTAAAAACAACAAACTACAATTGCAACCAGCATCAACATAATAAACATTAACAGCGTCAACAAAAAGTAGTGATACAGTTTAAAATGTTTACGACCTGTGTGTCTTTCAGTCAGGCTTCAGTTTATATTAGTCTGTTTAGTTACGATAGGTAACTGCGTATGGAAGACTGCTTCAAAGATTTAAGTTACAAGTCCATCAAGGCATCTTTTATGCATGTGATGGTTTGCAACAGTTTTTTGTTTCCCTGACAGTCACAGAAAGCAAAAAACTGCTTTGAAAGCTCGTGCACGCCTTTTACTGAACTGACTTCTGAAGTCTTTAATTCTTCAGACTCCTCAATGGACTCTTCATCACTCGCTTCAGTCTCCTCTGATGCCCCGAAGATATTACGCATTTCCCCCTCCAGTTGGGCAGTGTTGTGTTGACTGGGGGTTCGGGTGTGTCAACCTCGACATCGGCGAAAGATACGTCTAGATCTGGAGAGATGTGAGACAAAAGCTCCTCAATTTCGAGCAACTCTACACCGGCGAATCGATCGTCGTCCATCTCCATTTCCTTGTCTAGATACATTCCAACATGCTTAAAGCACTTTGAGGTTACTTCTGATGGTACCTCCTCCCAAGCGCTCACCATCCATCTTATTGCCATCATTATGTTGTCCTAAACTAATTTGTTTTTTGACATCAGATCAATTTGTCAACCACATGCTGTGAAAAACCTAGGTGTACTTGAGAAAAGATAACTGTACTTAGATTGCATGAAATCATGGTTTTAGTGTCCAAGCAATGTACTAGAGTCATTCTCTTGGATGAGCTGAGGAATTTTGGGAGTAATTTATGTTATGGGCATAGTGCCAGTTTAAAGTTAACCAAGATTTTTCAGGTGAGATATTCCTATATAACTTGCTTAAAGTTCAACCTGTGGAGAAACTGTCTGCTTATCCAACTCAATTCCATGAGAGGATACAGCTTTGAAAATTTCAGATTAAGTGAACTAATACATCCTGAGATATTCTTTCTCAAAGGTGCAAAATGAGTGTTTTCGGAAATTCACATTTGAAGTTCCAAAAGAGCTTTTTTAAGTTGTCGCACAGAACCAAGTAATTGATAGTTCATTATTTGATAAAAACAAACACTGTAAGTTCAACAGCGGGAACTTAGAAGGCTCCAGATTCATATGTGGTGCCCTCTGCATCCCGTAAGGCCTCCTCTCTGCGAGTTCGCCTCAGTTGGTCTGCTTGACGATGCTTCTTTGCTTTCCTGCTGTCCTGATGGCCTGACTTCTGCAGTCGTTTTTTGTCTCTAGTGAGTGAAGCTCTTCTGGTAAATTTACCAGCTGGTATAGAAAGCCTCTGCATCACTTTTTTTCTGCTGGCAGCTCCACCATGAAAATGCAGAACAGCAGATGCCACTGCACAGTGGATGACCTTTACCTCATGGTGCTCATGCTTGGGACACCGAACCCAGACCAATGAATTGATAGAGTCATTTCTGTTCTGCCACGAACACATTTTTCCAGGAGCATGGTGTCATAAATGTGGGGCACCGCAATTCAAGAAAAATTTCAGGCAGGCAGTCATCATTTTTGTAAGTGGAGGTTCTAGAAGCTTGATCCTGTTGCCAATTACACTAAGACCTTTCACCAGGAGGACAAAACAGTACACTGCCAAATTAACCTCCTGGTCAGAAGGATTTCCTGTTGTCAGAGTATTCTATCTATAATATCCATAATACTTCTGAATTTGTTTAATTCTTTCATCAGAGAGATGGCCATGTCCTCCAATTGGCTTTCTACCTTCCAGTTTTCCCTTTGTTCTGGCCTTCAAGTTGAGGAGATGCTTTCCCATGCGTTTTTGAAGATGACTGACAGTCTAATTTTACAACTTTGCAATTGTCACCATAAGTCTCCTCAAATGCACTGAATGCTGTGTTTCACAAGTGACCGGTTCTGTAAAACTTTAACTCTTTCTGTGTCCATCGCAGGTGAACTGCCATGAAAGTTAATGTCACATTCACCTGATACAATGTGTTCGATTTGTTTTGTTGAAGTATCGACAGGCGTAACACGACTCCTGCTGGTGTCGCCCATGTTGTATACTTGACCTTCAGAGTTTGGCTCTTACGAGTATGTCTTTTAAAGATTTTCCTCTCTTGTAGGATATGATTGGTGGATCCTGATAAATTTATTACAGCAAAGGTTGATTCTCGATTAAATGCCATTTACTCATTGAAATGTTCTTTAGGTTTGGCACAGATGGGTGCATTTGCATTTTTGTTTTTGAGGAAGTGCCGACTTCCTGTCTGTAAATTGAACTCCTGCAAGGACTTTATTGACCAGAAGATCTGTGTAGCCTCGCACATGCAAACGTGATTTAAAATCTCTTATATTTTCTTCAAAAAGAGTTTTTGAAGAATCTTAAAAGTGTAAGAGCCTTGCCCTTGATAAAACCTTTCCTGACCCTTGGTGCATGGCATGCAGTTTGAATGCATTGTGGAGTCTTCATCACGGGCAACATTTGACTACAGAATTGAAGATTTTTGTTGGCTAGATCCCATCTGATCATTCGAGCAGATTAAAGAAATTATATATCTTCTGCATGCCTGATAATTAAAATAATTTCATGAATTTGAAAATCTAGATGTGTGTCTAGCAGTTACGTCAGCTTTATCTGGGTGAGGAGTGGGAGCAATATTGCGTGGGATGTGAGGTGCTATGAGAATGGCGGTTCCTTCCTCCGGATCTTGGTGCTTTCTTTGAATGATTGCATCCAGCATTGGCTTGAGATGGTCTCTTGTTGTCTTTTCCATAACTAGTTTTGCAATCCATTCTTTAGATCGTTTTGGGTAAACCACCTCGTAAAGAAGCTCTCCCTCACTTGTTCCTTTTGACGAATTTGCTTGTTCTCTCCCGGTATTCGTGTTGTGTGGTCTACAGCTGCTAACTAGGTTCTTGCTACCATGCGCTTGTAAGAAAGGTGCTGCCGTTTTGGAAGGATATTTTGTTTGGACGCTGTGGTACACCTCTAGTGTCCCAGTGTGACAACTCAACGTCAACGTTAGTTCTTGCTAGATTTCTAGGGATGGGTGGGTGGGCACATTCATGATACAAATCTGCGCTGTCCCAGTGATGAACATTGGCAGTGTGGTGGACAACTGATATCCGCTTCTCCCGTAGGAGTTCCTTGTTCCCCTTGCAAGAGTCAGCACACCACCAGAGGTGATTGGACACTGACTTGATCCGGGAGAAAGTTCACTGCAGTGCTTATTTTTTGCCTTCTCTATTAGTTTTTTTGTAATGCTTTTGGCCAAATGCCAAACATCAAACTGGTGGTTTACATCAGGGTAGTTTCTTTCATATCAGATCTTATGGATACATGTCTATCAGTTGTAACAACCTTTACATGAGCCCCTTAATGCTATCCATGCATCTTTTAAATCCCTCCCTTTCCTTAGCATTACTGCTGGTTACCTCGCTAACCGGAACAATTTGGAAGTCGACTTTTTTGTCACTGTTTTGGTCAATCATTGGGTATGTGCCATACTTGGCACTCTGCCCAGGGCTGTTGCATCAATCATTGAAAGCCACAATTTCTTTGTTTTTCAGATCAGCAAAAAGAGCATTTTGTTCCCCTTTCCAAACCTCATTAATCACAGGAAAGAAATACTTGTCTTGGATGTTGTAAAAGGTTTTGTCACTAAAAATGCTTTCTAAACCTGTGTTAATGCAGCTATTTTAGTGTTGGTGCTCCCACTTAAAAGAATTGAGGAAGACGGTAACAGGTTACCAGCAGCCATCCCCCTTATCATGGGTTGGCTTTGCCATAAGTGGGCGTGTCCATTGACATATTTCAATGTAACAAACAACAGAGTACCCTGAGTTTTTTTTGCATGGCAGCACCGCACTCAGGGTACCACTTAAAAAGTTCATGCAAGTCTTGTTTGAAAACAATAAATTTAACATCATCCTAGGGCTTTGCTTCTTTTGCATCGTCTGTATTGGACAGTGAATCATCTGATAGCACTACAACACATTTGGATGGTACAAAGGATGGATCCTTTCGAGGTGACAAAGTGTCAGTCTCGTCATGTTCAGAAGGTGAGTCTATATGCATTTCAATGGGAAAGTTTGAAACCTCATCAAATGTCTCATCAGTTTGGGTACTTTGGTCACACATGGTCACTTCAAAGCATGTCTTGTATGTTTGGACCATAGTTGTCTTCTTCCTAAGCTGCACCCCTCGTGAGATTACCTTAGATATCCAACACCATTGGTCTCCTTCGGCGGAGCGAGTGGAAATGACTGGGACTCTGTTGTGTCCATTTGTTGGAATATGTCTTTAGGACAATTAAGGGAATCGACTGCCATGCCAGGTTCGCTTGAGGTGCTTAAGTTTCATGCTAACAACCATAGGAACCATCGGATGAAACAGGTTCAGTGGAGGTACTAAAGTCTTTTGAAACAGGAGGTGAGAGGCGAGGGAGAGATCACTGACGCGAGATACTGTAAATCAAAAGAGAGGCTATTTAACCCCTGCCATTCCCAGTACTGAACACCATATTTTGGAGCGCATGTATATGCGCCCTTGGAATTCAAAAGGTTACAACCGCCTTTTTGGCCGCCTAGAGACTCTAGCAATTCCAGATGATTGGATCAAGAATATGCAGCTTGCTGTCTGACAAAGCTGTCAAGAACTCAAACCAGAATTCCTTCGGGGATCTGTCATAGAAATCCTTGGGCTCAAGTATTCCCTCTCATGGCAGCTAATAGCAAAACTGTGCTCTCCCTTTACGCACAAATAAGACTAAGAAAAATGGAACTCAAAGTAAGGATAAGTGGCCCTTAAATTGTTCCAGAACTTCATCTGTGTCTTCATTCCTGATATAATGAACAGCAAACAGTTCTGGTGCATTAATACAGTTTAATCTCATTTACTTTAGGTTTCGCAAAGGACTTTCATAGAATGTGCCCATCACCATCATTTACGACCACAGTGTTAATGTTGAGAGGTACTGAACGATTCAGGCAACCTTGTTCTGGTATAGGTCTGGTTTGCACTTCAATCTAGATATGCACTGTGTAGATCTTCTTCAACTAGACATTCCCTCAGATGAGTTATTACCATCAACACGATTGGAATTGAATTTGGAGATTGAATCTGATGCTAATCTTATTTGGAGAACCGGAGGTGCAGCATGTCGTGTAATCATTACGAGAATGGAGCTTATTGTGCCACGACTCACTTTCAATTCAGAAGGACAAACACTGTACATGAATCAATTTCTAAAGCCTCATAAATGGGCTTATTTGCGTGAAAATATTGAGAGAAGCAATTCATCAACACAAAGAAGTGGTAATTTTCAGATAACAAGTGATATTTCAAAGCCAAGGCATGTGTTTGTTTTCATTATCAACGATGCACATATTGATGCACAAACAGAAAATCCATTTTTGTACAACACATTCAACGTAGCAAATGATATGAAAATGTCAAATTGTCATTTGATTGTGGCAAATGGCAATGAATATCCTGATGTACATTACACCCCAGAAGCTGATTTGACTCGAGTTTACAGAGAGGTCCTCAAATTTTTGCATGCAAATAATGAATACAGTCAGGGGACTTTGCTGAATATCAATAACTTCAAAACACTATTTCCATTCGTGTATTTCGATTTAACAAAACAAAAAATGGATATCAAAGATGGTACCACAAAGCTGACATTTCATTATGAATTATCTGGTACAACAAATGCTGCATATTCAGTATATGCATTGACATTATATGAACAAGAAGCTGAGCTTATTCAGAAAGATGGCAAACTATTGTTTTGATAAATGGAAGAAATTAATTATAATAATTGTGATTGTTTTTGAATAGGATGATTGTCCAAAATTTTTTATGTAACGTTAGTTATATAAAAGATATGACAACTTATCATTCACATGGAGTAAAACTATCAATTGGGCAAAAAGATAAACTTGCCAGGGCTTTGAGAAACAATTCAGCAATAGCAATAAGATTATCAAATTCTGAATTAACTGGACCGGATTAGCTGATGTTAACCAAAACACAAATAGGCTGAAAAAGGCAATGCAAAACAAAACTGGAGCAGATATTAAAATAAGCAAAACACAGATACGAAAAGCTGTACAACAAGGAGGCAGTCTTTGGTCATCATTATTCAAAATTGGCACAAGATTGCTACCAATGGCAACGAAAGCAGTTGGACCATTGGCTACTGGAGCACTTCCTGGGCTTGCAAATGTGGGAGTCAATAAAATATTTGGTAGAGGACAAGTTGGTGGTTTCCTCATTCCTCAAAATAAAATTGATCAATTAATAAAATACAAAGATTGGCTCACTGAAGCACAAAAGAAGCAAATTGTCAATGCAATACATACTGGTGGACAGATTGTAATTAAACCAACTAAGGCACAATCAGGAGGTTTTTTGGGTACTTTACTGGCTTCAATTGGCATTCCAATGGTTTTGAATGCATTGATGGGTAAAGGCTTGCAGGTGGACAAAAGTAGATCCAAAAGATCGGTTCCAGTTTTTGTTCCAAGTAACACAACCAAAAAAGATGGTGGTGTGGTCCTGCCAGTTAATTAAAAGCCGTCTCCATTTTTCGGTAGATGGGACCAATATGGCAAAGGAAAAAAAAAGAGACCAAAAAAGGAAAAGATCTGTTGTTAGGCAAAAACAGTCCATTCAAGGGGATTCCATTAATCAGAGACATTCTGTAAAATTCATAAATAAACCACTCAGTAACTTTGATTTAATTGATTGGGTCAAAAAACTCAAAATAAAACACCTCAGAGGCATTTACAGCAGAGATAATTTACCACAAAAGATGAAAAAAGATGAAGTTGGTATCATTAACCTGGATTCACAGATTGGACCAGGTACACATTAGGTTGCTTATCGAAACGGAGACAAATATGCAGAATATTTTGATAGTTTTGGGTTAATTATGCCAAAAAAAATTATGCAATATATGTCAACAAGTGGCAAACGATTATTGTATTCAGGTGATGAAATCCAAGAAAGAGATTCAGTATTGTGTGGTTATTGGTGTTTGTATTATTTATTCGAGAGACAAAAGGGTACAAGTATATTGAAAACAATCCACAATGCACATTTTGACATGAACAATCAAAGTGTCAATCATGATTTTATAATGAACTATTTTCGAAAATTATCTAATCTACAGTATATGAAGAAATTTTGCAAATACTGTCAAGAACAAACTGATCATTTTGGAGATGATTGTTTGGAATGTTATTCATTATCCGAATCAGAAGATGATTCAAGTGACTACAGTGAGCCTGAGTCTGACAGAGAATTCATCAATGATGAAAGTGACTCCGGTTATGAGTCTGACTCTGATGATAATTAATCTAATATAGTGATATAAAATGGTCAAATCATATTGTGTTAAACAAAAGAAACAAACTGAATGTGTTGAGCCTTCGGGTTTCAAACAAGCTAAAAATGGCCGGCTCATGTTCTTCTGTACATGTGCTGAGTGTGGCATAACAAAGACAAAATTTGTCAAAAATCAGGGAAACTAAATAGCCCGCTGGTACAGATATGTTAATTCAACATGGAATTCCTTGGTTGGGAAAGAAAGCAGTTGAAATGGGTCGATATGATGGGTCTGAAGCACTTAGAAACCCCAAATTGCAGAAGAAAGCTATTGATTATCCTATTTCTAAAGCAACTCCTTTTGTTCCAAAGACTGGATCAGAGATGTTGGATAAATTATCAACCAAAATAAGACCAAAAAGAAGGTACAAAACTGACCGAAAAGAACTTGATGGTGGTAATTTGGATACAATTTTGGAACAACTTGGTACACCTGGTAAGGTTGCATCAAAGTCGATGGATGTTGCTGGAACATTAATTCCAAACAACAAAGGAAGTCTTTGATGGATACAAATCTGGAGACATTGCCAAAAGTGCATTCAGCACAGATGCTGGAATATATTCTAACAAATTTTGGACTGGAAAAGCTAGTTAAAAGACATTAGAAAAATACAAAGATTATCCATGTCAAAGCATGGTAAGGATTGGAAAAAAATATCACAATACGCCATCATGTGAGAGTTATCGTGCGATTGGTTGGCAAACACCAACTTGGGATGAATATGAGAAAGGAATAAAAGGAAGACCAATAAGTGGTGGTTCAATTGATAATACACAAAGCAATTGGCAAACTCCCAAAACCCAAAGCTGGTTGGTTACTTCCAGGGCACAAATACACTGGTCCATACAATGATTTGGAAAATTAAGTCAAATGGAATCCAACAACTGGACAAATATTGTAAATATATGATAAACCAACAGGCAAAAAAGATGCAATAGCCATGCAACATTATGTTGATTATTCAGTTTGCAAAGATGACAAAAAATGTAAAAACAAAGCCTATAAAAAGATGGTGAAAGCATTGGATAATGTGCCATATAATGAGCGTCAGTGGGGTCACTGGTTGGCTCGAAATATGATAAATACAAAACTGAAACTGGCTCTTGGGGTTCCAAAAAACAACAAAAGCTGTCGGGTAAAGAGGAAAACTGGCAGGAAAAATTAGCCAATGAGCTGCATAAACCCATAAGGCGTAACTTTACTCGGTGGCGTGTTATTGTAAATAATATTGATGAAATATGGGCTGCTGATCTTGTTGAAATGTAACAATTCAGTAGATGGAATAAAGGTAACAAGTATCTTCTCCTGGTTATAGATGTTTTCAGCAAATATGGCTGGATTGTCCCATTAAAAGATAAAAAAGGTGAAACTATAACTACAGCATTTCAAAGCATATTCAAAGAGGGTCGAAAACCAAAGTATCTGTGGACTGATAAAGGCTCAGAGTTCTACAACAAACATTTCAATGACTTGCTCAATAACATAACATAACACTGTATTCAACTGAAAATGAAGAAAGATCATCAGTGGTAGAGCGTTGGAATCGCACCATTAAAAATAAAATGTGGAAAAATTCACTGCTCAAGGCAATACAATGTACCTGGATATTTTGCCTGAAATATTGAAGGAGTATAATAACACTAAACACAGTTCAATAAAAATGACACCGACAGAGGCATCTAAGAAAAAGAATGAAGGAACTGTTTACTTCAATCTTTATGGCAATTTGAAGCAATTATCATCCAAACCAAAATTTAAAGTTGGTGACAAGATTCGAATATCAAAGTACAAAAGGAAAGTGTTCGATGAAGGATACACACCAAATTTCACAGAAGAGTTGTTCATTATGGATAAAATTCAATACACTAATCCAATCACATACAAACTGAAGGATCTGAACGATGAAGAAATAAAAGGAAGTTTTTATGAACCGGAATTATTGAAAGCTAAACAGGAGATATTCAGAATCGATAAAGTTATCAGGAGAGATTACAAGAAGAAACAACCTTTGGTAAAGTGGAAAGGATACAGTGATGAATTCGATTCTTGGATTCCATTGAAGGATTTACAAATAATGGTCAATAAGAATGGTTAATAAGATCTAAAAAATTGAATCAGATTGTGAAAAATTAGTTATATCTATTTAAAGATATGTTTCTATGTATAACTGATAAAGATGAAAAGAGGAAGAAAACCAAAATATAACACAGAAACTGAGCGCATTAATGCTTTTCAAAAAGCGAGAAATGATTGGATGACAAATACTTCTTGGGTTTGTGATGTATGCAATAAAGAATTCAAGATGTGGTCAAAGACAAACCATTTGCGGACCAAAACACACAAAAAAAAACCCCGATGAAGCCAACAAAACCCAAGATGAATACCATAATCGGACCCAGATGAACTGAATTTTTCATTTGGATCTTCTTTTTGATTTTTTCAATGTGGGCTTAAAGAGATAACACATAGAAATATTAAAATAAAATTCTCGAACACAAAAAACCCAAAAATGGAATCCATGTCTGGTTGGACTCCATCATTGCAAAATCCAGCACAATTGGAACGCAGTTTAAACAATATTATCTCAACTAAATATATAATGAACAAATCTTATCTTGAACAATTATCAAAATCAGAGCTCATTGAATTGCTGCTCCGAAAGAACAAACCAACACCTGCTCCACGAACCAAAAAGATGGTTGAGCGACCAATTCCTACACCACGCAAGAGTGTCAAACAGATGGTCCAGGAGTATGAAGACAACATCATTCCACCACCATTAGAGTTCAGAGATGATTACAAACCAACACCAGCGCCACGCACAAAACAACGAGATTGGACTCAACATCCGATTCCAGCGCCACGCACAAAATTTACTGAAACAACCAAAGCATTATCCGGTTATACAAAATCGTGTGAAGTTAGCATAAAAAATGATGAAGATCCATTGACTCAACTTCAAGGTACTCGATTAGCAATTGAATATAATTTGAAAAAGATTTTGCACGAAATGACTGGTCTCAAATTTGTGGAGACTTTGAAAATTACTTCTGAAAAACAAGGAGGAGACAAAATGATTGAAAAAAAATAGCTTATTTTAATAGTTCTGCACAAACAATTATCAATGAAACTGAAATTGCAGAATCTATTCAAATAACACTAAATCAAATTATTAACAAGATTCAACAATGGATTTCAGAAGGCTCAGCATGGTTAATTCAATCAGTTGACAGCCATTTTATCAATTTTGTAAAATACCAACCAATAAAAGGTTCTTCGTATATTCCATTACCTGAAGAGCTTCGAAACTCGTCTAAAGGCATTATTAACATGAAAAATTATGTTGATGAATGTTTTCGCTGGTGTCATATCAGATATCTAAATACACAAGAGAAAGATCCACAGCGAATCACAAAAACTGATAAAAAATATGTTTCCAATTTGGATTACACAGGCATTGATTTCCCAGTTTCTGTCACTAACTCTCTTTCTAACACTAACTCTCAACAGGCCGGCATATGTTGGAATGTGTATTCTTGATCTGAGTAAAACAAAGATGTACAACTTCCATTACAATTATATCAAGCGCCAATACGACGACAAGGCGAAACTCTTATTTACAGAGACCGACAGCCTGACATGAGATTGAAGCAGATGATGTTTATCTGGATTTTTGGAAAGATGAACATTTATGTGATATCAGTGATTATCCACAAGAAAGCATATATTATAGCAATAGGAATAAGAAAGTTATTGGAAAATTCAAAGATGAAGCAGCAGGCATTCCAATTACAGAATTGATTGGATTGAGATCCAAAATGTATTCATACATTAAAGACAATAAGCAATGTGGGCGAACTGCAAAAGGAATTAAAAAGGTTGTGATCAAGAAAGAAATCAAACATGCTAATTGTAAAGATGTATCATTCAATAAGAAACAACTACATCACACAATGAAAACCATTCGAAGCAACAAGCATCAACTTAGGAGGTACGAGATAAACAAAACATCTCTTTCTTGCTTTGATGACAAAAGATATATACATGAAAATGGCATAACGAGTTATGCATATGGTCACTACAAAGTAAAAAATGTTATTAAATGTTAGATGTCGTGCTAATTGATT
The DNA here is from genome assembly GCF_977016875.1 of Pavona decussata. Taxonomy (NCBI): domain Eukaryota; kingdom Metazoa; phylum Cnidaria; class Anthozoa; order Scleractinia; family Agariciidae; genus Pavona; species Pavona decussata. The sequence continues at coordinate 905,962 of NW_028145674.1, forward strand.
GATTTCCCTTCATCAACTGTATTTGTTGGTTGTGCATCAGCTGTATTCAGTGGTGGTGCTTGCTTGTATTTGCTGTAGGGACTAGAAGCAACTCTTTCAGATTGTCGTTTAGTCTTTATCTGCATCTTCAACTGTTGGATTTGTTGCTTTTCTTGGATCACATCTGCAATAGCGCTTCTCTTCTTTTCAAATGAAATCATCTTCCTGTTTTCTTCCAGTGCGAGTATTTGTAAAGAGATGGCTCTTTCTGCTTTCATTGTATCGACTTCATCCAAAGTACCAATCGCTTGTGGCATGTCGAATGAGAACACCAGATTGGATCCCATCAATGATTCAAGAGTAAAAATGGAATCCTGAATATTTTTAATGGAAGACTCATACCGACGAGTAGCTTCGACAAAACTCAAAGGCATTTTTGATGGATATAGTTTTCAAGACTAAGACAACCAAAAACTTTTATCAAAATTTGTAAACTTCTGATAAAAATATCAGAAAAAATATCAGTTGGTAAATTTGTGGGGAAAATTCTGATTGGCTGAAAAAATCATACGACTGTCATATGACTTGAAAACAATAGAAATCTGATGACTCATTTCATAGGGAAATTCCCTTATCTATTACATCATCAAGTTCCTGTTTTTCTGAGAAGTCACGCTACTGTGATTTTCCGGTTGTGAATATTTAAACGCACCATTAATATAAAAAACAAATGAATTACATATAGTTTTCCAATCAGTTTAGAACTATATGAATCAAAAGACTTGCAGCAGTTGACATCAGTGTTTGGCTTTCAGAGTTGGATTTCGGGAATACTTCTGGATTCAGTGGCTGGATTACAGTTTTTCAATTTCAGCTGTGGATTATAATTTGTAATAATTTATTGGATTATTTTTGGACAGATCTTTGGACGCAGTAGTTGTAAACTTAGGGGAGTGAAGCGATATGGGCGCAAAAAGACGAACGCAGAGAGTCAATGCGCCGGTACCCCCAAGTCTATAACTACTAAAGCATCGACGCACTGGCGAAATCGAGAGAACACATTCCTAAGTCGCTGAAAACGGAGGTAGGCATCACTGGGGTAGCTGGAGTTGCTGCAAGATTGTAGAGCTGTTTCAAAAATCATGGCAATAATTTTGTTCGGAAGGTGGTCAAATGAACATTTCTCTTTGCTCCTTGTTTGCTGATTATCATTCTCGTACTGATTCGCGTACATGCCATGGGAAACGCCCTCTTTTACTGTTTGGTCCTGTCTGCTGGTTCCGCCATTCGTTTTGTTTTCTCTTTTGTGATTATTTTCGTCGGCTTTCTCCGTTTCGTTTTCTGTTTTACTCCATACTTCCTGGTTCTCTTGGATGTTTTTAGGGTCAAAATGTACACCATATTTGGAAGCACGCGTATATGCACGCTTGGAATTCAAAGGGCTAAAACCGCCTTTTTGGGCGCCTCGAGACTAGCAATTCCAGATGATTAGATCAAGAATATGCAGCTTGCTGTCTGACAAAGCTGTCAAGAACTCAAACCAGAATTCCTTCGCGGATCTGTCATAGAAATCCTTGGGCTCAAGTATTCCCTCTCATGGCAGCTAATAGCAAAACTGTGCTCCCCCTTTACGCACAAGTAAGACTAAGAAAAATGGAACTCAAAGTAAGGATAAGTGGCTTTTAAATTGTTCCAGAACTTCATTTGTCTTCATTCGTGATATAATGAACAGCAAACAGTTCTGGTGCATCAGTGCAGTTTAATCTCATTTACGTTGGGTTTCGCAAGAGAGTTTCATAGAATATGCCCATCACCATCATTTACGACCACAGAGTTAATGTTGAGAGGTAGTGAACGATTTAGGCAACCTCGTTCTGGTATAGGTTTGGTATGCACTTCAATCTAGATATGCACCGTGCAGATCTTCAACTGGACATTCCCTCAGTATTTCGTCTGGAACAGTCTTTAAAGCCTTGTTCACTTCCCTACTAACAAGATGTTTTCTGCGGCATTTTTTAATAAGTTGGACGTTTTGTAATAATTTGTGCATTGTGTAATAAAGGATGCAGCATTTTGTAACAAATCCAACCTACGTATTTTGTAATATCTGTACGTATGCGCAAATTGTAGTAACGTCTGACGCAAATTGTAATTTGTAATTGTTATGAATTATTTCTAGTGATATTAATGTGGTAACCGACACCGCCGATCTTAATGATTGTTGATTATTAGTATGATATAAAAATTTAAAATTTATTCTATCATTTTCGAAAACAAATTTTTGTATAGGAAATGTCACATATTCTTTTGTAATAATATTGCCTGATATGCAGGTAGTAAAAAACATATCCTTTTGTACTCAGTAGTGGTGCCTCAATAAGCGACTGAATGAGCACCCTAGGAAAGCATATCGCACTTTCCTAACCTGTTGCATTCTACGTACCATGGGCCAGTTAACCCGAGGCAAAGACTGTGCCATCGCTTACCAGGGCCAAAAAATAAATTATTATGGTAAGCAAGTGCATGATGCGATCAGAGATTTTCTAGCATGAACATTTTCCTCATTTTTTCATAGGCTTTTATTTGAATATAAGTGAGGATGCAGTCATATGACTGATAGTTAAAGTAAAACAATCTATAATATAAGCTGTTATACAGAACTGTTATAATTTAAGTTCTGTTACAACTGGAACAATTTTATTATTATGTTCTAGACGTTTATAAATTCCATGGTCATGCTGATGTTCATCACGGTGCATCTAATTCTTTTAAGCAGTTCCCCATGGGTTCCCATAAACTTGTGAAGCATAACATGTTCGTTCTCTTGCATTTCTTTCTCCTGGTCTAACAATTTAACCAGTGCCTTGTCATGCTTTTTACTTTCTTCTAGGAAATGTTCCAACGATCCTCTTTACTCCTTTTTTACGGCTTGCTTCTCAGTTGATTTTTTCTTGCTATCGCGCCTTGCACGCATTTTTTTGTCTTGGTTAAATATCTTCTTCTTTTGCTGTGCAGAATATTGTGTGACTGTTTTTCTCTTGGTGGGGTTGTTCCTCCAAATGTTTAATTCTCACCAGGGAGTGGGAAAGACCGTTCTCTGTATTAGCCAAAAAGTGTACTTTCTTTTTCAGGATAGATACAAATGCGGGGTCTAGTTTAACATGTGGAGAGCTCTCAATAGGTATGGGTAAAGCGGTGACATGGGTGTTAGGGAGTTCTGTTATTTCTGAATCTCCTGCAATCGCTTGTCTTTCAAGGGAAGCTCCCCTATTCTTCTTAGACAGAGAGAGCGATTTGTGTTGTTCCTTAAGTCCACTGCGGCCTTGGTCTTCCATGTGGCGTCTTCTAGGTTACCTATACAATTTTTTAACAAAGGCTAGTAAGCAGCATGATAGAAGACTTCTTGTAGTTGCATACTTTTCCTTTATTTCCGGCAAAATGTTTTAATTAGAAAACTTTAGGTAAAATTTTGAACTTTTTGCCTTTTATAAGGTATCATACCACCTTAAAACGGCTTCTTTAGAAGCCACTTACTGTAATAAAGGTTATGACCAATACAAATGATTTTTGTTTTCATTAGTGAAAATTAGGGGTGGGAGTTAAAGTAAAGTCAAGACAGGATTTTCATGATAACAAATGCTATGTTAATCAGACAGTTCATAATGCAATAAATAATTTTCGCTCCGTGTAACTAAAGAAAACCTTTCCACAATGACACTGACTATGAACCTACGAAAGAAAAAACACAAAGTCAGCAGTCTGATTTTTCTTGTAGAGATTTTCCTCATGAAATGTCATACTGATAAAAATTGGGCCCTAATCTCTTGCAACTTTCTCTCGGCCTACTAGCCACTTGTATTATAGCTCATTTCCATTGATGAATACTAAACACAGATTAGTTATTTACCGGTATTGTGCAGGGTCTCCAGCATCTTCTGGATGGCTAGTTAATCTGCAGCCAATTGCAAGGCATGCTTTACCATGCAATCCCTGGAAAAGTTAACAGATAGCGCTATATTGGGTTCTGGAAATGATGACCACCACCAATTTTGAAGCAAAAAATAAATCCACGACATACTAACTGTTTCTCCAATGAATCCATCTGTGATGTGTCCTAAAACTCAAAACAGATCAATAGCACTTTTGAGTTAAAAAGATGTAATGGAGATACATGCTATTTTCGATGAAGTGAAAAAGAGGACTGAAACAAAGCTGTTATATTTTCATTTCTCCTTACAAAGTTTTGTAGTCAATTTACTTAGCATGTAAAGAGGTGTTGACAGGCCAAACACAGCTCATAAGCTCGTGATAAAGTGGAACCGAACGTGACCTCAGAGTTTTGCTCTAACAAGTATATCTCCCAAGGATTTTCCTTTTCTGTATGAGATATGGGGAGGCTCTTTGTATATTTCTCTTAGCACAGGTTGTTTCTGAATTAAATGCCATTTGCTCATTAAGATGTTTTTGAGATTAGGCAGCGCCGGGTGGTACGTGGCATAATGTGGTTGACAGGCCTACGCGACTCTCATGTGCGTGTTTAGCCTAAATAAGAGTTTTGCCCTTACGGGTTATGTCTTCCAAAGAACACCCTTTTCTCTATGAAAAGAGCGGTGCTCCCGGTAAAATTTTCTTTTAGCGCTGGATTTTCTTCTTATTAAATGCCATCTATGATTTGGAGGATTTGCGCAATAGACACTGAACAAAGCCATGTGTTTAAATGTCGCATGTGTTGTAATTGATCTCAAAGGTCATTTTGGCCTCTTTTTGTTACGTTTCTGTTTAGCGACTGTCGTTCTTATGCCGTTTGTGGCATTTAGTTTAGGCTTGGTATGGCTCATTTCAGTGCATCTGGTGACAGTATAGCCTCTCTTTTTATTGTTGTAAGGATAGGATTTGAACCGTGTAATAACTATACATTATCTTGCAGCTTTTGTCAGATTGCCGGGCCCGGCTATTTGCTTTTGTTGCAAGATGCTGTGCTTCTTATCATGGTTATTTGTCCCTTGATCCGTTTTTAAGCAATGTAGCTTCTTTGAAAGCTATGCAATGCGTTAAATTGAGGGCTAAAGGCCGCTTAAGTTACGGCTGTGTGTTTCGTTGTCGCTCCGCCAAGCTCTGTAACTGTGAGGTTTGTGTTGCAGGAGCTTAGTACTTTCCTCCTGTGCTTACGTGCTCTGGCCAGGGGCTGCTTCTAGTCCTTCGGCCGTAAGTAAATTCTGTAGCATTTAGGGGAATGGTCAGGCAAGTTTTTCTTAAGCAAGACTGCAGTTTCGGAACTAAAGCGTTCCTCGTCAGTTGCTACTATGTTGAGTGCTTTAAGTGTGGTAGGAGCTATGAGCATTATGTGGCAGATGTTCTACATGCTGTTTAAATACTTAAGGTTAGGATCGAAAATTCCGGCTTGCCATTGGTTGTGAGATTGTAACCAATGGCAATAGCGTGGGAGATGTTCTGATCCGAGTTGTATTGTGTTTTCTTTGAGGTCTGGAAGCCTTGTTATTGGGTGTATTCTGAAAGAGTGTTCTTGGTGTAGTGAAACTAGCTCGGTTTTGAATATCTAAGAGTGAAAAGGGCGTCTTTTCTTCTCATGTGCGAGATATTTTCCATCGTTAACTCTCTTTATCACCCATGTACACTCTGTTGTTATAATTTCTTCACACGAGTTATGACGGAGCACTGTCCAAAAATATATCAAGCATGTAAAGAGGTGTTGACAGGCCAAACACAGCTCATAAGCTCGTGATAAAGTGGAACCAAACGTGACCTCAGAGTTTTGCTCTAACAAGTATATCTCCCAAGGATTTTCCTTTTCTGTATGAGATAAGGGGAGGCTCTTTGTATATTTCTCTTAGCAAAGGTTGTTTCTGAATTAAATGCCATTTGCTCATTAAGATGTTTTTGAGATTAGGCAGCGCCGGGTGGTACGTGACATAATGGGGTTGACAGGCCTACGCGACTCTCATGTGCGTGTTTAGCTTAAATAAGAGTTTTGCTCTTACGGGTTATTTCTTCCAAACAGCACCCTTTTCTCTATGAAAAGAGCGGTGCTCCCGGTAAAATTTTCTTTTAGCGCTGGATTTTCTTCTTATTAAATGCCATCTATGATTTGGAGGATTTGCGCGATAGACACTGAACAAAGCCATGTGTTTAAATGTCGCATGTGTTGTAATTGATCTCAAAGGTCATGTTGGCCTCTTTTTGTTACGTTTCCGTTTAGCGACTGTCGTTCTTATGCCGTTTGTGGCATTTAGTTTAGGCTTGGTATGGCTCATTTCAGTGCGTCTGGTGACAGTATAGCCTCTCTTTTTATCGTTGTAAGGATAGGATTTGAACCGTGTAATAACTATACATTACTCTGAGGTCACGTTCGGTTCCACTTTATCACGAGCTTATGAGCTGTGTTTGGCCTGTCAACACCTCTTTACATGCTCTTCAAATTTTGCTTACAGTGTCCACCATGGCCAAATGCCCCTCTAGATTAACTCCCAGCTCCTTAAGAAAATTGGCAACTTGGCTGTCTGTGAATGTGAGCTGCAAAATGAAATATTTGGTGACTGTTTTCAGTTCAAGGCTACTCCCGAAAATAGGGTGTTGTAGCCAAAACTGAACATAGGAAATTAGATTCATTACCATTATTAACTGTTCTTGTTTTGATGACATGGTAAACGCAGTGTTAGTTCACACTCTTTGCACTGGACCATGACCTCTCGTCCCCAGAGCACTGCTCACTGAAAAGAAACCATGATAATTCCTCCAAGCGGTTGCTACACAAGACTCTGTGGGCTCAGTTTTACGTCAAACAAGATTGTGGCTCGTTGGGTACAAAACGTGGAAACTCGGTCTTAGGAACGTCTAAGACTCTTGAGGAGGTAGGTGTAATATTCATTATAGTAAGTCTTATCTACCTGGGAATGCAGTGTTTTGGAAATAATTATTTGTGAGAGCAGCTGCGAAACTAGTTAAGACTTGCACATTGAGAATGTTGTATTATTCTAGAAAGTGACACAGGCATACTTGGAGAAAAGAAAACCGAGTGCTCCTATCGGGAGTTGAACCTAAGACCTTCCGATTACTAGTTCGGATGCTCTACCACTGAGCTCAGGAGACTCGTGAGATTTAAGACCGTTAAACTAGGTTCATGGGACAAACATACTGCATACTGTTAGGATTTGAATGTCCAACGTGCGGTATATGAAATATGATGGTATATTTCCAGCCTGGTGAATGAATGAGAATGATGTATTATTCTAGAAAGTGACACAGGCATACTCGGAAAAAAGAAATCGGAGTACTCCTATCAGGAGTTGAACCTAAGACCTTTGGATTACTAGTTCGGATGCTCTACCACTGAGCTACAGGAGACTCGTGGGAGCTAAGGGACAAACATCCTGCATACTGCTAGGATTTGAATGTGGAATGAGTGGTATATGAAATAAATGTGATGGTATATTTCCAGCCTGGTGAATGAATGATAATGATGTATGACTCTAGAAAGTGATACAAGCATACTCAGAAAAAAGAAATCCGAGTGCTCCTATAAAGAGTATCATTGTTTGCATTCACCGAAAAAGTTCTTTGCATTAAAGACGAGCTCATGAGACTAGGATTGACTGTCATGGTGGCAAGACACATTCTGATCTAGGGCGACAAAAGAAGGGAAAATCTTACCAAAATCTGCCGCGATATCAAAGGAAACAGTATCAGTCATAGAAAGGAATTACCAAACATAAAAGGGGCCAAAGAGGTTCAAGCTCCAGTTCTGCAACTTTGCCAACCGAATTGAAGAAAGTCAAAATGGCCGAAGAAAAATAAGTTCGTTACGGGATCCGGAATTTGATGGAGACAATGGAAAATAATTTTGGAAAGATATGTGAGAAGATGAATGCTATCAGGCAAGAAATGAGACATGAAATAGAAACTATAAAAGACAATGTTAAAAGAGTGTCAAAACCCTCTGGGCAACTATTGATGACCTGAAGGAAGAAACAAAGGTTCTCAAAGACACCAAAAAAGCATAGGAACAAGGGGTGGAACCGCTGTGATCGCTGTAAACCAAGACCAAAGAAGAGCTGACAGAAGAGAGAGAAAAGATAATCAAGCTCGAAAATTAAACTAGACATGAGAACTTAAAATTCAATAATATCTCAGAGTCAAACGATGAAAGTGTTAATTTTACATCTAAACAAGTTATTCTCAGCATCTTGGAGAATGAGCTACAAATGGATACCAAAGATATTCGATTTCAAGCAGTTCTTTGAATCGGGAAGCGAAAGGAAATAATTGACTGATCATTGCCCGCTTTGTCTGCCATGAAGACAGATACCAGGCTTTTAGCAGAAGACAAGCGGTTAAAGAGAGCAGAAGATACCATGAAAGCAATACTAGAGGAGTGGAGAAAACTAATAAAAGCAATGTATAAAGCAAAGGAACAAGGACTTGATCCAAAAGTGATTGGTAGGTTCTTACACATGGGAGAGAAAAATATAACATATCGAATGTCCCAGAGGAACTTAGTAATGACTAGCAAAACCAAATTTGTTTCCACGTAGAGTCTCCAGATCTGTAACGGCTGTACTGTTTTGTTGGAAATCCGCCAGAGGCATGCAGGTGGTGGAAATGGATTGGGTTGTCCAAGGTGCCTTGTGACAGCAATGCTGCTTCTTGTACAGCCCTCTCTGTACTTCACGCAATTTTGATCGTCTTTGCGAGGTCCACGTGGTCCTGTTGGAGAAGTCTCTGCCTCAAGGTACGAGAAGAACATTTCTTGTGTCATCTCCTCGAGAGTGCGAAAGTCGCATGATTTTATCAGCTCTCTAAGGCTCGTCAGGTACGTGTCAATCGACTCGTCTGCCTTTTGTGCAAAGTGTCCACTCACGGCAGTTTTCACTTCTTCAAGGGTCTTGTGTTCTCCAGAGAGTGTATTGAAAATGTGTTGTACAATGGGGCCAAGGCAGTGCAGCATGGTAGCCCTCTGAAATGCATCGCCCTTCTTCCTTAGGTTTGAGGCAAGGGCATAAATTTCAAAAGCACTCAACCAGTGTATCCACTCACTGTACAAGTCGGCTGCATCAATGTTGAATGTGGTGGGTGCGTGCAACGATGTTCCATTATGTGTTGCAGTTCTGCTGGTTCTGGTACTGGAGTTTCTACCAAATTTGGCTGTCCTGGATTTTCTGCCAGGTCTGGCAGTCCTGGATTTTCTGCTAGTTCTGCGGTTACGAGTCCATGCTCGTCGCCAGTGTATTGTTTAGTCATTTTCTACTTAAATGAGGAGACGCACACTCTTCTGTTGCTTTCTATGTAATGTCCTTTTTTCGCTAAGCAACTATTTATATTGGAGTACAATCATTATCAAAGAATTACAAAATCGGCTTCAAGAATATTTAGAAGAAACAATCATAGTAGGTGGGGATTTCAATTGAACGTTGTCTGGAATGACAAAAAAGGTGGCAATCCTAATACCCAAAAGCTGCCACTAGTTTAAAACATTAATAAATTATGAATTATTGCAAAATGCTCTAAACCTCTGTTGCGCATCCAGAACACTTAAATGATTTAGCCTCCATTTTCTTTGAAAACATCACTCCTTTAGACGATGTGAATGAGCTATCCTGTGAAGGAAAGGTTTCAGCAGAATGCTTAAAAGCTTTGAATGACTTTAAAAATGAACAATCGAAGGGACTACCTGCGGAATTTTGTAAACTTTTTTGGAAAGAACTACATCTTGAGATGATAAACAGTTTCAATTTGCTTTCGACACCAGAACTTTTTATCAATTTCACAAAGACAAGAAATCGTTACCCTCATACTAAAGCCAAATAAAGACAGGCCAATCGCTCTTTTTTATGTTGCCTACAAAATGTTGGCAAAAGCAATTGCGGAGAGATTAGAAAATGTTCTTCCAAAAATCATTAACTCTGAGCAAGCCCGATATGTTAAAAACCGTTACATTGGTGAAAATGATTAATAGATTTTAGACATAATGTCCTATACAGAAGAGAAGAACTTGCCGGGAGTTGCTCTTTTTATCAATTTTAGAAAAACTTCCGATTTTATAGAATGGAATGTCCTCATTGAAACGTAAATAACTTTAATTTAGGACCAGACATTCAAAATTGGGTCAGACTTTGTTTTGTTTTGGTGTTCAGACAGTCTAACAGCTTTCTAAAATTCTGAAGGAAATAGAAAACAAATAAGGTTTTACAGCTAGTAAAAGCATAGACAGTGTACACATCTGTATATTAATTTAATTTACTCTTTCATCTCTCTCTTTTTTTTTTTCATTCCAGAGTAGTAAGCTATGGTGGAAATACGAATGCTTACATTCAAAGATTCTTTGTGGCTTCCACCTCGTCCTTAGGCAGTTATTTATGGAACTGCTTTGGAAGTTTTCTCAAGAGAAGGCGTTTTTCGTCACTCAGTAGAGAAGTCCATTCCCACTTATCAGTATGGTGTATACTGAAGGACACGCAGGGAATGGACTGTTGAAAGGGACTTTTGTAGATGAACATTAGCTCTCTCTTTTGGAGGTTTGATTTCATTGTCATCCTGAAATATATATTATACATTGTAAATACCATGGCTAGTTGATAATATTACTCTCTTTTAACTGGGGGATAAAAACTTCTACACGTAACTGTAGTTTAGGCAAATGAGCAAGTTGTAGAAATACCCTTACCTCATCCCACCTCATGATATCCGTAATTGATTCTTCCTCGAGAGTATCCATCTTAGCATTAGGTGCAGCTCATCCACTACAATATTCTCCAAGGGCAGTTTTGAAGAAGGTTTGGCTGTGGCATCCAGGTTGCTTATGCCAGTCATCACACAGAGGCTTTGCAAGGGGAGGATTTGAGAAGTGGTGGCAATTCTTAGACGTGTCACATCTGGATAATTTAGTTTAAATTAAAAAAAAAAAAACATACATTGCTTTGTATGTTAGCACTCTTTAAACCTATGGTTGCTAAATTATCTCTGAAAAATGCATGGTTACCCCAAATTTTCTTTTTGGGTTTAAATAAAGCCCTTGCCAACATCTGCTCATCCTGCATAGAGAAGTAACCTGCGCAAAATGCCTTTGTATTAGTAGGCCCCACCCTTAAGACTGAGACAGTAGACCAATTACAGGAGTGAGGATTCTGTAATACCTGAGTGTGTATAAGGGATCGGTCTTATTAAGGTAATCAACAACCCATATACCAATAGATCCCAGAAGGATACTCATAGTTACAAGTGATGGAGGACATCGAGAGGTACAAAGGATATTGATATTTTGAATATTATTCTTGAGGTTGTAAGATTTGAACAACTTAGCAATGTTTAAAAAAAGGCATGATGTTTCTATGAATCGAATAAGAATTGAATAAAGGCCATGTCCACACGTATCCGGAAATTTTTTTTTCCGCAAATATTTGTTTGCGGATGCGAAAATTTTCGCGTCCACACGCAGCGTATTCGAATCGTTTTCAGCCGTCCACACGTATCCAATTGTATCCGGAAATTTTCTGATTTGCTCTAGTGCCCTGTTCTAAAATTCTCTCTCCATTCTCCTTCGATCGTTGTGCCATTAATAAAATTGTCCCACTATGCGCTTGTCCTTCCTGGTCGCGTCCAGAATAACAATCTCAAAACATCCTGTCGATCTTTAATGTATTGGTTGTGTAAATTTATCACAGCTGCATTTATCTGAACGCATGATATCAAACTAGAAATCAGAGCAACTAACAAAGAAGCTACAACCCAGCTTGCTGTACGCCATGTTTGTTTATAATGCTCGTCGTGAAGACTGGATCCAAGAGAATGACAAAAGCGTATTCAAAAATTTCCGGATACGACCGTCCACACGTATACGTATTCGTATCAGTTAAAAAAATTTCCACTCTGGAGAGCGTTTTCAAAAATTTCCGGATACGGCCGGAAAATACGCTGGATACGTGTGGACGCAAGCCGTATTCGTAAAAAAAAATTTGCGTTTTCACAAATTTCCGGATACGTGTGGACGACGCCTAATATCTTGTAGTGAGGTGAAACGAAGATGTGATCATCACAATAACACACATTCTAAAATAAATATATTTAAGTTAAGTTGTTGCTTGTGACTACTTTTTGGGGCTAAACAATTTTGTCATTATTTTACACTTTCCATTCACTTTTTATATGCAAGTACCCGTGGGTGTTGGTGGGTTCAAGCTTTTGGCAAACAAGTAGGAAATGAGAGTACTCATACAATAAATAAAACTGTACGTTTATTTACATTAGAGCCATTAAATATTTAAAAAGTCTCTCCATGCTTGTTGAATGTCACTATCAAAGTCACTGTCATCATCATCATCATCTCCCGGAATATAACCACGGTAAATTCCATCTTCGGAGGGAATTTCACTCCTTATTTTTTTCACTGCACATGATGGGATGACACAGAGAATTCCCTTTCCAAGATACCCATGTACCCACCAGGTGAACTGTCGGTATGCCGAGTAGCGGAATGACCTGAAATAGAACGAAGAAAGAACTTGGATTAACTTGTGTGATTGTCACCCATGTCAAAAATCTGGTAATTCTGCTAAGTTGCATTCCGCATTGATAGAGCCGGAAAAGAACTGACAAAGTATGTGGGTTAGTCTTTTTATCATGGGACGATATATTTCTCAGTTTTACAATCTGTGTAGGTCTGCACTCAGCCTATTGACCTCAACGAAAAGTTCTAGTTTGCTTCAAATTAAGATGGCTTGAGCAGACAGGAAGACTTTCTTTACTCCAAAGTTACTTTGTGTACTTAACCTACTTCGAGTCAAGTGTGTGTTAACAAACTAGAAATGCGTTTCAAAATGGGAGTAGGAAAAATTATCTGTAAAGGTAAAGCTTGGTTAGATGAAAACATTGCATAATCACCTGTTCGAAAGTTGCTGTCTTTCTGGAAGGCCAGCACCCTCTCTGTCATGCAGGCTAACTAACGCTGTCCACAGCACATGTCTATTCAAGCAAACAGCTTCAAAGCTTTCATGCTCAGTGATACAAGTCATCCTAAGACGGGATAAAATTATACTTTTATGATATGGGCCAATTGCTTATCTGACAAAATAAATACACGTGGGACAGTATTTACTGGACGTCTCTTAGAAGTTGAAATGCGACCTCTAGATGGAAGAAATACTGGCCAATATCAATAAAAGAATCATTGTTAGTTTCATTTCTATCAAGTAATGTCCTTATGATGAAAGCTTTATTATATAGAAGAGCCAAAAGTAGAAAATAAAAATCAACGTAGGAAAACTGAATTTCAATAATAAAAACATCAAGTTTAAAACAAACCTTCAACTAACTTTGACAAAAAGCTAGTGTTTGGTAGCAGATGCACTCAACTTCAGATGGCATGACCAAGCAGCACTCACAGACGCACCAAGAAGCGTTCTCTCGTTGACAGACTTCTTCACTTTCATTACTGTTTGGTTACCAGTGAATCGATTTCTTGTTCTTCTGGCCCACTAAAATCTTCTTCTGTGCTTTTTTCGCATGAAGAGTACTCTGGTTCAAACTGGTATGGCTGAATCGACATCGCCATTAGTCTATTGCCAGTCCCAAGTAATTTCTAGCTTTGTTGACGTGATAAACTTTAGGCCTAGCAACCATTACACGTCATCAATCCAGAGTCCCTTGCGCACCAAACAAGATGGCAGACACAGGAAGTTGGAACTTCCTGCAAAGGCCAGTTTTGAAGGCCGAAAAAAAAAAATAACAAGGTTAGAGGAATAATTTTTAGTGCCAAACATATTGTATTTTACACATTTAGAGCATTTTGAGCACTGTTTGCCTTAAGAGTGGGGTTCCATTTAACTGCAATAATCCCAGAGGAAAGAAGATATCATCAGTCCTGCACCAATTACATGTTCAGCTGAAAAGCGGCAACATCAGGCCCCAGTTGTTCAAAGGCCGGATAACTTTATCCAGTGGATAAGTCACTATCCGACAGTTTCAATCTGTGCAAAGATTTCAGTATTTGCTCGTGCACAAGCGAATATGCACACTCTCACCACTGCTTAGTTGGGGAATGCACAAAAACCTTGGACAACATTTAACGTGAAGTATATTTTAGACGCTGAAGAGTGCCTTATCCAGCGGATAAAGTTACCCGGCCTTTGAACAACTGGGGCCAGAAGGGTTAATTGGAAAGTGTTATAATGAATCCAAAGCAGGTGGAAAAATGACAGTGCACTGGACACTTTTTGAGGAGAACTTTTTTATTAGCGCAATTTTTAATAGCTGTTGAGAAACTGAATACAATATTGACAATACTTAACACTACTTACGATAATTACAATACCGACAATGCTCACAATACTTATAAGAGTTACAGTATCTACACTACTTACAATATATTAACAATCTTTACAACACTTGCAATACGAAAAAATACAATCAAGTTTAAGGAATATTGATATAGTATAATGTGATTTATACGTTATTTGCTATATATTACGCTGCGTTAAAGTACAAATAAACAATTACACTAAGTTCATTACTAATTACACTGTTTACAAGCCTCAGTAGCTGGTTCTGCTGGTTCAGGGCCAGTTTTGGCGGCCTGAATATCGTTACGTCGGTGGAATAGACGTATTGGTTCTGTAGGTCCATTTTCATCTGCGACAGCCGGAATTTCGAATCGTCTGCCAGGAACTAAGAAAAGAACAATAAATTAAACTATGAGTGATCCTCAGTAATTTTATCAGCTGCATAAGCTTTTATTAGCAATAAAAGAGAACATCTGATAAAATGATCCAGGCCCCAAACAAGACTGCATCGCCAGTCAGACATGCAAACAGTGTTTTTAAGTTTGATACATAACATACAAGAAACCCGGGAAGAAACACAGGAGAAGTGACAACACTGACGACCAATGAAAGCTAAACAAGGCGAGTAGGGCAAGAGAAGAAATTACCGCTACTAAATTGCTGCAACCTTTCCGCACAAAAAAAGAAATCGTACCAGTTTTAGGTCAGTCAAAAAAAAAAAACAAGATCATGATATCTTAGCAAATGCAGGATATACAGAATCAGTATTTGAAGTGATATTTAAAAACGCAATAGATTTTTGGTGAATGCCTTCACTGTGACCTTTTATATTTTCGAGCCGCAGACTGGAATCGGGTTTCTCCCTCTGTTGGAAAGAAAAAGCGCGCAATTCAAAAAGCCGCTCTAGAACTCAACTCTTTTTTTTTTCCCTTACATTTTTGATGGACTGTGTTTGTACGAAATGTATTCAAATAAAATACTCTATTCTAATACTCGGAAATTGCTAAAGATACAGCCAACTAGGGAACAGTGGTACGTGTTATTACTATCCTAAATTTTATTTTACTGACCGTTTCCCTTCACACCCTTCATCGATACGGCTTCGCAAGTCGAAGATGTGTCTCTTATCGATTGTATGATATTTTGTTGTTCATCTTCGAAAACTTCAACGGTTAGCTAAAAAGAAACACGATAATTATTATATATGAAGTACAGACAAGGAGACAAACGCGAAATGGACACGGCTTGTATATAATAAACGCCATAGACGTATATGGCCAGTTCTACTTACCCGTATTCGTTTTCTTGCACCATCGATCATCTTTGAATGAATTTCTTACCCGATTCTTACTATATATTTCTTATAGAACTGAAAAATACAGTGCCGAGAGGTATCTCTCTTTCCACTGAGGACACTAAGCACTGAGCACCGTCGCGGAGAGCGGGATTTCATGTTGACAGCTCAGTGTCTGGGGATAAATGAATGACGGCTTGGCCAGGCCAAAGGTCCTTTTATAGTCAGGGTCCTTGTTTAATTTTGTTTAGCGCAGGCAGGTAATTTTTTTCTCTGGAAAAATACAAAACAAAACAAGCATCATTAAACCAAAAAACCAAACCTGAAACTAAACTAAACTATTGCTTCTTTCTGGCCTTTTGTTTAATAGTTCAATTTCCAATAGGTTTAGTTCTGTTCATACTTCATAATAAATCCTGAACATTCATGTCTGTCCTTGTTGTTGACAAAAAATAAATTAATAGACCTTTTTCATAAATGGCGGTAGATTTTTTATTCTTTTCAATATATGTTAATTGGCCCAACTAACCTCACTTCAGAGTAAAAATTCTTTTGAATTTTGCACATGCTGACGAGGCTAGTAAGGCTAATTTTCATGTAAACAAAAGAATAATTGATCGGCCACCATTTATGAAAAAGGTCTATTGGAAAAAAAAAGAGATGGGAACTATTGCAAATCTTTTTAATTTTAGTAACCTGTTCCTCATTTATGTGTACATGATAGGATAAAAATGAATGTCCCTCAGTTGAGAATTGGGGGGCAGGGTCTATCTGGCTGCATGTTGATAACTGAAACTTTTTTACTATCTCAAGGAAATACTACCGAACTCTGTTACTAATATTATATAGTCTTTTTTAAATGTACATAGAACTTGCAACTCAAGTATTTTCACTTCTTAATTCATTGTACTTTGATTTTGAGAATTGAAAACTTCATTCACCTTTCCATTTACAGTGATATGTTTAAAAATATCACCTCTGTTAGATACAATACAATAATATGAACCATAAAACATTTTTTGTAATTTTCTTCTGATTTCTTCCAGGTCAGTTACCTTGGTCAAACAGGTGTAGTGTTTTTGATATTAATGGAGCATTCTTTTTTCCATTTGAAAAATTTAAATAATAGACATTCATATAATCATTTTGACAGATATAATTATGTATAACAATTATGCTAAAATTATATCAGTAAACACTGATTGCATGTACCCCCTGTATATGGTAGAACTGTGAGTTGCTTGA
This sequence comes from Pavona decussata, assembly GCF_977016875.1. Lineage (NCBI taxonomy): Eukaryota > Metazoa > Cnidaria > Anthozoa > Scleractinia > Agariciidae > Pavona > Pavona decussata. The sequence goes on from NW_028145674.1 coordinate 922,768, forward strand.
TTGTATATTCTAAGTTCCTGCAACGCAACCTCAATATTTCTAACAATACAAAGTTTTCTAATAGGACAATAATGTTGCACAATGACAACATTTTACTAAGTGCCAGAATCCTTCAACCTGTTGCTTTCTTGCGTAAACGAGGGTTGCTGTTTCTTAAACCTCAGTGGCATTAATAAAGTTAATTAAGTAAGAAAGCAAAAATAAAATGAATTCTGGTAATTGTAGTCAAATGACATTATAAAAAGGGCCTATTCATATGTAACCAATGAAATTTAGTGTGAACAATTTAACATCTTGATGAGTAGCACAATCACCGTACCCATTTCTGTAACATAACGAAAATAATGAAAATTTTTATTTTGGGGTATAATCACTTCTTTTGGTTTATTTGAAACTCATACGTGCAAATCTTACTGATTTTGGGGAAAATATTACACTTTTGTCTTCTTTAACTGAATTTTTAATTTACCCATGATCCCTTGTGGGTGTGGTTTTTCCTACAAATTATCAATTTGTGTTCACTGGTACAAGTAAAAAGTAAAAATGAAATGTTTTGACCTTTAAACAGATCTTTTGTTCTACAGAGAGGCTAATATCTCCTCATTCAGATCTAGTGGCACTCTAAACACTGTCTTTCTACCCCTCTTTATAACATGAAGGTCAGAACAGATATGCCTTACAGTCGCTGCTTGAACAATTGCGACTTTGCGTTCATCAAGTTTGTAAGTCGTATCAATTAAATTGTCTCGGAGGAAAAAGTGTTCTCAGCACTTCCTGTCCTGTCGTGTAAATGATGCCAAAGTCATCTGTGACATCCTTTGCTAGCTCCTCCACTCCATCACACTTCACCTTCAAGAGATAGTAGTCTTAGCTGGAGTCAGCATCGGCTGCTATTGCCACCACACTCCCCTCTACTACTAGGTCTGCTATTTTGACCGCTGTGTCTGTTGCCACTTCCATAGTGTTGTTTTGTCTCGTGGTTGCTGGACATGCTTCCCTTTCAATACTGAGCTCTTCCCAGTCATCAACCCAACCGGAATTTGTACAATGGTTGCCAGTTTCCAGCAAGCAGTCAAGGCAATAGTAGGATCGGTGTCGCTTGAAAATCTTCTCCTGTTCTGTGGTACATTTCACAGCATGGAACTTTCTTATACCCTTGATCTCCTTAAACTTTCGGTCTGGTCTGTTCCTGTTCACTGAATCTTCACCAGTTACTGGGATATAAAAAAAGAAACGCTGTTCCAAGTTTACAGACTTTGGTCTGGACAAGTAACTTGAGGCTGATAAGCGGGCTTTAGAAACAGGATGGCGGCAAGTAGAGCGGTAAAGAAAGTTACAAAAGCCTATGATTCGGGCAAAAGCACTTTGACTATTAGTAAATAAAAATGTCTAGAATTACTGCGCTGGTTTCATTAGACACAAGAATTGTTAACATTTAGTTTATTTTTTTCTGGCAAGAAGGTCACCGCCCTCCCAAGTTCGAAAGTGCCCGCAGGCCTATGTAAACAGAGTAAAAGCTTAAAAAGTAATTTCTACATCCGTACTTTTCTCCCTAGACGATAGTCAATTCACAGTTCTTCTTGTGTTGTGTTGGAAATTAAATTCCTAGAAATTAACAATAACAATAACAGCAGAGTTTTTATTCTTGAGAATTGAGTATCTATATATATACATGTGTTATAGGCCCACCTTCAGACGATATGCTTTGCAACCATTTGCTTTTGTTTTGAAACATTAAATACAAAAAAAAAAGAATCCAAATTGTAAACATACTTATCCAAATCGATGGATTAAGAGTGAAAAGCGTGATAACAACTAAAGCTAAGAAACCAAGGACAGAAGTAGATTGAAATAACTCGCATTTGTAAGATTGCAAGATTTACATATAATTATGAAAACTGTTCTTCGGCGCGCAATGCATCTAGGATGAACGTGGGTCTTTAAAAGAAATAATAAAAAGAAAACTGATGAAAAGGAAATGAAAAGGAAACACGAGGTTGTCCCTAAAACGTTCTCTAATAAGCAAATAAGAACATACATACAATTTAAGAGTTAAAAAATGCTATGGTTTAAAAAGATTAAAAGGTTATAAAATTTACAGTGGTACTATTTACAAAATTATTTACAATTTAGGAGTAATTGTGTATGAGCTGATAAATGTTGACAGTGGAAGGATGGGGAGATGGCTGCTCCCTTACCTGCTAGGAAAAATAAAAGAGAAAAATAAAAGAGAAAAGCTGAAACTATTCCAGGAATATCAAAAGAGACTAATCATAGTCAAACTGCTTATACATGTAACATTGTTGGCAAGCAGTAAAATTACGTAGTAGTCACTATCAAGTTCTTCACTGTCACTGTGATGTGCCTGTTCTTCAACATCTAAAAACAGCATGTCATTTATGAAACTTTCATCCATGCCAATCAAAAATTCTCCCTCGTCGATGTCATTGAAAATTTCATCGATGATAGTTAAAATTTCTTTAGCAACTAGCCTGTTAAATATGGGAAAGTTATCCATAATATAGTCAATGGTGGTAATATATTGGCAATTGCTTGAGATGGAGTCAATAAGTTCTTGATAAAGTTCTGTCGACAGCTCAGCATAGCCAAAAACAGAGCTGGCATGGCCTGTTTTTGTTTGAATCTCCTTAAGCAGTTCACGCAGTAATTGCCTCGCGTCTTCTTCCGCTGTTCTTGAAAGTGTTGGCAGTGGTTCAGAAACCTCTTCATCAGGAAACAGTTGTTTCGCTACTGCAGGTTTTACAGTCACAGCTTTCACGACATGCATCACAACAATCATGTGTTGTATCAGGTGCGTTAGGTTTTTCCTTAAAGTAATCTATTATGACTTGTCTTCTACCTTTTTGTCAGTATTTTTGACAAAATGGTGCATATCTTCATCGCAATCTGCAAGATGAAATGGTCTCTAACATAGTATTGCCTCACAAGGTTTTCCATCTCTGCTACCACAGCCAACCTCTTGAAGATAGCTTTCTAAATCATGTGGAACACCATATTGAATAATTCTTCTTACATCCTGGATGTTGACCCCCATTCCCAGAGCACTTGTAGCAATGACAACACAGCATTTGCCATCCTCTTCCATGAATGATTTTAGCACTTGCTCCTTTATTTTCTCTGGTGTTCTGCTGTGGTACATGCCAATCCGAGGAGAATCAAACAGTGAATAGATCTCACCACAGTCTTTAAGTGACCGACAATAAATTATTGTCTTTGGTATTTGTGCAGTTTGCTCATGCAATACATTGACAATTGACTGAAAAGTCTCCTCAATATCGCAGCACTTTTCAACAGAATAGTAAAGGTTTTTTTTGTCAGGTGAGTGTCTTATAACCTTTGTGTCCTTCATGTTTAGGGATTTTACAATTTTCCTCCTTACCTGACTACTAGCTGGAGCAGTCAAACAAAGAAAGGGTGCCCTTGTGAAACCCCTTATGTGGCCAGTATTTCCAAAGGATTCCCTGAAAGGCTTCTCGCCCTTTTTGTCTCCAGTTCCAATGTGAAAAAAAACCCAATATGGAATGAATTATACCAACTTAAGTGTACTGTATCTTCTAAATTTCAAGCAAGTCTACATGTACTTCGAATTTTCAATAAGGATAAAGACTTTGCTCAGGGGATGACAATTGTTTGAAACTGGGTACAAGATCAAGGCAAAAACGAACAGATCTTGTATAAATGGGCAAGGTATGAACTGAGTTGCAATCCCATGAAAGGTCAGTTTCTAACCCTAACAAAGAACTTTATCCTAAGTAAAAATAACATTACCATTGCACGATACAGTGAGATTCATCGACCACAACACCAATGATACGATCACAGTATTTCTGCAGCAGTTTTCTCGCATCTTCACTTTCAAATATCTCCGGACTTAAATAAAACGACTGGTAGTCGCGTGCTTTTTGGAGAGTTGTTGTTGTTTCCAACTCGACTTTGCAGGCTTTAAGTCCCATTCTCTCGCAGGAACTGATTTGGTCGGTGATGAGAGAATTTAGATGTGAGATTACAACGAGCATCGGATCAGATGGAAATCTGTTGTCCATTGTTTCCATTGAAGCAAGTTCCTGTGCAATCATCGGGCAGATCTGGTAAATCAACGCTTTACCGTGCCCGGTTGGAAAAGATACAAACGTATCGTTGCCACTAAGAAAATTAAATGCTGACCTTGATTGAGGCTCATAATGTTTAGTAATTGTGACGAATTTTTGAAGCTTGTCGGGAGCTGAATTTGCGGCTTTTTCAAACACTTAAAACGAAAGCGGTGCGATCGCGGTCGTGGGCACGGTAATAAGTCAGCAATTTAAACTAATGATCATGCGCAGTAAGGGAAAACCGGTGCGACGAGTTCAAAACTTGACTGACTCATCCATTTACTCAAATGAGCAGCACTTCAAAGAATGTCAAAGGCGCTAGCAGAGTCTCCTTTTCCCGACTGATCTAGGAAGATCAAAGAGACTCTGCTCGTAGGGTATAGTTACATGTATTTGGAAGATTGTGTTTACAGTAGGCTTGCATAAAAAGAAGAGCAATGATGTTGATGTTTTCCCCAGTCCCTGTGTTTCAAGATTGATACAGTTTTTAAGTACATTTTACTGTTGGTTTGCATACAGAAACCAATGATAAACAATTCCACAACAAAGAGACATGAACAGCATATTTTGATTAATACCTGAACTAATTCAAAATGACAGTCTTCATGATGGTGGTGCAAAGCATGGTGTAGGCCCCATACTTTGCTGAATGCCCCATAGAATCAAACCTTCCATCACTAGTCCACACCACATCTTTGAGAGTTCTCAGTTTGTTCACAAGCTCTGCCCTGTAACGCTCCCAATAGTGCAGAATAGCTGGAAACAGGAAGTCTGGATGCCTGGAGTATGTTCTCGCAGAGATGACAGCAAGACCCTTGTGACGGAAAATTAGCAATGTTCTGCTAATCGGAACGCTGGCAATTAATGTTGCCAAACTTAAGAGCAAGTTTCCAGCTGGAGGTTTGCCTTGGACTAAAGGTCTCATCAAGGAAAGGATTTGTGAAGTTCCTGAAGCTTGTAGTCAGCTGCTTAATGTTTTTCTCTTGATGCGCCCGTACAGCAGTGCTTAGGCTATGGTGGTGCTTCTCCGTCTTACAAGCTGACACACCAGACATCTCTTTTGCCTTCTCTGCTAGTCGTGCCAGCTCTGATGCAATCAGGAAGTACATTGAGCGAGCGTTTGGGTTTAGCGTAATGCTGATCAGTCCTCCTGAGACCTTCATAGAGTGATTTTCATGCTCAAGTGCATTATCTGCGCGGAGTAAACAGAATGACACACATGGGTTTTTATTAACAACACAGTTCCTCGCTGAAATTCCTCATAGATTTCTGGATCGGACTCTTCCAGCATATGCATTTCAGCCAAATAGAAAGGGATCATCCGAGCATAGTTCAGCATGTCATGTGCGAAGAAGTACTTGGTAAATAGCTCAAGAGCTTCTAGTGGATCACGGAAGTGTTGGATTAGCGAGTAGGCTGCTTCAATGTACAAAATGCTACCTTGTGATCGTATTGTCGTATTGTCATCTTTGTTATTCAGCGTGTAGGCTGCGAGAGGGATATCAATAAACTATTATTGTTATTGTTATTATCATTATGTCTCTACCCTTTGACCTGTTCAGCGTGGGTGACCCTACCAGGAGTGGAAGACTCTCGCTGACATAGCTCTAGGGGTCACTGAGACACGCAAACTGCCCCACCACGATAAGGTGGTGACCCCAATCGGAGCAGGAATGGTATGTAGCCAAGGATAATTGATTTACATGTGACATTGTGCATATAATTACGTTATTGAAGGGCAAATGTTAGGGGTTCATATAAAGCAATCAAGAAGCCTTTCCCTGGACTTTCAAAACAGAACGAAATTAGTTCTAAATTACATGCAAAGGAGCAAAGATTTATATATCAATTTATTTTTTAACCTGATATTGCACTAGTGCAATTAGTCATATACAATCTTAGAACTTGATGCCATTTGTATGAGTGTGCTACTTTGAGCATTACATTGTAAACTACATCTACATGTAGATCATCTTTCTTGTACACCTGCAATTTTAAAAACATCACCTCTATCGGATTATTTTATTATCAGCTTCTGAATCTGAACATGCCTTTGCCAGCTTTTCCTGCTCATCTTGATTTGTCTTGGCTTGCTCAACGCAGTTGTACCATGCCCTTAAAGAAGGAGCCAAAACTAATAGCACTTATAATTATGCATTGGTGACACTATCTCAATTTTGATTGGCTAAAAACTGCTGGCACTGTTTATGCCATACCTACAGACAATAGTTTTTATATACACTCGATTGCAAAAACGTTGACACCTAAAAAGCATAAACCCTGAACGATGAGACCCAACAGATTTGTGGGTGGTGTTTAAACAATAACCTCATTTCCATAATCAATAATTTACTATTCTCGTTCTTTGCAATAAAAGATACAGTGCTGACTTAATTCTTCCGAATAATTTTCTACCAAATGCTGCTTAAGTTTATTGCCTGTTTTGAACTTAGGCAAATCGCCAATTGTATATCACTCAAACTGGCCCTTGTTGGCCAACTTGGAGACTTTAAGGAAAGCTTGGACAGTTGTCATCATTCACCACGTGCAACTAATTTTGGTCATCAGTCGTCGGACGAGAATAGAATATTATGCAAGTAAATTTAGTACACTTAAACCCATAAAGCAATTGGGCTCATCATTCATGGTTTATGCTTTATAGGTGTCAACGTTTTTGCAATCAATTGTATGTAGAAGTGATGAAGGTTTGGTGGCAAAGATGGTGGACGAGTTAACTGTGTAGGTAATGGCAAAGGCGCTGATGTTGGTGCAAATGCTGTGGAGTCTTGACTTGATGTGAGGGGTGGCTGGCGTGGACAGAAATGACGACGTGCGTACAAAAGAAAAAGAGGGAAAAGCAAAACGAAGATTTTGAGGTTGAGTGAAAGTCCAAGAATTAGATGCGCTGACGATGACGATGGTGAAGTTGTTACCATTGCGGTTGTTACTGTTACTGTCGTGGAGGACGAGGATGGAGAAACCAGAAGATGGTGCTGACATTGAAACGGAATAAAGCAGCAGGAGTATCGGAGATAAGCATAATTCAGGTGGAGATAGTAAACGAGAGCAGTTTAAACGTGACAGCCAAGGCAGACAGCTTGAAGAGAACACACGTATGCACGAAAAGTAAACGTAAAAACAAAGTTCACGGCACGAAACGTTGTATGAGTTGTCAGCACTCGCGTCATTACCCTGCCAGATTTTCCTGTAACAGGGACACATAAACATATAAGGTGCGTAAAGGGTATATATATATATATATATGTACCTTTGTCAGATAGTTCAGTGAACCATTTTATACCCTCATCCCGTCGAGTACTAGAGCAAATTTTCTTCATGTCCCTTGCCACCCTTTTGTACCCAAAGTGGAAAGCAATGGCGCATGTCACAACTACAAGCATCACAATTTGTGCATTGTTCTTAAATAAATAGAACCACACATTGTTGGTTCATTCCTTCTTATAATCTTACCATGCCACGTATCATAAGAATTCTTTATGCCCCTTCCCTGAAACCAATTTTTCAGTGCCGCAACACAGTCATGAGCCACCTCCCCAACACTATGACCTGAGTGAACAAAACAGAAAAATTTGGACCTTAAGACCTTAAGTCAAGTTTTTGTCATAATTTTACAATAGCAGCACAACTTTAGATAAGACAAAGAGTGACAATATTTATAACCTTGACTTTCTAGATTTATCATCAGCTCCTTGGTAATAGCAGTCGCAACTCATCCTTCACTATGTACTGACATTCACCAAGTGTATATTCCAAGTCAAAAAATACACTGCTTAACCCAGAGTTCATGGGCAAAAATCTCAATTTTAACCATCCTCGTCAAATCCCAATTACATCCCCCCCCCCCCCCCCCCGGGCATAGGCAGCCATTGTCAACCAGTTAGGTGACACTGAAAACTGTATGTACTTTGTATCCCAATGAAGAGATGACCATATCATTACCTCACAAAAATGGCTGAAACTTATATTCCTTCCACAATATTTTAGACATGGGTGGATGATGTAAACTGGTACTCTACCAGGTGAGATACTTTCATTACTTTCAATGCCTCTTTATCTGATGTTGTCGGATTCAGTTTGCAAACAGTGCTGCAGTGCCAAGAATGTTGAATGATATGGTCTGTCCAATCCTTGATGTTTCCCATTCCTCTTTCCTGTCCTGTCTGATAAAAGAACGGGAAAAAAAACAGCAAATGAAATACTGGCCACAGCATTGTTAAGTAATGTACCACTCAAATTGAAGCTTCAACACCCCTCTCCCTCGGGCAAACTCTGGGCATTTGACTGTGCGTCGTGCCCAGGGAGGGGGGAATTTGAACGTTGCCTTGGAAGGGTAGGGAATTTGAACCAGATTTATCTCTTGTTCTAACGTAATATGCCTGTCAGTTTTTTTTGGTTCTTGCACGGTTTGATTGATTTCCAAGATAGAATTTTGCCTTTGTTTGTGAATAATGCGTTCAAAACGGTCTTTAAATGAAGTTTGAAGGTGTCATTACAGTATATCTTTCTCTGAAAAGCGTGAACAGTGAAGAAGACAAAGACTGAAGATGAAATTTGTCTTTCAGGAGAGGCATTTCAGTAAGTATTGGTTGGGCATTTGAATGGCTTTTTTGCCTCGAGGGGTGGGAATTGGAACAAGCCAATCTTTTGGTACATTATTGGAAAGTGTACATGGATTAATCAATGGCAGTTTACCATTTCACTGGCATCAACAACTGTTGCATAATGATTGAGGGGGGTGGTGTGTTGGGCATTGTAGTAACTAAGATACCTTATACATGTATGTAATGCACACAGACACTTGCCTTTCGTAAACATTTTCCGATGCTCTTCGATTAGTGCCAAACATCAAGGCTATGGAAGACATCCTTGAACTCATCAGCTGTTGAAAGTTAAAGAACATTTATTTCTTAAAAAAAGGAAATTTACAATTTGTATGTGTCGTGTCAATACTGTATAAAAATGTGCATGTTAATGTAGATGCATCTGGTTTTAGGTATAATTTGTGTATATATGCACAAAAAGGTACAAAAGGTAAACCAACGTACACAACATATAATATCAAAGCATCGTCACTTGTTTGTGTCTTGATGATATAAGCTGCAAGTCTTAAAGTCTTGAAAACCTGGATTATCAAAAATTATAATAATGTTATAATTAATGTGGTCTAGTTAATTAATGGGAGTGTGGGGGGCGGGGGTTGTCAAGATGAGCTGTATGAAGTTGTTATTTTGAGATACAGTGCAGGTATTCTTACTAATATTAATTGTCTAAAGTTATTAACTTAAAGATGAATCTGATAAACACCTTCACAAATTAAAATAATCTTTACAGTAATGGATTCCAATGTATGAAACAAATTAAATAAACTCAACAGTAATTATTACATGTTTTGTGTCAGTATATAATTTACTGAGACCGGAGTTTGCTTGTTCTGCGAAAGTGATAATTTAAACAAAACCAAGAACAAGTGTGGGAGTCCTGCACCCCTATGATTAAGGAGAAGGGGAGTTATAACTGGGACAGCTTTTGTTTCTTTGAGGTGGGTCTACAAGACATTGCCTGTAAGGAAGCGTTACTTATAACCACAATTTGAAAGTACGTACAAATTAACGTTATTATACAGATGTCTTCATGACAAGAACAATCACATCTTAATAGACATTGAACTTGTGAGATATACATAAATAAAAGGGGGTATTTCCAAAGTAGTGCATATAATATTACCATCTTGATGGCGTACACCTGACCTCTGTGCTATGGCTGTCAACAGCCTCGCGTAGCAGCTGGAAGGAAAAAACAGTTTTGACTAACTTAAAACTATGTAAATGTTAAAATCTGTCTCTCACCCTCCACTCACATAAATGTGCCCTTAAATCAGGTTGAAGAATAGACAATTCAATTCCACTTAAACTGGACCTGGTACATTAAAGGAGGTACATGCATGTACAGTGAAATTCTGCATACCTCAGGCAGTTTTGTTTGTCCCAAACTAAAAGGTCATACAATTTTTAACGAACTTTTTTATGTCCCGAGTAACAAATCCTCCTACATTGCCAATCCTCCTTTACATACACTGTTTATCTATGCACTGTCTATTTTCATTGTCGCGATTATGTACTAATTGTAGACATCATACTCTATGTTCAAATAATGTCATAGTTTTAGCTGAATGACAATTGATCGTGTTACCAAAAAAATGTAGCAAAATAAGCATGTTTGATCAGTTTGTCTTTGACTCGTTGTGTTTCTAGAACATAAAAATAATTTTTTAGGCCAAAACTATGATAAATGAGCCTAAGCTCATTTAACGCTCATTTAAGCTCATTAAGGGGGCCCTCTGGTTGAAAACCATCAATAAAATAGGTCATTACTAAAATAGTCATAGCATCCCCCCATTTGTGGTAGACTGCTGAAATTTGGTATGAAGCAAGTGTTTGACTCTATGTACCAACTTGTGAGTGAACTTGACCATATTTGTGTATTCTTAGTTAATTATTAACAACAACAAAGATTATATCAATTTTCAAGCTGTCTTCTGCCCCCTCAAATAAAAAGAACAAAATACATCTAATTGAGCTGGTTTTAAGCCTTATTGATCTAATTAAGAAACACTACAAACCTATTGAGCGAAATCGGGTTTCGACTATTTGTGTCACCATGGCAACCAAAGCACTTGAAATAAAAATCAACTTGTCAAATCTCCAGTTATTTTTAGTGAAATGGAATTTGGCTCAATAGGTTTATAGTATGTCATGTCAAAAATATTTGTGCCAAATTTGGTGATGTCTGCACAAATACAACTTGAAAAATTTAAGGGGGCAGCCAAAAATGCACGAAAAATGCATATTTTCAGAAAATGCAATTTAAAGTAATTAATGCCTAGAAACATGACTTCAAGTTAGTTTTCCACAACAAAACACAATATGGTGGCAAAAATGTGTTGAAATGGATATGTTCAAAGTCTTGTCTTGTTCTACTTTGCCTTTTTCTTCCTTTTGGGTTCATTGCAGGGTCCAAGTTCATTGAAAGCCCCAGCTGCATACGTAACATCCTCGCGATGGATCCTTAGGTCTTCATCACGCTGTTTGGCTTGTCTCCGAGCAACTCTGTATTTCTTGTGCAAATCTTGCACTCTCTTCTCTGCCTGCTTTACTCTCTCTGAATCCCTTCTCCAAGCTTCTTTCTTGGCACTCTCACCCACACTTAGCCCAACCTTGCCCATGATAGCATGCTTTGCGGAGGCACCACCACTGAAATGTAAGGCAGCTGAAGAAGCAGCCAACTGCACTCTCCTATTCCCATGCCACTTGTGTTTTGGACATTTGTTCCAGACCAGTGAGTTGATGGACTCATTAGCATTCTGGGTATATCCAGGCAAACATCTGGCAAGCAGAGCAGAATCTGTAAGCCGGTCATAAATCTTGATGAGATGTTCCTTGAACACGCTGTCAAGATGGTATGGCTTGTCGGGGCAAGGTAGCCCTTTCTTGTATTTACACCATGAATTTGATGGACAATACTTGTGTCTTTCTTTATCTGGCAGTTTTAGGCAGTGAAACAATCCTGCAAGAATTGCAGTCTTCATAAGTTGCACAGCCTGGTCCCTCTCTTCAGTAGTTGTGATGTCTTTCTTTACATCGTTGCGAATTGCCTTGCCATAATACTTTTTCAGTTTTTCTATGGCAGCCTTCGTCAGTCTTCCATTCCTCCCCTTCATTGGCTTTCCATCATCTAATTTGACTGAGGATTTTTGAAACTCATACAGAGCTTTTCCAAGCCTCTTTTGGACATGGCCAATACAGTCAAGTTTCATGACCCTGTCACAACCTGCAGTTCCAGCCAGATGATCCTCTTCCCACTTCTTGAAATTCTCTGAACTTTTCCAGTTGACATATTCTTTGTCAGTACTTTGGAGGTTTTCATAATGGTGGCAAGTGTCACAGGCACCATAAATGCTCCAAACTGCATTATAGGCCTTTGAGTCTCCATCCGAAATCATCCATGTGTATCTGATGAAATCACACTCACTTCTTCCCCACAGCCTTTTCGCACATTCCATCTCCATACTTGGGCTGGATCCTTTGTAAGAGCCTTTACACTGATGGGTCTGGAACCAATCTTCAAATTGCTCTTCAGTCAAACTTGCTTTCTTTTGTACACACAAGCCACAGGTTTTGGAAATAACTGCCAGGTCAAGTACCTTGCCAGTTGCAGCCGAAATAACAAATCCAACACAATGATTGGCAGTGTAACCTCGTTTTGACCATGAGCCATCAAAACTTACTGGAATACTAATTACTGTTTGGTCATCAGCATCAGTGATGCCTTCTTCTTCTATTGCCTGCTTTCTTGCCTCAGCTTTGTTTAGCGCTAATTGTTCCTGTACTACCTCCTCGTGAGCCTTGCTTAGTGCCTCTTCATGGTCATACCAGGTTGAAAGTGACATACTGAATGGCATGTTGAGCATTTCACACAGTTTAGAAATACCTTCTTTTCCAACTCCCATCTCAAAAGCACCATAAACTATCCGCCTATTCAAATCTTTGCCTTGAATTGTCCTTGGGATGGTGTCGTTGGAGGGATGATCACCAGTGCCGAGGAACTCTGTCATGCCACAGTCACACTTGACAAAGATTGAGCTGCTCATCCCCATTCTGTTCACTGTGCTATCTAATACTTCAATTTCACCTACAAGGTAAATTAAAGGAGATAATTTATCATTTTCTTGTTTAAACCTTCATAATTAGTGGATTACAAATTCATTTTCACGTTTTGCTTCCTAACTATAACATTATGTAGAAATTTCTACAAGCTCACCTGAGGCACATGGTGTATGAGTGTGAATTCTCTTCACAAATTTTCTTAAACTTTCCATCGATACCAGGCGATATCCTTGAGCAGTTTCTAAGTCCTCTAGTATACTTTCATGCGAGGAAGAGGCATCAGCTACACAAGCGCCAAGTTTTAGAGAAGAAGCCGGCACTGTTGGTGGTGGAATCATTTCGCTCACCACATCATCTTCACCAACAAACGTGATGTTCACATTTCGCTCTCTCGTAGCGTTTCTCGCTGTTTTTGCTTGTTTTTGAACACCTTTAAATCCTTTTCGCCTCTTTGGTTTACCTTTCTTCAAAACAGACTGTTTTTTCCCTAGCTTCGGCATAATTTACCTGGTTTTGAACGACATAAAATACTGTATATAAACTGTAAACTGACACACGCGAGTGGAAAATGGCGACCTTGTTTGAGATTGCTAGTGCTTTGCATCCAGGCCTCCAAAATGACATCCAGGAATCTGGAATGAACTACAGGATGTAGGGGACCTCAGGACTATGGAATTGAGTGTTGCTTTTACATTTTAAGACTAGAAGATTGGGGAAAAAGCTATTGTTTACAATAGGTTACCATGGCAACGGAAAAACAAACTTCAAAACAACTGCGTTTTTTACTCCGCAAGAGAATTTATGTAAAAATAAAAAGCATATTCCAAATCTAAATAGATTTAGTAGATATTACTCTAAAAAAAAAAAAATTCTCAAAAATTTTTCAAATTTTCGAAATTTCAACCAGAGGGCCCCCTTAAAGCTTATTTAACGAATTAAATAGCATTTTTTTTAATGTAGAAAAAAAAAACACGTATCCAACTGTCCATAACATTTTTCTTGTAAGCCCGCTTAATCTATGGACACCCAGATAATATGGACACTTTGGCATGTTGCCTCTGTCAGTGTCCACATTCCACTGTACGTCAATCTCTTGTCTTAATCGATCCTTTGTGGCCTACTGTACCTCCTGTTGTTTGTTTGTTTGTTTTTGTTTTTTTGTGCATTTCAGGATTTGATTTTCTAAAAAAATCACAAAATTGACAAACTGTCTTGTTGACATTGACACATAAATTCGGTAATATTTTAAACTGACTTACCTCCAGTTTGCGTTGGAGTTTGTGTCAAATCCACCTGTGTATATGTAGCAGTCGACTGGGTTGATGTTGTTGTTGATGTGGATTGAGTTCCTACTGTATTGTAAAGAAAAACAAATTAGTTAATTGAATTACCACATTCACCTTTGAAATGCTCTGAACCACCCCTGTGGAGCATTAGGGTGCTTACCATTTACATGGAAAACCTGGAAATTCCAGTTGAAAAATCAAAAAGCACAAAACGTCATTCCATTTGGAGTGCTTCTGAAAATATGGGTTTCTGGTCAAAGTGATGCATTTCTGTTACCTCCTTTTGGGATTTCAACTGATGTTCATACATGTTACATGTTATCCATCTTCTGTTAAGGCAAGCTAAATATTCCATTTCGTATTTATGCCAAAAATTTCCATCTGGGTGATTTGCACAAATGGTAAGCACCCTTAGTCCTTGTTTCACTTGCAACAACGATAACCTTTTACCAAAAAGGCATCTGCCAATTAATTATTCAATGAGTTGGAGGAAAATGGAAGTTGTGGTACAAGTTTGAAATTATGTTGGTAGTTTTAGATATGGATCTCTTGGCCTAAACCCTGACATTTCGAAATACCTGAATAAAAATAAATTTTTTTCTTGTTTGCTGAGGAATAATTTTCCAACAGCTCCTCCCCACTCATCAGCCCTTTCTTTATGGTGGCCATAGAATGCCCTCTTTCGTAGGACTTGATGAAAGTCAAGCTGTAAAAATAAAAGTAAACTGATTTACAAGTAACCGTCCACATTTTAAAGGTCGAATGAAGAAAGATCATCATGTCTTAATTATTTAGGAATGCACTTGAATAAAATAAGCTTATTTTAAAGTTAAGCTTGTGTCTAATACACAAGCTGTTAACATGTTGTTATCCATCCTGCAAACCACAGCTGCATCCCATTTGCAGTTTTACTGCCAGCTTTTTCTAGTTATCAGCAGTAACACTGATCGAATCCAACCACAAGAATTTCCAACATTCGAACATGTTTGCAAGATCGTAGATATCAATGGAAGGATCAGTTCCTTGACTACATTATTCATTCACAAATTCGACTCTAGAATCAACTGTTGTCATGTGACTTTTCCCGCGCTCGTCACAGGTCACGCTCAGTTTTCTCTCTTTTTTAATTGCTTCACTTCCGGACAATGACGACAATTATTGATCCTTATTTCGGCGAATAATTGTTACTTGTCCGACGTAATGAATTTGTAACCTTAGGTATGCTGGTTACCAGATTAGAGTCTTTACCCCGTTGTGCACCAGAAGTAACCGCGCTCAGTAAAAAATTTATCATTTGTCTGAGCAAAAACATTCGCATTCCAGAAAAGAAAAAATCGCTTATTGGCCGGGTTCGAAGCTCCCGAAGCTTGATTGATATACTTGTTTCACTCACATAGCATGTCTTTCCTATTATTTCACAAGCCAAACATACCTAATTAACATATTCCAATAAACCGGGATTGTTAAGTAAAAGCTATTTAAGGCTTACCTTGTAAGGGAGATTCCAAGTAATGTTGGAAAATGTGCGAGTAACAATCTCCCCATGTCAGCAGCAGAGTGGTTTTTCGTAAAACATATTTCGGCGATCCTTCCGTTCGCCTTCAATGATTCCATCTTTTGCCAGATGGTGCTTTCATAAGTTGTCTATCTGAATAAATAAACGTCCTCTTGAAGGCCCACCTACTATGTTGTACGTTTTGCTTGTCTGCGTCCTTGTTCACTGCTGACATGGTTGTTTCGACCTACCAACTACGGTTCAAAGCGTAACGTGGTAGATGCGAAGTGAAAGGACCCAAACACGATACGCCAAAAATACGGCAAAATGAGCCAATCATAAAGTGACAAGTAATCAAGTAATTATATTTTTTGTAATATCCGTGGTTATATTTGCGAGGTGAAAGCCGTTTTTAAAAACTTCAAATCCATTTGTAAATTGAAGAAAGAGTTTTGATCCTCTCTTCACCAATAATAATAATAATAATAATAATAATAATAATAATAATAATAATAATAATAATAATAATAAAAAAACCACAACGCGTGTGTTTACACGTAGTCAATTATCAAATTATATGAATCGTGTTGAGAATAAATCAGTCTCCCAGAACGGAAATAGGATCACGTGATTACACGTTCGCAGGGTAATTGTTTGTCAGCGTTTTCGTGGACGATGTGAAAACATAAAAAAAAGTTCTTGATACTATTATTAATAATTTTTGAAATGTTTATTACAATAGCGAAAAAAGGCAATATCCCAGACCGGGATCCAATAGCAGCTGAGTTTCTTTGCAATTTGACGCCAATTTTCTCACCCCAGGTGTCTCACCTCCAATGAACTAATCACTGTAAGGGTTTCGTATATCACTGAGGCTAATAAAACAGCACTGCAGTTTTTCCCGTGGCGCATGTTTATAACGAATAATCTTCCTTCATTCTTGGGGCGCTAGAATTACTCTTCTCTTTCTCTTCTCCTCTCTTGTTTTATCATGTCCCACTTCAAGTTCACCGAAAAGACGGACAAAAGTTTGGACTGCAGTATCTGGTGAGAGTGTTTGATTTGACACGATGAGCTAACATACTATGGTTTAAGAAAAACAAATACTTTTTAATGTTTGTCACGGTCCCCACAGTCAATAATTTCTTTTTACCTGTTTTTATACTATATTATGCTTTATATTTGCAGTTGTTCAACTATGCTCAGACAAGTCACACTCTTATGCGGGCATTCAAGTTGCCAGGGATGCTTGGCCAATTTGGTGAAGAAGTCAAAGCCTAAACCTTGTTGCCCGCTGTGTAGAACAGCATTTGCGAGTGATGTGACCCGTAACGTCAACATCGTGTCAAACAACCTGATGTGCAAACTGGGTTTCGCATGTACCAATTTGGGCTGTTCGTGGACAGGCAAATATGAAAACACAGAGGACCACTCGAAACATTGTCCAAAACAGAAGGTCAACTGTGTTAACAAAGGCTGCCAACAAGTGCTAACCCAGGAGGATGTGGAATTGCACAGCCGGTCCTGCAGTAAACAAACGATTTACAGTACAAAATGCGAAATGCTTACGACAAGAGAAGGTTCGCCCCACCACGTAGAAACCCTGTGCTTGTTCAAGATAATTTCTTGTCCGCTCGGCTGCAGAGAGAATTTACCGAGGTGTTGCTGGCACAGACATGTGTGGATTCGAGCTTAACAATGTCAGTATGATATATTTCGGCCATCTTTACACAAAGGCCGTTTTCCCAACACTTATATTAGGATTTTCTTCCTTGAACTTGGAATGCAGATTATGAATGTAGTCATTCAGGTAGTGTTTCTGTACCTTTTCGCGATTACAATTTACGAAGTCATCTTTCCCTGGCATAACGGGAGAGTTGTCTCCCCTTCTTAAAAATGCAACTATGGCGTCCATCAGTTTCTTTGACTCTTCTGGAATGCACCTTCTGGATGAATACGACAGCTTTTTATTCACCTTGGATAGCAAATCTCTGCTGATCCCTGTTGACTTATTAACAAAACGAAGACAATGGTATTTCTTTAGGGTTCCACCACCAGATACAACACTGGCTGTAAGCCAAGTGTTACTTTTGTGTGGTCCCTTCTGCAAAGTCTGCTTAACCTTGTCTGAAATGGCTTGAGCGAAAATCAGTTTCTTTTGAATAGTGCGTGGCACTGTTTGTGGCCTTCCTGCCTTCCTCAGTGTTGAGTTTGCATTGCTGTGCGGTGTTTTTGGAGACTTTTCTTGGGTGGTGGATTTTGGTTTCTCCTTGGACTTTCGCTCAATTTTAGCGTATTTTCCTCTTCCTGGTTAGAAAGTCCATCCATGTCGCCGGTTGTTGTTTTGCTTCTTCCTTTCCATGGTCACAGAACTTGATTTCAAGCAGCAAAAAGCTCTTTTTTCCAGTTCAACATGAGGAAGAAAATAGTGAAAGCTGATAGAACTCAATATGGAACATTGTTATAGAGGTTGCAAAAACTGCGTAACAACTTTGCAGCGTCATAACTTGCCACAACTGTTTAGACTTTCTCCAACAACAAATAACTGAAGTTTAGACAGTTTTCGGGTACTATTTGAACCATATCATACTGGCAAAAGTGACAGAAAGCTGCTGAGAAAAAATTCACTAAACTTACATGTCTGAGGGCATATCCGTAAAGTGTAAGCTTTTTTCATTCATTCAACTGTAGCAACACACGCAGCGCCACCATTTTTTGCGCCTTTTTGACTTTACTATGAGAGTCATGTGATGAATTAATGTAATGCTTTTTTTCCGACTTTCCCCGTCTTCTTTCAATTGTTACTTTTTCGCTGTGAGAGTCCTAAATTCCTTAAATGTGGACATCATGGAGATATTCTCTAGCAGAATTTTAAAATTTGGAAGCCATTTTGAACGGGTGGAAAAAATTCAATTTCTCCACGCGTGCACGCACCCACGTATGGGTATTGTTTCGCTGCCATGATTTTGCTAACAAAAGGACTAATTTGAAGTTTAGAGCTCATAATATGCGAAAATAATAATAATGACCTAAAAGACCATGACCTAGTCGCTTTTACTTTAAGATTGTCCACTTGCAAGCTGCCATATAGCCTCCATACGTCAACTTTTGTGGGCAAGTTTCCCACTAACTTGAGCGAGGGTTTTATTTGCAAATTCGCTATTGACAACAAAATTAAAAATAATGAATATGTTATGTTTAGTGTGTTCCAAGCTTGAAGATAGAATAAAAGACTCGCTTATATCAAGCATACAGTTCTCAAGTGGACTCCACCGTCCTTTGATGTTTTCAGTGTTGTTTTCTCTCAAATATTAAGTTCCGCGACTCCTTTTAAGAGAAGGTGGTGTAGAGAGTATCGACTTTCTTTTCTGTGATGGTCTTTTTCTTTCGTTGGCGTGTTCATGTTACTTACTCCAAAACTGTTCTCACAGTTATGGCACTTGAAGTCCTTGCATCCTAAACCAGCTGTAAAACAGGGGCATTTTGTTCTCTGTTGTCCCTCACCGCACCTCTAGCTTTTCCTTGCATTCTTTGTCCATGTTACCACAGGAGCAACAATTACACAGTTCGCGGTTACAGGCTTGGCCTCTTTTAACACAAGGACAGCGACTCTTTTCCCTGTTGTTAGCACACGCGACTTTATCTCTTGACTTTATTTTACTGCCACAACTACATCCATTATCTCCTTTTCAATTGGCACTAGGGTGTATGGCTGATGTTTGTTTGTGAGACTCACCGCTGTTATGCTCACCTAGACCCCGAAGAAATTTTCATTGTTATTAAAACTGTAACTTACATGTAACGCTTCAAGTTATTTATACTTTGGATTGTCATATACTCATGAATATATCTCTGAAAATAATGTGAAGGAAACAGAAGCCAGACTTGATGATATTATCTCAGAAAGTTAAAAGGGGGGCCCAATTGGTATATAATAAGGGTGTTTGCCGCCAAAATATTAAAAATTGTTATAAACATTTCCAAATGCTTTCTATCGTTTCCCAACTTTTTGGTTTTTATGTGTCGGTATTTCAGTATATGCCACGCAAGTGGCAACAAAGTTTGGTTTGACTGCGTTTGGTGGTTAGTTATTAAATAATAAGAAATCGTTTATCTCCACTAATCATTGCACCGCGCATGGCAAGATTTTCACAGGTTTAATTTCAGACCATTTGTCGGTGTATTGTTAGGAATAAAGAAACTTTTTGGTCATATCATTCATCTTGAGTAGTATATACTAAAACAATGATTTACATGCCCCTTTGTGTCTAAGAAAGTGGCGGATATTTTCATCCACTTCGGTTAATAATTGTTAACTATTACAAAATGTTATATTACCCAGTGGTTTTGTGGCATCGTAGTGACCAGCTCCGTAATAATGATAGGCTACGAAAATAGGTTTGCTGGATAGTGGGTTGTTGGGGAGGAAAGGAACACATGGCAGAGAATTAAGAGATTTTACCACCATGATAGGCACCCTTAGCAACTGTGCACATACACTCATTACAAGGTCTCCAATGGCTGTATCAAACACGCCTTGTCTCCTGAATTCAATTGCTCGCAACAAATGCCTTCTTGTCTTGATCTGGAAAGAAAGCTAAAAGATCATCGTCAGATTTCAGGATTTCATCGATGAACAAATGACACATGGTGATCGCATACTCATCTTCAGATTTATAAAGACCAATGGAAGACCGGTATGTTATTAAAACATCTGGTTGCTCTTGACTACGTATAGAACTTAACATTCGAGCTATACTGCGGAAAGCACAATCTCCCATCTTTTGATACTGCATCGGTTGTTAGTTTGAAACTGTGGAGATTTCTAGACAGGGTTTAAACATGTTCGGCGACAACTGGGTCACAACAATCTTCTTCATTGTCTCCATGGTGCATTACTAGACCTGTTGAGATATTACTCAATAGCAGCAGGTCCTCGGCATTAACTGCTCTGTTGCAGTTATGTTCAGAAAATGACGTAATCATACCATAATTACCCATAGCCACTTTCAGGATACTTTCCGCCACCATTTCCGAACAAACATCTTTGATTATGTGTGGAATGACGATGCTTCCACTATTCAGTTCTCTAGGTTCTTCAGTTGGGTGTTCTTCTTCTTGCTTTATAAAAGGTGACCAATCTTTGGACGGGACATTAGCAGCTTCTTTGGAATGTCGTCTCATGGGTGGTACGCATTGTATTCTGGAATTGCAACTATGCTTTCTATTGCTAGCAACCCTCTTGCTATGGGAATAGAAAAGAACGCTTAAAAGAGCCACTGCCAGTTCAACATTTATTCGTGTTGCCCAAGACAAGAGAGACCTATTCAAAAGTCTATGAAGCTATTCATTTTTTTCAGTACCAAATCCCGGTGGTATGCCAGAGAAACATCCCTTTTTGATATGTACTCTAAGGCCATCGATTTGCTTGAGAGTTTCTTCAGTGAGACATGTACCATGAATCTGCATCCACTTTTTCGGCAGCGCATCAAGATTTCCCTCTATCTGACGTTCGTTGGGAGTGCTCTTTAAGTGCTATTCACCAAGGTTATCATTTTCTCTAAATATCAACCCAAACTCTTTCGCAAACTGACTTTTCAAAACGTGTTTGTTTGGAAGAGCCCTTATAACTCTCTGGCAGGCATGGAAAAGGTCTAATTTAACACTAGCGTTCGGAAAAAATGCTCTGGTACTTCTGGCGATTCTTACAGCAATCGTCTATACATATTGTCTGAATAGGATGATTCTGTATAGAAAACCTGTCTCTTAAATCATTCATGAGGTCGTCAATTTCATCAAATGCTGTCGTTTTGGTTAACCTCCAGTCGAATATTTCTCCATGTTTGTTAAGGACAATATAAAGATTGGAAAACTGTTTGAGGAACCTATCTTTTTTCCCTTCCGTGACGACACCAATGTTTCTACTTACTTTGAAGGTTTGATCACAGGTTATAGCCGCTCCCCTCACAGTTCGCATTTCACTAATGTAAGCATCTTTGTCCAACTGAAATTGTTCCAAAAAAACGTTCATCAGCTGATCGTTGCTCGGGAATGAAAAAATATCGTTGGTGTAGAAGTTGTCGAAGTCGTAACGTTCCCTGGAGGTTGAACCGTCATTTATTGCATCATTTTACGTTAAACCCAACATAGTGTGTTCACCATGATTAAGAGATGCAATGCCTTCCTTAATTTTTAAGAAGCTTACGCCGTCAACGACCGCACTTAACGTGTATTGCAAAAGCTTTCTGGAACAACCATTCCGTTGAAACAAACGAACTGGGAATGATGTTTGTATCTACGTCGATAATTTAATAATTAAATCCAGACTTGTCGCTGTTATTTTATGGGTTATGCTGCCTCCAACGCAAAGGTAGAGCCTCTGAAAGAGGATGATGTTTCCATATACGTCGTAGACCAGGCTGGGTCGCTTTCCTTTTTTTCCAGGCAAATCTACCATCCAGTGCCATGGTTTTAAGGGCGTGTTATGGAGAGGGTAGTTAATGGGACATTTGTATAGTTATTGAGGACTAAGGTAAGAGAGCTTTGGGAATTACGAATTCATGTTGAGTTTTGCCAACAGCTTCGCAAGGAATGATAATATGCTTTTATTTTATTTTATTGTTAGTCATTCTAGGATATTCCTACGGGAGAGAATACTACTCTTTGAAATGTGTGTAAACCAGACTTAGTTTAAGAGTCGCTTCTAATTTTTAATATCAATTTTGCCAAATTAAATTCTAATTTCATTACAACTTCAAATTTAATAGCCTCATTTCGATATATTGAAATTATTTTAATGACTTTTAAGAGCTAATGAATTTTTGAGATTGTTCACAACACAGAAGGCAATTTCTTGCCTCATGAAAAAAACTGATAATTTGTATCATCTACAGCTTCTGTCTTCTGATATTAATGTTCTCCGTTTCTGCTGTCAAGGAAGATTAGCTTAGGTAGCAGAGTAATTGCAAGTGAAGCTATGTTTATAATCAATTCTGTTCTCTTGTGCTTGTGCTTTTGTCATTATGTGGTATGTGTAAACCGGAAAGATGTAAGTATAAACACATGCGGCGCAAGCACTGAAGGCGCTTACGCTAGCGTTGCACCAGTTCACATGTAATTTTCTCCTGCTTGAGTCGTACGTGAAAACCAGGTTTGAATGATAGCTCAGTGAGTTACTCATTGACCATTAATCGAATACTCATTGTTCTAACTTGCCAACGATTAGTTATGTCTAGTATGTGGAAAAAATTTAGTGATTGTCGAATACCCATACAATGACACTGTGGGAAATAGGAAAGTAATGGATGACTAATTACGATTTGTATGTGAATTCGTTTCAAACATTTTGCATCCCATTCCACTGATCCTATTCCATAAACAATGCAGTACTTCTTATGGTCACATTTCATTCACTAGCAAAACGTGTGTTTTAAAAATTTACGTTTTTTTAAAAATTAGTTTAAGTGGACATTTTGGCGGTATTGAAACCAATGACAAGTATCACAGTCGAAAAATTGATACTGCTCGTAAGGCTACAGTAATCAATGCTGCTTACCTTAAGAATTGTTGTGGTTAATGACATTAACCAGACGTTTGATGTGTAGCGGTGAAGGTTAATGATGCCGGTTTTAGAAAGCCATAGCAATGGATGATGTTGGAGAATATTTTGTCTACTGGTAGTTAGTGATATCTAATGATGGTGAATGATGTTTGGTGATGGAGCATGATGTGTTAAGTGATGGAAAGTGATGTCCAGTCATAGAATCAATCATGGAGAGTTCTGTCTAGTGATATAAATGATGCCTAGTGACGTGTAATGATGCCTAGTGGTGGGTAATGTTGCCTAGTGATGGTGAATGATGTCTAGTGACGGAGAGTGGTGTCAAGGGATGGTGAACAATGTCTAGTAATGGTGAATGCTGTCTGGTGAGGGTGAATGATGTCTAGTGATGGTGAATGATGTCTTGTGACAGAGAATGATGTTTAGCGGTAGTAAATGATGCTTAGTGATGGTGTATGGTGTCTAGTGATGGGTAATGATGCCTGGTGATGGTGATTTATGTCTAGTGATCGTGAATGATGGCTGGTGATGATGAATGATGTCTAGTGATGGTGAATGATGTCTAGTGATGGTGAATGATATCTGGTGATGGTGAATGATGTCTAGCCATGGGTAATGATGTCTGGTGGCGGTGAATGATGTCTAGTGATGCAGAGTGATGTCTTAAGTGATGGTTAATGATGTCTGGTGACGGTGAATGATGTCTAGTGATGGTTAATGATGTCTGGTGATGGTGAATGATGTTAAGTGACGGTGAGTGATGTCTAGCGACGGAAAATGATGTCTAGTGATGGTGAATGATGTCTAGCGACGGTTTATGATGTCTGGTGACGGTGAATGATGTCTTGTGATGGAGAGTGATGGGTAATGATGTCTTGTGATAGAGAGTGATGTCTTGTGATGGTGAATGATGCCTGGTGACGGTGAATGATGTCTTGTGATGGAGAGTGATGTCTAGTGATGGCTTATGATGTCTTGTGATAGAGAGTGATGTCTTGTGATGGTAAATGATTACTGGTGACGGTGAATGATGTCTTGTGATGGAGAGTGATGTCTAGTGATGGTTAATGATGTCTGGTGACGGTGAATGACGTCTAGTGATGGAGAGTGATGTCTAGTGATGGTTAATGATGTCTGGTGATGGGTAATGATGCATGGTGATGGTGAATGATGTCATGTGATGGTGAACGCCAACATTTTCCCCACCTTGATCTGTCCGGACCCTTGAAGGCAATCCAAATGACTGGATGGCATCTAAGAACAATTCTTTTACTGGGCGCGATCCATTAAGCGGAAATTTCCGATGAGAATTTTCGAAAATTTCTTTGTCAAATGGAACGGTAATTTCCACTTGACTTAACCAGTCTCGCTCCATGCCCGCACGGGCCAAATTTCCCGTCAGGATTCAAAATGGCGGATATGCAGTCGTTCTTGTTTGCTTCAGAGTTAGTCGATGATTTTGCGCTAACTCTTACTAACGATATCTTAGAGGACAATGACAACGACATGGTTGTGTTAGCTGCCGTTAGCTGCTTCATGCGAAGAAAATTAACCCGTATACACGACTATTTTGAGGTCACTCTTCCAAGGTATTTGCCTGATGAGTTTAAAAATCATTTGCGGATGACAAGGGAAACGTGCGAACTTCTCTGCCAAGCAGTTATCCAAACTGGCCACATACCTGTGGGGAATCCACATGGGCGACCAGTGATTGCACCCGAAAAGCAAGTATTGGCATTTTTGTGGAGGATAGCTAACCAAGAACCGGCGCGGGCTGTGGCAGATCGATTTGACATGATGATCAGTAGTGTCAACAGGGTGTTTCGAAGGGTCGTGAAGGCAGTTGTTTCCATGTCTGGTCAGTACATCAGATGGCAGAACGGTGAGTCATGACGTGTAAGATAAAATAAACAAACATTATCAATGTGAACGCTTTCATTTGTAATGGATTGGTATAAACCATTCTTTGTATGCACTAATCTACAGTGAATCAAGTTCAAGATACAAAGTCGTCTTTTGAGGAGGACAGGGGATTCCCTGGCATAATTGGGTTAATCGATGGCACTTGCATTCGAATTCACGCCCCAGAACACGAACCAGAAGCCTATATCTGCAGGAAGAAACACCATTCAATAAATGTCCAGGTGATTGTTTGATACCAGTTAGATATATTACACAGAGAAAATATTCTGGTAAACTACGTGTGAATGGGCTATTGCACTAAAAATTCTGGACTGGCCTTTTGTTGAAATCCATTAGATCCATAAAATGTGTTTAACCGGTGTTGATACCCTTTCTATGGCCCAAACCCGAAAAATGACACCCTATTCAAGGGGAAAATCAAAACCTAAGAATGGCATGAATGGGTTAACTTTATTCCATTTCTGTTAGTAATGGAAGATAAGCATCAAGCATAGAATACTAGACTAATCCTAGATTCGTTTAGCTGGGTGTTTATGCACTCTACAGATTGGGAACCTCAAAAACGATACTCTATCCCGCGGCACATACCTATATAGCCCATATATAGAAGAACTTTACTCGATATTGTCTCCCTTCACGCAGGTGTATGAATCGGTACCAGTGCCCATTAGGTTAACCTAACAAAATGCTGGGGGAGGGGGGGAAACCATGCTATGGACTAGCATCCCATCTAGGAGGGAGTGGTGATGCTCCTAGTTGCTTCATACCACAAAAAACTGGGCTAAGCTCCGGCACAGATGAGCCACCTGGGCTCGTTGAATTTGTTGGACACAGACTGGCACATTATTTGTGATAAATAGAGATAGCTTTTTAAAGATTTTTAGAAACAATTTGCCATTGTTGTATGGTAATATATAGTTCGATTGCTGATGTAACAGTTCCCTCCTCCAAATGCTAAGGGTAAAGTGACAAAAAAAAAATGTACCAGTGTGTCCCATGGTTAAAGTAGGAATTGAGTATGCAAAAACACAAGCATTAGCTTTGTTTTCAGCTCGTATGTGATGACAATATGGTGTTTACTGATGTTCTGGCTGGTTGGCTCGGCTCAGTGCATGACTCGCGGGTCCTTCGCAGTTCAGTGCTGTGGAACAATGCTGGCAACAAGTTTCCTGGCAATACTCATTTACTTGGGGATGGTGGATACCCACTATTAAGGTATCACAAGACAATGTTGTGTTTAGCCTGTTCCACATTCTTCACACCTCTTTACACTATCTGAACACCTGGAACAAGCTGTGTTTCGAATAGTTTCCACTGCCTTACTTCTCAAGCTGGACAATTTGATATATTCTTGCCATTGAGTTCCTTGCATTTAGTGTTTTTTTTTTATGAGAAGTTGACTTCTTTGAAGTTAAGGCAGGTCATGTTTGATAAAAAATTTTTTCCTCAATTCTCATGACCTGCATCATTAATAATAATAATAATTTAACCAATAATATTAAATAATGTAAATAAATCTTTTGAAAAGATGTTTTCAAGAGGGTGATTGAACTTTAATACAATACAGCGATTAGACTTGATTATGCATTAATGATCTTCACCTTGGGTTAGTCACCTTGTCATGGTGGTGAAGCTTGTGAGTCTTGATAATACCAAGAGCTATGCAAGCGGGGGGCTTATGCTCCCCGTATACAGTCCAACATGCTTGATTGGTCAAGAGTGAGAGGCTTGACTAAGAACAACCACCTGGCCCTCCAGGTTTGGGCTTTGATGTGAGGATAATCTCCCCACCCTGTAACAATCATATTGATTACGGAAACAGGAAATTATCTAATCTACATTCAACAATATGCAAGGATGGAAATTAGCCCAGGCGAGTGTCAATCCTGTTGGACGAGTAGAAATTCAAGATTTTTTGGTGTATTTGTTAGGGTACTTGCCCAATGGTGAGTACTATCAAAATTACCGTTAAGTTTCAAACCCTGAACATTTATATTTTTCTCCTCTAGGTGGCTTATAACACCTTACAGAGACGATGGGCATTTGACAGTGCGTCAACGAAGGTTCAATAAAGCCCTTTCTTCGATTCGACAGACAATAGAGAGGGCAATAGGTTTTCTCAAGGGAAGATGGAGAAAACTTCTCTTTCTGGATCATTTTGATGTAAAATTGGAAGTAAATGTCATAATTGCTGCATGTGTCCTGCACAATTTCTGTTTACTGCATGATGATTTTGAGGAAGGATACATCCTTGAAGGGGAACACAACGATGATCATGATGCTGAAGAGCCTCCATTCCCAGATGAACGAGCTAACCAGAAAAGAACCCATCTCATGAACGTTGTCTGTGGTCTGTGAACTTCAAAAAAACATGCCAAACAATAATAACACAGTTTATTTTTCTGTCAATATAAATTCAATTTTATTTAACTGACCAAGTGTATAACGGCTGAATTAATTTAGACTCCAAACTGCTGGCATTGTTTTAGATAAGGGTATTAAAAATGAACACATTGCTTAACAACAAACCCAACTGGCTAAATTGTCCAAACTGGTGGCATTTTTTTAAATTAATGTATATATTTTAAGAATAAATACATTGGTTTACAACAAACTCATAGACCAAAGGGTCTTAACGAAACGGTAGCAAATTCCCACATGGTTATTGTGAGTCCCCTACCCCCTCAGGGGCTAAGGACAAGTAGCCTAATAGACTTAAATAGGCCTAATAGACTTAATGGACCTAATAGGCTTAATAGTCCTAACAGGCTTAATAGTTCTAATAGGAAACTAATACGCTTAATAGACTTAATAGATTTTGGAAGAAACTCACAATAATTGTGTGGGAATTCATTTTCCTCAACGAGAGGCTTTTAGCTTACGCAATTATATATTTTACATCTACTTGTTTCTTAGTATATCCAGAAACTCACTGTTAAATTTATCTTTTTTCTCTCGCACGTCTCGTAAAAATGTAAGTCTCTCCCCCTCTGCTTTCTCTCTCTTTTCTGTCCAGTCATGGAGGAAGGTCAACATTTCAGCTGCTGACGAGTAGCTCTTTCTTTTTCGTTTCTTGTTCCTCAGGGTCTTTCCCCTTTTGCCCTTTGTGGCCACATAGTCATCATCATCATTGCAGTCATCATCCTCAGAGTCAACATCGTTGTTTTAGTCATCATCCTTCTCTGATTGATCACTGTTGGCACTACTTGAAGAAGATCTCCCAGTGTCAAAGGTATAGGTGGGGTGCACTTTCAGGCTATCCCCAATCACCTCATCCATGAGATCATGAAATTTCCATGACTTGTTTGCGCTCCCAGTTTTCTTGTTATTATCCTCGATCTTCTTGAATTGGCCCTCCAGCTTAAACCGCTTTCGCATACATTGTTCCCCAGTCACAACAACATCTGCAGCTTCGTTAAATTTTGCTGCAATTTTATCGAAGACCTCTTTCTTTTTGGTCTTCGGTTGTTTTAAAAAAATGTTTAAATATACGATACTGTTCAATTAATAAACGAACCGTCTTGTCATCCCATTTTTGCAGGGTTGCACATGGCGCTGAGTCTTCCACCGTATCTTGAACAATATTTGTAGAATTGATAGTTTACAATTAGAACGCAAATTTAAGGAGTGTTCATTAAATACGGGGAGGGGGGGCTGGCAAATGGGAAAACGTAACATTGAAAAAATTTTTGGTCCCCCCCCAGAAGAAAAAAATGCTTGAAAAAATAGGAGGGATAAAGAAAAAGTCGGTCAGGGTTTGTACGGGTCATGGAAAAGCTGGAAAGTCATGGAATTTAGGTGTGGGTCATGGGAAATCTGTTCACTTTCTATGAGTGAAAGGCAATAACATCTGAAGTTGAAAAATTAACTGACGAGTACAAAAATCAGATTTACTTTCAGAAGAAATAAACACTAGCGCGCATTGGTTGGTTGAACTGGGTCATAATTTCAAAACCTACCTAGTTGAATAAATGATTGTTTTTACATTACTGTCTGAGAATAATTATGGAGAAAGTCTTGGAAAGCCATGGAAGTTTAACAGGTCAAAAGTGTACGAAACCTGTCGGTAATCGAGTAAAAGAGACTTTAGACTGCATAACAGTTGTATGTCCGTCACATGCGCGGGCCTTCGAGCCCTCACGGAGCTCTCAAGAAGCTGGAAGCCTCTCGCGACGCACACAAAGCCGAAATTCGCGCCAACAAGAAATTGGAGAAAACGCGATAACAACTGTTTTGCACTCTAAAAAGACTGAAAAAATACAGACAAGCTGAGGTATATGGGTCTAGGTTTACGAAATATTAAACTAAGTATGAGATAGCGGACGTTCATTTGTATTGGCGGGAATTCATCGATATCAGAAAGGAAGTGTATGCATTCAAAACCGAATTACTCAATATTCCAATCAACTTACCGATGGGAGCATTTGGAGGCGCAATGTTTCCATCGGGGTCAACACACAAATG
Source organism: Pavona decussata (assembly GCF_977016875.1). NCBI lineage: Eukaryota > Metazoa > Cnidaria > Anthozoa > Scleractinia > Agariciidae > Pavona > Pavona decussata. Next base: position 952,293 of record NW_028145674.1, read on the forward strand.
CCTCAAAAAGAACGGTAGATCGTCTGAGGTGAAAGAACAAGCGCTGCATTGGTATACTCCACCGTCGGCCAGGGCTCAACAATCAATCTGACCGGTGGAGAAACACCAGGATGGGCATCGACCCGAGTGCATGGCCCAAATGGAATGCCAAATGGTATAGAAAATTTCCAGAATTTCCAAATTTTTTGGAAAAAAGGACAACCTCTCGAGGTTGTCCGGAATTTTCGAAACAATGTTTTTGAAATATCCCGTTCCATTTGATTCTGTACAAAAATTTCCGGAAATTTTGGCTTAATGGATCGCTCGCACTGTCTCCCTGCGATTATTGATACCTTACCAAAGTCATGGAAAAGGTCATACCTGGGAACACACTGGCATAAGATTTTCCTTTAACCATTGTTTGCAACTTTCCTTAGCTCCAGCAACTGCAGATTGCTTTTATTGTCAATAAAGCCATTTCATCCAAATATCGTCACTGATATGTCTTTCACTTTTAGGATTTCCTAAATGGATACCCACATAACCATGTGTACACTACATTTTTTATCATCTGTTTCTCTTTGTCAGTGTTTGCTAAAATGATAAAAATTATCCACAATGTTTTGAGTTAAAAGAAATAATTTCACATTGACTGAATAATCTTGCATGCTTTTATTGATATGATTAATTGGACTTCCTGTTGTAATATTTAGGGTTAGTCGGGCTCACTGAATACTTCCTGAATGTTACTCCACTTATCCCAATTGCGATGACTAATTTTTGAATATTATGTGATGTCATTTCAGGCTATGCAGTCATTTCTTGTTTTGATTCTGTTTCATTTCTTTCTTTCTTTCTTTGTTTTTTTTTTTTTACAATAACAAAGAGCCAAAATTGTCAAACACAGACTTGAGATATGAAGCCTAAGCAAAAGAAATTAAATGGGAAGCCTAAACTTATTTCAAGCCTAGTAAGAATTAATCTTCACAGGTTTAGATGAACAAGTTAACTGAAGTCTAGGATGCTTAATTTCACTAAGTTAAGAAAAAATTCACCACTGAAGTCAAAGTCAAATTACTGCCGCATTCTACTAATTACTCAAAATAAAACTTAACTATCGCCAATCAGTGTGCGAGAATTAGGCAGGTTATAGCTTTCTACTATAAACTTGGAATTATAATTATTGTACCTGAATAAAGTACATAAATGAACAAATGATGAAAACGTGAAATATTTCAAGGGTTCATGACTTACATCGCTTGCAGCAGCAGTGGGTTCAACTTCCAAATCCTTCTGCAATGGACAAACAAAAATCTTCGTATTGCCCACTGCGTAGGCTTCATACTAAATTGTGCCATAAACTAAAACGAATTTTCTGACCATCAATAGAGCCTAATAATCTTGACAAAACTTGCTGAGGCTTTGCCCTGACAGGAGTTAATTTATTAGTGAGTTCTTTTTGATTCTCCGCCATGACAGTTTGACTCTAGCTTGAACATGTGGTTTGCAGGCAAGGTCCCCCTTTGGTATTTTGGTGGTATTTGTACGCTTTTGCTACTCGACAATCAACATTGAAATTTAACTAAAATTCCTTATTGCATTCTACTAAAAAGTTTCTTGTTTCGTCTTAACGGCCAATTGATTAATTCGTCAACTCCTTATAAACTTGAATGCTGATCCCTATGTTGAACATTTTCTTTGAGAGTTGATAGCTAAAATCGATTACTTTCTCAAGTTCACTTTTGGCCAGATTGGTCCACCTTTGGTAACTCAACATTTGACTTGGGGATTCAAACGTTATCTTACGCTGACAGCCCATGCGCCAAGACCGTTGTTAATATGTTAACATGAACCTTGGTGAATAAAGTTGAACGTTGAACCGTCACTTTGAAAGTTAATGTTTAAAGTTCTAATGTTTGTGATACAAAGTACAAAGTTGAAGAGTGAAATATGATGTTGATGTTTGGCAAGTTATTTGTGAAACTGTCAAGTTGAATGTTTTGATCGACTTTGAGTTTTGGCAGGACGTTACGTTATACAAGAGGTTTTTGGGGGATATCTATTTACATCAGGGCATGGATCAATCGAACTGCCAATTTGAAACAAGCGGTTGCTGAGCGATAAAATACTAATGCATGTGGCGTGATACAATTCACGTGCCATAATACAAACCGTTACTTTACGTTATTCGAGAGGTTTTGAGTACGTATCTGTTTCTGTGAGGACATGAACTTGCCAATTCATTGCATTTGTACAGGCTACGAAGATGTCTTCTACAGATTAAAATGAACTTTTCGTGAAGACATAGGTTACATTTCTTGTTAGTGTTATTATAGGGTTTGCATTTTTTGAGTACTTTCCATTTTATGCGATAGGTTTTTTTTGCGGCCTTCAGGGTCCATATATGTTTAGATAGTTCCGTTGCATTTCATCTGTTGGCGTTTCGGAAGGGTGTGCAGTGGTTTCGGCATCGTTCTTTAAAGTTTGATGCCAGTCCTACGTATGATTCTGTTGCTGTTTCTGTTCTAACCATCACTTGGTAGACCACGTTCTCTTGGAGGCATTCTGCCTTCTTTCTGCAGTTGCAGCTCGGGTCTTGATTTTGGTTTGAGGTCATTGGTACATTTGAGAGAATCTGTTTGTTATGTGATGTGATGATGGTTTTCATGTTTGGCATGCATGAGTACCTGAGTGTTAGTGTCTGTTGAAGATTTTGTTTTATGGGTGGTTCTTGGGGAAGGATTTGTTGACGATGGATAAAAATTTCTTACCGAGGTTTGTTTTCACATTTGAGTTCCGTGGAGGGTTATACCATACAATGTTCCTTTTCCTATTCCTTTGGTTTCTCGTTGTTTTCTTTTTAGTGGTGTTGTATGTGAATTTGCAGTCGTAACCGCTTTCTTCAAGGGCCTTTTGATATGGGGGGATGGCTTTGTCGAAAATTTCTTAGCTAGAAGAGATACTTGAAAGCCGCGTGTTGATGTTATCTGATAGGTTCTTCAATAACGCTGGGGGGTGATTACTCTGCTGATGAACAAATAGTAATTTGTTGTTTGGTTTCATGTATGGCTTATAGCTTTTGCTCGCGAGGTTAAAGGTTACGTCTAAGAAGTTTACTGACTTTTTGTTTGCGTCGATTGCAATGTTGAGCCCATTTGCTTTAAATGCATTGCTGACTTCTTGTTTGATTTTTTTCAATTTCCCTTGGAGTGGCGTTACATACTTCCAGGCCATCGTCACGGTAAAGGCCCAGGTGATCCTCAGATATGGATGGGTAAAAATCACAGATGTCGAAGGTAATGAATGCGTGTTTATTTTTCTCTGGTATCATTTTAAACCATTCTATTGCGTCGCCAGTACTTCTCCATAGGTTTGCTTTGGTGGTTTGCTTTGGTGTTTATGTCATCTAAAATCGGTTTGCTGATAATTCCAATTTCTGATTTGCTTGGGTTTATAAGTCTGCAGGTAGGATTGGTAGCAAAATCTGGCTTATGATCTTTCATTGTAATGAACGAATCTCTGTTGGCTGATACTTTGATTCGGTCATCAAGTCCAAGTGACTCTGCAGTTTGCTTGTGCTTAGAAGCTTTCTTGAAGGTAGTGATTTTAATTGGCTTATCTACAAAGATCATTCTGAAGCCTATTTTGTTCAGGAAATCGTTTGTTGCCAATCGTGTATGAAGAAGCTTAAACTGGAAAATTATTAATTTCGATATTTTAGTGCCACAAAAAAGGAATTTTTATGCAGCCTTCCAGTTGATAGAATTCAAGCAAATAATATTACTTTCGGCAAGCCATTTATTTTGAGTTTTACTGGGGCTTGTCTGTTTAGAGCGGATACATTTCTGATAAACTATTGTCAAAGGGTCCAAAGCATGTGGGTTTTTGCAATACAGTTCCACACATAAACGTATAACCCTGAAAGATTAAAATTGCAAAAATAATTGAATTGAGTACAATTTGATTTATTCCTAATGAAACGGTTTTATTTGTTCGCAGAGATTAAAGGGTGGTGGTGGTGTCAGTGGTATGTAGGTGGGAACTACCAGTCAGTGGGTCCTCAGTCACAGTGCACTGTATCTTTCCAGGCAAATTGATATTTTACCGATACCATTTCTCCAGATGGGTGTAACCAATCACACTATTATTGTATCCATATTTACTGAATAAGGAATTTAAATTATGGAAAATTTTTTTTCCATTTAGGGGTTGGAGGTTAGAGTCAGGCCAATATCAGGCCCATAATTCTATACGCAGTTGTGCACTGCGTATAGAATTATGGGTTACCTTTTTCCAGACATAACTAATCGATGATCAGTGACATTGATGAATAATCGATGGGTAATAAACTGAATAGTCATTGATTTTTGGTAATGATCAATGGGTAATCCATGAACAAAAAATTTGTGAGTGGGGGGTGGGGGGGTGATTTCTGATCATCAAGAATTTTTTTTTCTAGCAACCTGGTAGGAAGGATATTTTTTACTGCAGTTGAATTATTTATTTTCTATTAGATTTTTGCTGCATGCAATTGTTTTCTTCCGACAAGCGCTTGCAGGAATTTTTTTTAAAATCACCCACCCTCACCTTCAAGAGTTAAATGCTCGGCCTCTAACTGACCATCGATTACCTATTAATTACTTATTGATTTCATTGATGTCATCGATTAGTTATGTCTGGCCTCTTATGAACTTACTTCGGGTGCCAACGGTAGGCCCGGGAGGATACTGTAGTGTATTATTACACCAAAAAAAGTTTAAAATCTTGGCCAGCCCTGGCAGCCTTTTTTTTTTGGTGTGTTTTATTACACATAGTCGTACAGTTTAGTTTACCACTCAAAGGGAATAATTATATACAAAATGGTGTAACAAGGGTGTTATATACTACTTTAGCAGTGCTTCTTTAATTTTTGAGCTTATGACTCAATGTATCTCTTAACTGATTAAAATTGTTCCAATAATAATGACAAGACCGAAGGAACAAGATGATTAAACATTTTCTTATCTATATGGCCTTTTCAAAATTCTTTATAGAAGACATTTCTATGGCAGCTGCACACTTCAGAGCTAAAAACTTTGTTGACATTTTACCAGAAATTTTGAAACATTTAGTACATGCAACTCGTTAGCCTTACTATATTCAGCTTTACTTGAGAATCACAAAGCATGCAAAAACAAATAACTCACACTTAGACCTGAAACGATCATAAGTCTATGACTTTAAACATGA
>NW_028145674.1:965000-1085000 GCF_977016875.1 Pavona decussata
CTTCATACATTGACAGCATGAACTGTATTTATTAATGCTGCTTATTCCTAGAATACGTGCAGTGATTTCTTTGGAGGTCAAAACTTCGTCTACTGTGGGAAGTGAGTCTTTGAAAGGTTCAGCTTCTTCTATTGTGCATTCACTTGCTTGTTTGGGTGTGTTGAGGTATCTCTAATCTGCATTTTTTTTTTAGTCTCAGTTTATTGAAGAAGTAGGTGGATCCCTGGTTCAGTTTGTCTGTGTGATTAGCCCAGAGTATTATCTTGATGTATCTGGATGGATCTGCAATGAAGCCCTCTTGCTTCTTTAGCTCTGATCCTTGTACCAGGATTTTCTTTGTTCCACCCAAGTAAGCGAGGTATCCCTTTACTTGAACAAGCTGCTCTGGTGCAACATTTGCCAGCGAATGGATTGATGTGATGTCTTCTTGGGTTTGGTATTTAAAGTCAGCAGTTGTTGCTGTAATTGTTGTGTTCTTGTTGATAACTACATCTTTTCTTCCATATTTTGTACTGAGACTGTACCTTTTTATTTTTACCGGTGATTTCTGGTTTTGCATGGCCTCCAGGGTTTCTTTTTTTTTAACTGCGAAGCATACACCTCTATAAATGTCACTTTCTGTCTGGAGATTGCAGTCGAAGTAGCTGATTTTACCAGACTTTTTAATGGGTGACACTGAGTGAAGGTAACAGTTTAATTCTGCTGCATCTGGGAAGAAGAAAGAATAAGCCTTATTTATAAACTTTGTGTGTTAGGAGTTAACAAAAGGCCAAGTGTTACTGACGGAGGATAACATGATATATATGTTATTGAAAACAAAGTGTTCTAAGCAGTACCACAAGAAATATTGGGAGAACACTGAGGAGAATATGCATGCTGTAACATTCAACAAAGAGTGTTTTATGCACCCCTATCAAGGTACATGACTGTTGAATTTTCATAAATAAAGCTTAAGAAGTGAATAAAGAGGTAAAACAGGTGAAAATAGATGTCAGCGTAAAGGGATTGGTTTTGTCGATGTAAGTGGAAAGTTGATGAGCTTACCAGTGTTATCCTTTGCTGATTTGGCCATTGTAGTAATTCTATAAAAGGGAACAAAGCATAAATGTTATTTTTCAATGCCACTGAAGTTTATTCATAAAAGCGAATCGACAGTGCAAATCGTCCGTGCGACACAGCTGTAAAGACATCTTTTCGCGTCGTAGTAGCGATGCAAAAACTTATGAGGCTTTGACAAATACTTCCGACGAATGCTTCAAACAATATCATACTTGAAACAAGGAAGATGAACTTACCTGCAGAAATAGAGGAACAGAGGAGTCGACAACTCGGTCAGTTTAAGTTGTTTGTTTAGCCGACCGGAAGCATTTTAATTACTTCAAGCATTGATATAATGACTATTACCGTACGAGGAACAGCGAACCAATGAAATGGAAGTGATTAGGTTGGCAGCAATTGAAAGATTGCCGACGCAAAGGGGTACATTATCAATGGCATCATCTTACTGTGTGCGTACATTTTTGTTCACTCTTAGCCGGCACTTGAGAGTGCAACTCGCCAACATTTTGCTTTATTGTTATTGTTGTAATGCGAAAGAAACAGCGTTTCACCTGCGTTACATTTTTCTTTGACGAATTTAAAGTATAAGTCGAGCAGGCTAAGATCGGAAATGGGGTAAGGTTATCGGAAATCGCGTATTTATGTAATCTTGATCAAAGTTGGCCGCCACTTAAGAGTGCAATCAACTCGCCAACATTTTGCTTTCGTGTGATTGTTGTGATGCGAAGAAAACAGTGTGACAGCTGGGTGACATTTTTTGCGTTCAGATTTGTATTTTGTACAGGACAAGCAGCAGCACCTTAATTAATTAAAAAAGGAATATCAATCCAGAGAAGATCTACGTGATGTATATGTTTTTATTATCATAAATCATAGCCTGCATAGCAGTCATTTCTGTTTCCTTCAAGCCAAGTGGGGCAAGCGCGTGCTTCCCCCGCTTAGCTTGAAGGAAACGGAAACGACTGCTACGCAGGCTACATGAATCATGAAACTGTAAAATGGTTTTGAGGGTCATTGACTTCTATAAATATATGGTGGCTCCTAAAGGAGCCTTTTTTTGTTTGTTGAATTGATGACTGGTCAATCAATAACCCCATGAAGAACAACCACTCCTTTCAGTATACCCCTCCAACAAATTGCAGTAGCTGCCTTGGTTACTGCAAAAAATATAATAATAATAAATAAATAATAATAATGATGATAATAGTAATAATACAAAAATCATGAAGCTGAACCAGAAGCAAAGTAAAATTTCATATTAAAATAACAAATAATATTATATGAAGAAGAAACTCTCCTTCAGTTTCTCCTCTGGAAAATACATGGGTGGGTAGAGAAGTTTTTGGTTTGTTATAATAGGCTGAACTGTAAGGAACAGACCTGCTCAAATTGGCAGAGGTGCCGCACTAATTTTGTTTTTTTTGAAAGAGTGCATTCCATATGGCCCATCTGAACTGGAAGGTCTTTGGTCTCAGAATTCGAGTAGGAGCCATTCTTCCAGGGTGTCTAGATTGCTGGTAGAACTGGACAGAGTGAACTTCTCTCCCAACATTTTCATTCTGAAATGAAAACATATATTTATTTTCTTGTTAGATATCCTTGTTGTTGATACCACACCCCATTTATGGAGCACACACTCCTTCGCATTACAAAGAAATAAATGAACATGTTAATTAAAAAGGCACATCAATCTTGTATACAGAGTGGACAGTAAAATGAAGTTGTTTAACACTCAAGATGAAATTCAACAGCAATGACTGCTTTGAAGTTAAATAAATTGTAACAAGCCAACCTACCCAATCCAAAACAGCAAGATATACCCTCATGTCATATGTCTTGTCGCCAAAGTGAATTCTCTTTGGGGCATAGATCAAGACCACCACATTAAAGGACTCAATGTAAAACGTGTCTCGGCACTGTAGTAAATGATGGGAAAAGTATACAGATCAAATCAATATAATTGACGAAAGGTTTAAACACTTGATGCACCCCACCCTTAAACACTCACACCCCTTATTTTCTTATTACACATCCATACATGTACATAATTCTAAAATCAGCATAACTCAAGTCCACGGGGACTAAAGTTTTGTGCTATTCTATTTGGATTCTAACCAGGAGATAATCATCTGGATTCTTGTAGATTGTTGTCTTGGTGATGGCCAGTTTGTAAGCCTCCACTGCCTTGGGGTTGGTCAAGGGCTTTTTGGAGCAAACATAGCCAGGCTGTTTGCACCTGGAGTCCTGGTGGCACAACTCATGCTTTAGCTGTAGTAAATGAAACACAGATATGATATATGCCATGAGATTAGTGACTGCCTGACACACATCTTATGTCTATGTGAATCCATAGGGAAGTAAATGTTTATAATGTTATACATAGTGCTAATTTGCAAATCGGAAAAGAAATTGTTCAATCCACCATCACCTGATAATGGTCCACAATATTTAGCAGGTACTTTTGAAATCCAGCTGCAGTCCCATCATTGTTCTTCATGGCATAGTAGAAATGGGTTTTTGTTGCTTTTGCTGTTATGTGAAACATAAGACATACATAAGACATACACTTACAGTACCTTTCTGTACATTTATCATTTCATACTAGTCAATCTCATGCTGTGCAATGTTTTACCTTTGTCAGATAGTTCTGTAAACCATTTTATCCCTTGGTCACGTCGTGTTCCACTGCAAATTTTTTTCATGTCTCTTGCCACTCCTTTCGTACCTACGACAGCAAGCATTAGGTGGAGGATGATATCTAAAGGTTCTAAATGCAATCAATGTGTTATGGGGAGGGGAAGCATGTGTTTCAGTCTTGCTATAAGCTAGAAAGGCCAAGAACTACATGCATATGTTTACTTTATATAAACATCAATAAAAATTATACACTTACCATGCCATGTATCAAAGGAGTTCCTTATTCCTTTTCCCTGGAACCAATTTTTGAGAGCCATGACACAGTCATGGGCAATCTCTCTAACTCTATGCCCTGTTTGAAAATTGTTAAAAGTATATAATTAAATCTTGATTATGTCCTTGTTCTTTTCTAATATGATACTAACTAATATAAATAAGTTGTAGTCAAGTCACAAAACTACCGACCTTGATTTTCTGTGAGGTTGGTGATCAACTCCTTGGTCGTGGGTACCTCTCTGCTTGGGGCACTACGTTCGTTTGCACGGCTCCAGTTGCAGACACCAATAATTTTCTTGTTGCTGTAGAAACCAATAAACAATACCAATACTTACAGTTGTAACATAATATTAATTATAATAATTATTGTTACAGAAGACAAATACCAGTCAATAGTGAGGGGAAATGGTAAGGGGGTCAACTGAAAAGCAAAGTAGAAGTAAAGATTGAGTACCACTGTTTCTAAAAACACACTGATGCAGCCTTCATAGCATTACCTCCTAGAAATAGCTGACACAGTGGAGTGCATGGCTGATCTGCTAGAGTCATGCCGGGCATCAGTGATGATACACTGAAAAGAGGAAGAAAACATTACATAAATTCATGTTATGCCTTACCAATCAGGGTTCTCAATAGAATTTTGAACAGCAGTTGCTATTGGCAATATCAACTTAGGTTACTTACATCACTATTCAGTGCATAGTTGTGCGTTCCCTGAAACTCACTTCTGGCATCTGCCATGGCTTTCTGGGCGATTTCCAGGACCGTAGACAAAAGCCACCGTCAAAGCCACCGTCATTGTAAACTAGGACAAAATGGATGTAGATACATAAATTTTGAAGACCGGTGTATATTATTGGGTAGCCTGTCCCAAGCATTCAGACAGTGGAGAAAGGGCGCAAACAGGGGAAAGAGAGCGAAAAAAAAAATAGCAGGGAGTCTAAAAGAGAATCAATGTGCATGTCAATTAGTTTTATTAGTTTTGCTTTTACTTGAAGCTGACTTTTGTTTATGTAGGGCTTTGCTTCACTTTGTCGCAAGGGAAGGTAAAAGGTAAGTAAGCCTTATTTTCAGAATTGTATTTTATATTCTGGAATACTGTACTGTATATAATGATAAACAACAATGAGAATTTATCTTACGTACAGCCTACAGATGTAAGGAAAACAGCCTAGAAATGTGCTAGCAATCTGCTGCGTGCAATGGCAAGCTAAGCTATTGAGTAATTGAAAAAAATTCCTGGCAATCCCTATTTATACATTGGTGACTTTATCTTTACCAGCCTTATGCAAAAACCTGCAAGCAGCTATTATAATTCAGCGGCTGATATAAAACTACAAGTATCAAGTAATTTGTACACATGTGTATGATGCAAGACTACCTGTGTCCCAATTGCCGCTGTTTGTCTTTTCAAACAACATCAACCAATCTAGGTAAAAAAAATCTGATAGAAATTTTACATGATCAACTGTGTGTAAAGTCATCGAAAACGACTCACTTGTATCAATTGACCTGTCCATGACTGAGCCAATGCCAGCAGCTTCACCAAAGCTGTGGTACTGGGTCTCAGTCAGACCAGTGCTGGTAAATGCATGGACCATCCTACAGGAAGAAATGAAATTTACAACTTTAGAACCTACCTCAATAATAATGCCTATAGTTGCCTTGAAAAGTCAACAACAATAGAGTGACTCATAGAGAAAACAGAGCTTGTGAAATATATTACAGAGGCTGTAAGACTTCTAGCAAAATACTATAAATATCGTTTGATATTGCCCTTGCTCTTTTGCTGTTGACTGACATCTGAGGAGGATTTTTTGTGCACTTATCAGCATTAGAGGGAAAATACAAATGGCTTACCTCACATTTGCAATATACTTGGCAGGGTGACCAAGAATTCCAGAACTCAGCCAGACGACCGAGTCTTTACAGGGACAAGGGACCATCATACGACAGACGTGGCCTTGCTGAGAAAACGTCATCTCGGACCATACGTACTCTCCTCCGCAAAATTCGCACTCAGGGTTGCCACTGAAGTATTTGGTCAAAGCTTTCAGCGATTCACCAGTGCAAATACACTGGGGGTCATCTACAGTACCATCAACATAAATCTGCCTTCTCTGAGGTCGCGGCTGCTCTGGCACTGTTGACGGTTGCACAGGTTGCACAGGTTCAGGAGAGACCGATGTGGTTGATGCAACAGAAGACGACCTTGCACTGATGACTGAAGGCTGAACCAAGTCAAAACAGTGAAGCAGATGCTCCAGGAGATCAGCATTTTGCGTTGATGAGGTTTTTTGATTGATTCCGAGCAGCCATTTTGCCTGATTCAGTCGATCTTTCAAATATTCCAAACGGTCTTTCTCCCCCCTCTTCACTTCCACCGTCCAGCTGAAGTGGTGGTTTGGGTCCTCTGGATCTCTTTTCGCGTTTGACAATTTGTTTCGTTAGGTTTTCCTCTTCTTCTCAGGTGGAGAAACCGTAAGCATACCGACCGGCGAAGAAAAAAAGCGATTAGAACGAGCGCGGTGGAATGAAACTGAACCAAAACAAACCGTGGCTGATCATGAACTGGCCGCCAAAATCCCTGCGCAACATTTGAAACACGCATAAATTTCATGAGAAACTGCTAGTCTATTGTTAAAGAAACTGCCGGCTCAAAAGACGGCAAGAACATCCCTTCTAGTGGCTGGTGGGTATGACGGCAACGTGACATTGCTAGCGGAAATGGCGCCGTATTTGAATTCTACCAGCCCAGACCGCGTTTTCGGCCGGAAAAAAGGCGAAATATTGCCTTTTTTGTATATATTCAATTCAAAACATAACATTTATTGTTTTTTAAGGTTATTTTTCACCGATTTCTCGTGGTATAGATCAGAACAACTCGTGCTGCAAAGTTGTCGTTGTTCTTCGCATTGGCCACCATTTTGATTTTCTTCTGAATTTGAAATTAGGGGGAGGAGTCAATGCCCTTTTATAGCGAACCTTCGTGTTTAAATGTTAATTATTTTTATAGATTGTATATAAACAATGTAGATTTTTTATACAATGAGTCAAGCTGCGGCTTTGTCCCGCAGTGAATAGAGAAAGTGAAAAACCGCTCTGGTTCAAATTGCAGAATATCCTGCCACTCGAACAACATTCTACGTAGCCGGCTAACTAATTAATATGTATTTCTAGTTCCTTAAACGATGTAGTTTTTTATGCAATGAGTCAAGCTGCGCCTTTCTCCCGCATTTGTGTCTGCAGAGATTTTTAGAATAGCCATAAAACAGCAGTGAACAGTAAAGAAAAAGCAAACATTGTCCAATGAAAAACCGCCGCTTTGGCTTAAACTGCAGAATAGACAGAATACCCTGCCACTCGAACAGTCTATGTAGTCGGCTAACTCATTTTAACAACCTTTGCCGTGTTGCGGAGTTAGAACAGCTTACACTTCTGATGCTGATTGACATTGTCCGACTTTTAAATAAATTCAATTTCCAATAATTAGTTTCAATGTTAAAGTTGTGGTTTTTGTAGTAACTCATCACAGGAGCCGACAACGATTGTTCTTTAGGAGGGGCATTTGACAGACAAATCCGACGATTAGGTAGGGCATTTGAACACCATTTTGGCCCGAGGGGGCGGGAATTTGAACGATCCAATCTTCAAAAGTTCAAATGCCCGGGATTTGCCCGGGGGGTGGATGTTGAAGTTTCGAGTTGATCGGCACATTTGTGACCTGGAAAGCGAAAACGGACACTAACGTTATACCGTTTAACGGAAAAATCCGTTTATAGCCGTTTAACGTCCATTTAAACGGATCGCACAAGCATTTAAACGCTTTTCTTATCCGTTTACTAAACTCTCGCATCCGTTTAACGATTTTGGTAAAACGTTTTAATGCCTTTCTAAACCATTTAAAAAAAAGGGCATCCGTTTAACGTTTTGGACAAACCGTTTGTTATCCGTTTAACGTTTTAGACAAACCGTTTGTTATCCGTTTAACGTTTTGGATAAAACGTTTGTTATCCGTTTAACGTTTTGGACAAAATTGAACACAATCAAATTCAATCCGATTAGATTTTGTTCGGAATCCAACTCTTGCCGCCTGAAAATAAGTAAACAGTGGCATAGGGGTAATCATAATGAACCTTGAGTGTTGGACTGACTAAATTTATTGTGAGTTACCGGACACAATCGAACTATTGGTGTTTGTTTGGGTTCTATTAGCTACGCAGCAAAGGAGGAAACTTTTCGTCTATAGTTTGTGACAGTTCTTCTTTCACCTGCAAGTTATCGGTCGTATCTAGCAGACAAAAAAAACGAAACAAAATTCAATCTCTCAACAAAACTCAATCGAACGCCAATCGTTCGATCGGCTATTTTGCTGTGGGTTCGATTATCGAACCAATTGTCGAACACAATCGAATTCAATCCGATTAGATTTTGTTTGGAATCCAACTCTTGACGCCTGAAAATAAGTAAACATTGGCGTAGGAGTAATCATAATAAACCTTGAGTGTTGGACTGACTAAATTTATTGTGAGTTCGATTATGTTCGATTACCGGACCCAATCAAACGATTGGTGTTTGTTTGGGTTCTATTAGCTGCGCAGCAAAGGAGGAAACTTTTCATCTATAGCTTCTGACAGTACTTCTTTCACCTGCAAGTTATCGGTGAAAACAAAACATGTCCAAAACTTATTGATTGGATTGAACTCTTAAGGATGCACACGCAATTATTCCATCGTGTGCTGTGTCGTCACCATAATTTCAAATCTGACTTTCTAATTCGTTTGCAACTAACTTTTTAGCAAACGTTTTCTCAACTCGTTCGTTTGTATCGAAACCAATTTTCTTTGTTTTTATTCTAATCGCAGAGACCTGAACAACATTTGCCAAATTCAGGTGAAGCAAGTGATCCTTTCGCAGAGTTTCTATCAGAACAACGCAAAAGGGAAGCCGAGTTGTCGTGGAATCGAGTGGGTAAGAAACCAAAAGCTGCTGATCAAAGCATTGCAACGCGAACCGAAGAAGTGACCGAAGATGTAGCATACTGGAAGAAGCAGTTGGGCGAAAAGAATGCTGAATGTGCTACCCTGCAAAACCAGGTCGCGAAACTCCAGCGTACCAGTGTTTCTGTAGTTGAAGCACTAAATAGAAATCAAGAACACTTCAGCAAGGTAAGCAGAATTACGATTGTCAAATTGGACTGGTTTAAAAACACTTACAGTCCAACTACTATTAATTTGGCCGCCTTAAAAAGTTAAAAGAAATCACATCAAGAGAAGGGATTAAAATTATCATTTTCATTCCAAGTTGGTAGCCAATCTCACAACTTTGTTGTCGGGTACGAAAACTAGTAACTTTTTCTGAATGGCCCCCATTGTATTAGTCGCACTTTAAGATTACGAAAACCTGAAAGCAGTCTGTAAACGTGTTGGCATTTAGTCGGTTATTTTCTATTTAAAACATAGTCCCAATTTTCCTCTAGTATAAAAACTCCTCTAGTATAACGGCCGTTTAAAAAGTATTGAGCAGATATTTTCTTGCATAATTTTCATAGATGATTGAGAAATTAGAGGACACCATATCTGCAGTGGAGCACAACCTGTCAGGACGTCTAAAGAGGATTGAGGAACGCCTGGATTTGTTTGACAAAACGGTAAGTTCAAGGTCTTTTCTGAGGCGAACTTGATATCACGGGAGAAATAGATGTTTGGCAAGCTGGCAATGTGAGAAATCTAAACAAAAAATAGAGTCTGATTGTAGACAAATAGTTCACTTCAAGATTTCGGATTCATTGTTGATTAAGGATCAAAATTGTTTTGGTTTTACCTGAGAGCTGCAAGTTGCGTATTTCTAAAATAGTTTTTAAGGCACGCAGGCTACCAAGACGGGGACAGAACGCGACGTCAAAAATTATTTCGCTTGAAGACTGAATCTGTCTTGCCCTTCATGTAGATTTCGCGATTTCATGGATCGTCTTGTGTTAGTTGGTACTTTCTCAGTCGAGTCGTGCCGTCAAAACAGGTTTCACAGTGAGCCTTCTTGTCCAAGGTTGATAGAGTGCTGCCTAGATTGACGAGTGACGTTTTTAATTTCCAGTTCCATGAGAACGATGATCTTCGAACCATTGATCCTGCTGCCTTGGCTAGTCTAACAGACGATTTCGGGGACTTCGTTCCACTGCCTCCGTCGACTCCTTTGTCGCCGTCCATACCTGAAACCGTAACAGCGCAGTCCACGACGGCCGTAACAATGCCCAGTACACCTGTAACAGTACCCCCCTAGATGTCTGCAATGGTCGAAATCCCCCAAGAACAGCAGTCTTTGGAAACTGCAATTGACGACGAAGTTGTTGTTCGTGCGTTACCCCTCGGAAGTTCTTGGCAGTGAAAGATGTGCTACAAAAAGAACATGAGCGACACAAATGCGCACTAAAGCTATTACCGTATTTCTTCTCTTCAACGGAACTGGGTAACAGCAACACCGACGGAACCCACAACAAACTCCCTTTAGATAGCAAAAGGCTTAATTCGTTAAAGGTGCTCGTTTTTAGTCGCTTTCCTTTGGAATCTGCAGTGGAAAAGGAAAAGACCTGGAAGTGCATCAAAGGAAAGATTAATGCTAAATGTCGACTCAACAAACACATTCAAAAGCAAGCTGGCGAAAATAGGGAAAGCTAAGACACAATTTTATTGTATTAGGTTTAAGGTTTTATATGACAGCGGTCGCTAAATATCTGTTGAAAAGTGTATCTTTTTCTAGTAACTTGTAACAGCTGATTAAATTTGTTTATATCAGACTTCTTTCAGCGTGCTGGGTGTGTCTTTACTGGAACAAAAGGGTATTATTTTCTGAAGAAATTCTGCATCAGAGGTATCGTGCATCGGCGGGCAAGTGGCCTGGTTAGCAAGCGTTTCCAGTGAGCGAGCGAAAATCTAGTTTCCGGTTTCTGGCCGCGCGAGAAATAGTCGACTCCCGATAATTCGAACCTTCAAGGTAAATTGAAAAAGGTTCGAGTTATCGGGAGTTCGAGTTTATCGAGGGTAAAATTATATAGAAAATGACCTGAAAGGTAAGGAAAATTGCTTCAAGTTAGCGCGAGGTTCGACTTATAGCGAGGTCTAGCGAGGGTTCGAGTTATCACCGAGTCGACTGTAGGTTTTCGCTTGCTAGAAACGCTTGCTACGAAGGCTAGCGGGAAAGATTTTTTATCATCTGGGTCTGTTTAAATGTCGGGCTAAAGTCGAACACGAGATGGATGATTCAAATGGTACTAAGGAAAAATCAAATGAAAGTCGGACGAAAGCTTTATTAAATTCAGACTTGACTTGGGTTAGATTCGACAAGCTTTCGGATTTATTCAGCGCTTTTCATTAAGTTGTAGTCTTGTTCAAAGTTCAAACGATGACGTTTCTTTCATTTGTCGCACATGAGTCCGCTTAAAATACGACCAATGCTCGGCGTAATGTGGAAATTTTCTAATCCTTCAAAATCAGAGTGTTTTGCACGCGATTAAGAAATTGTTGATGTCGGTGACTAAAAGACGGACGTGATCTCTCGTCCGTGAAGTCGCATGTTTTCAATATTATACAAATTCAAGGCATCACGTCATTTGTGATTATTTATAGCTATAATAATTTGGCTTTTTATCTACTCCGCTGCTAGCTTGTCCGGAATGAAATGACAAAACTAAATGAGATACTTTAGATTTCCATTTAAAAGATTCCAGTATTTACGTATTATAGTGAAATGTATTTTCAGTATTTGACAACAGTCGATCAAAGTTATTTGTTTACGTTCGTTTCCTTGTGAACTTTTGAAACTGTTTACTTACCGTTTAACGTTTTGAGCTCTCCGTTTATGATCGTTTAACGACTTTCTTTAACCGTTTAACGTTGTCAGCTTTCCGTGTAAAAAATTCTGCAACCGTTTAACATTTATGGCATTCCGTTTTTGGACTTTGCCCAACCGTTTAACGCTTTTATTTATCCGTTTAAACGGAACTGGAACCCGTTTAAACGCTTGTGGTAACCGTTTACTATCCGTTTAACATCGTTTGCAATCCGTTTTTTTTTTGCCCGTTAAGCGGAAAACCGTTAATGTCCGTTTTCGCTTTCCAGGTCACATTTGTTCTCAGTAGTCTGAGTGCTTTGCCTTTAATAAAACCTCTTTTAACACCCAGAGGATGGCTCAAGGTAAAATGTGTATACTGAAAGGTTTCAGTAGGCTTGTAATGATACGGATGTCAAGGATCGATTCATTTCTGAAACGGTCTCCTTTAAAAATTATTGTGTCGCTGAATCGTAATACTATCAAGATCAGTTACAGTTGCATGAATAACACTAAACAAATTATCGACAGACACAACAAGCGTATTTTGAATTCATCCAAACACACTGATATGATGAAACCGCAGATAACGTTATTGACAGCAAATCATGCAATTGCCGGCAAAAGAACACACGCCCACTTAACTTAACGGAAACTGTCTCCAATCATCAGTTATCTACCAAGCAACCGTCACACGCAAAGACAACAACACTTCTGAAACATACATCGGACTCACAGAAAACGATTTCAAGACAAGATACAGAAACCACTCTGCATCATTCCGTCAAGCAAAACACAGGAACTCCATTGAACTCAGTAAACACATTTGGTCTCTTAAAGACAGCGACATTGACCACTCTATCTCATGGCGTATCATTTCATCTAGCTCACCTTACAACAGCTCAAGTCAAAGATGTAATCTCTGCCTCAAACAGAAATTTTTAATCATCTGTCGACCGAATCGGTCATCACTGAACAAACGAAACAAACTAGCATCTTCTTGCCGCCACAGAAAGAAAGCGTTATTACGTAACAACTAAACATTGCAACATTTAAATTTTAAATTTTAAATTTTCTGCAACGGTAATTATGTAAATTTTTTTGGTATATAAATGATGGTTATATATATTCTTGTCATTGAAATCCCCTGAAGAGTGAGAGATCATGAAACAGGCTTGTCGGGATGAAAGTGTAGTTTTTTTCTTTATTTTTTTTAATTTTTCCATATTACAGTGCTCGATACATAAAAGTAGAGCGTAGTATATAGAAAATAAAGAAAAAATCTACACTTTCAAACTGTCGGTACCAACTGACGAGGTCTATTGACGAAACTAGTTTTGTAGTCCCGAATGTAAAAGTTTGTGGAAAGTAAATGCAAATGAGGTTCTCCTTATCACTATGAAGTTGCATTACGAACTTGAATTATAAATTGTGATCACTAACTTTGTCACATAGAGTTTTGCATATAGTCGACTCGAATGTTAAATCGTAAAAATGTTTGTTAGATTACAAACTGCAATGTTGCAACGTAAACTCTTATCTAACACTGTGAACTCGAATGTTAAAATGTTAACTTGAATTTTGGCGTTGATACAACGCCATAAAATACAGTGAATGGCTATAAGATATGATATGCAATTTTCCAAACCTCGAGATGGTCGATATTGCTCCGAAACGCTTCGTCCCGTTTCCACGTGTTGTAAACTGCTTTGATAAATTTTGGCTTGGGCTCTTCACCCGAGCGATACGTGCGGCTAATGCTGTACCAATAGGATTGTTGTTTCAGTCCCTTGGCAAGTGTTGTCTTCTCTGGATGCCCTGCTTTAAGTATCGCCAGGGCCAAGCTACGGCGGCTAATTCCGTGGTTTTGTCTGGACTTCTAAAAAAAACAGTGGTAGGGAACAAAATGCATGAAACATATCATTGTTGGTTGATGATAGATCAAACATGAAACGAAAATTATAGCTCTCCTACTTTAATTATAAGGTTAAAGTGGGTTTTCCCTAAGGGAACTATGACAAATTAAACTGTTACTTGAATTAGTCTGCTTTTTTATAGCGTTACCTGTCAATCACAATTATTCGAATGTTAAAATGTTTACTTGAATTTTGGCGTTGATACAACGCCATAAAATACAGTGAATGGCTATAAGATATCATATGCAATTTTCCAAACCTCGAGATGGTCGATATTGCTCCGAAACGCTTCGTCCCGTTTCCACGTGTTGTAAACTGCTTTGATAAATTTTGGCTTGGGCTCTTCACCCGAGCGATACGTGCGGCTAACGCTGTACCAATAGGATTGTTGTTTCAGTCCCTTGGCAAGTGTTGTCTTCTCTGGATGCCCTGCTTTAAGTATCGCCAGGACCAACCTACGGCGGCTAATTCCGTGGTTTTGTCTGGACTTCTAAAAAAAACAGTGGTAGGGAACAAAATGCATAAAACATATCATTGTTGGTTGATGATAGTGTGACAAGATATGAGCGTGACAAGCCAGACAAATTCGGTTTTATAAACATTCAAGGTGTAGTTTCATTTATTAAATATAGCGATGGACCTAAAACAATTCTTTTATGCATGAAACATGAAGTGCCAAAACATGCTTTCTATTGCTTTTGTTTTTATAGATCACTGAACTTTGTGCCTATAGTATCCTTCCAATACGGGCTAACAAGTAATAGCGTTATGCTATGCTTTATCCGCCAACCTATTGCACTTTGTTAGTCTTAGTACCGAACGTTATTATACTGATCAAACATGAAACGAAAATTATAGCTCTCCTACTTTAATTATAAGGTTAAAGTGAGTTTTCTCTAAGGGAACGATGACAAATTAAACTGTTACTTGAATTAGTCCGCTTTTTTATAGCGTCACCTGTCAATCACAATTATTTTTGAGAGATGCAAACAAACGACAGCAACATTACTCCATAGGAAAATGCTTTAAAACACGGCAAGCGTGCCCTCTTTTTGCTACAATTTCCATGCAAATGTGTTGATTTGTCATTGAATTTTCCATACATGTCATTAATTTGTCAAATCACCCTGCCGTTACCGACATTTACAACAATACTCCACAAACGCTTGTCTTTTTGAATAACAAATACCTCCACAACCTGTATAAAAAAAGTTGCTGAAAAACGTTGTTATAGACAATGTTCTTAACCTTGATTGATCAACATTTTTGTGACATAAAAGAGAACATAATTTGGAATGTGGAGAAGGAGTTCCCACCTTTCTATTTGCAAGTGTCTCAACTTTTACTGAACTCAGATTAAAGTTTTCGAGGAGTACAGAGGACAACTTTGAGCACAGGCTGGCCAAATAATACAAAATATTGCCTCTGTGCTTGCACGAAAGGATCACGTGTAACTTGTCCAGGGAAGGGAATCAAGTTGTACGTTAACAAAGAACTCTTGTGGCTTCTTTACTTGCTTTGTCTCCTTTTCCAGAATTAGCGGAAGACGCAGGAGAGCCACTAAAGACTTATCTTCTATATAAAGGGCAGAAACCAGAAAAAGACATAAGCCAAGGAAATTTCGGGTATCAAATGTTCCTCATACCCCTGCTGACATCATTAATTATAATATGCTAATCTTTCCTTGCATCAAGAGAGCAGATTTTAACAGAGAACACCACACAGCTATCCCGGCACACTGTTGTTTTCTTGATGTTCATTTGCTGCACCATCAGTTCACTGGCTCTTGCATAATTTTTGTTTGGCAGGAGATAATACCTGCCGTTGGCATTAGGAATTTGTGTTGACAAAACTCACCATCATACACATCTCTGTCTTTAGAATCATCATCTTGATCAAGAAGTTTTAAGTCCTTTGGAATTATTTGTCTTTGATTCAACGTGATGTAATATTTTTGGTCTTAGCTGTAACAGCCTTCTGGGGCGGGGGATGCCGTTTTTCAGCATAGACTCACCTGCCATCAGTCTTGGAAATTCATTACAAATCTGCAATAGAATATGTTTTAAACAGATTAAATAAAAGGTATTATTGCTTCAAGTTTTTATCTCTTCAAAGCAAATGATACTCACAAACTACAGTGAATGGCTGTGAAACTTCATGCATGTAAAACAGGGTTAAACCATATGCTTGTTTCTTCAGTTCTAGTTTTTCATTTGTATTTAATATGTAATTATCTCTCTTTTTTGCTTTTTAGATTCTTTTTTTTTCCAGAGTTTATTAAAATTGTATATTTCAGGACTGACATAGGCATGGAAAAGGGTTGTTATGTTACATCATGTCTTCATCCCAGAATTGGGTAAGAGTGAGACATGCATGCATGCATGCTAAAAAGAAAATGTATGTCTGTCAGACTGTGTTACAGATCAAGGGCAAACGAAATATGCTTTTGTCTCCAAATACTTCGTAACAAATAACAACTCAAAAAGTAACGTTTTTTTGCTTAAAGGGAAAAAACCGTAAATCTTTAATGGAATCTTGCATGGCAAAATGTAAAATTTGAAATAGGTGCCTGGGTTGATCATGCTATTGCAATGATTATAATGATGATTTGTATAATAGCAATAGGTGATACCTGATACATACCTCTTCTTTGTCAAATAGACAAGGATATTCCCACATCACATCTTTCACGGGTCTTCTTTCTTCATTGATGTACATCTTTCTGAGCGGGTTTGTGAACTCCATTCATTCCCTAATACCACTCTTATCTTTTTGGAGCCAGGTCTTATGTATTTTGTGTGACTCTTCGTTCTCCCCTCATTGGGGAGGTTACTGCCAATGCACAATGCCCCTCTGTAACTCTTCTTGACTTTAGCTTTTGCTTTCTGTGAGCCATTTTCCACACTCTTTTTGTCCTTTGGCAGCAGATGATACAACTCATTTTTGAATTTGTTCGTCAAGAAGTTTAGCCACAAGTCCTGTTATAAATGTGTAATGTTATAATTATCATGTTAGTGTACAAATTAGTAGCATTAGATCAACTCTCTACAATTGTTGACCCACATCCTCACCAATGTCACAGTCCCACATCCACCCCCCCCCCCCCTACCCTTCCCAATTTCCACTTCGTCTTCCAAATAAAAAAAATGTGTACATCACAAAATTTCATCTAAGGGATCAGGCACAAGGAATATGTGATGACATGATATTTTCCATGGTACCAGTTCTTTTCAAGTAGAGGGTCACAACAATCTTCTTCATTCTCGATACCTTTCTCATAGTACATTGTAAGACCTGCTGGGATATTACGTAATAGTAACAGGTTGTTGGTATTAAGTGATCTGTTACAGTTATATTCCAAAAAAGTCGTTATAATTCCATAATTACCCATATTTTTTATTTTTTTTAATTTTTATTCTCTTGACACACAGAATAAATTACAAATAGAATAGAAAAGATAATAAATAGCTAATAAATAGATTACAAAGAACAATGTTGCAACATAAACTCATATCTAACACTGTGAATTCGAATGTTAAAATGTTAACTTGAATTTTGGCGTTGATACAACGCCATAAAATACAGTGAATGGCTATAAGATATCATATGCAATTTTCCAAACCTCGAGATGGTCGATATAGCTCCGAAACGGTTCGTCCCGTTTCCACATGTTGTAAACTGCTTTGATAAATTTTGGCTTGGGCTCTTCACCCGAGCGATACGTGCAGCTAATGCTGTACCAATAGGATTGTGTCAGTCCCTTGGCAAGTGTTGTCTTCTCTGGATGCCCTGCTTTAAGTATCGCCAGGGCCAAGCTACGGCGGCTTATTCCGTGGTTTTGTCTGGACTTCTAAAAAAACAGTGGTAGGGAACACACGTTAGACTGAAATACCGAATACCGCAACAAACTGTGGAAAATGTTACCTTTCGTGGCTTTTCGGCTTGTCCTGGAATTTTAGATGACCACCTAAAAAAAGGAAGATCTGAAATTTTACCGAAATTTGCGTGATCAAATTGAACACTCAGATATAAATTAAAACTGCCAAAACTCGTAAACGCTCAAAAAGTATCTGTTATTTCTGAATTTTCTGCGTGTTAAAATTGGGTTGACAGACCTGCGCGATTCCCACTGTGTGTCCGTTGTGTTATAAAAGCCTTTTTAAATTCATCAATACCCGGAGTACCCGTACTCTTGCGTGTAACTTGTCCAGGGAAGGGAATCAAGTTTTACGTTAACAAAGAACTCTTGTGGCTTCTTTACTTGCTTTGTCTCCTTTTCCAGAATTAGCGGAAGACGCAGGAGAGCCACTAAAGACTTATCTTCTATATAAAAGGCAGAAACCAGAAAAAGACATAAGCCAAGGAAATTTCGGGTATCAAGTAGAGGGTCAGAACAATCTTCTTCATTCTTGATACCTTTCTCATAGTACATTGTAAGACCTGCTGGGATATTAGTTAATAGAAACAGGTTGTCGGTATTAAGTTATCTGTCACAGTTATATTCCAAAAAAGTCGTTATAATTCCATAATTACCCATATTTTTTTAATTTTTATTCTCTTGACACAGAATAAATTACAAATAGAATAGAAAAGGTAATAAATAGCTAATAAATAGATTACAAACTACAATGTTGCAACATAAACTCATATCTAACACTGTGAACTCGAATGTTAAAATGTTAACTTGAATTTTGGCGTTAATACAACGCCATAAAATACAGTGAATGGCTATAAGATATGATATGCAATTTTCCAAACCTCGAGATGGTCGATATAGCTTCGAAACGCTTCGTCTTGTTTCCACATACTTCCTCTCTTCACTGAGAATAGATGATCTAAGTGATGAGATTTCACAGAATTTGAGTGAGACTGAGACCCCATCCCTAGAAAATGTTCCTAGATTTCCAATCACAACACCTGTAGGCTTCTTGTGGGAATTCGTGTCACTTCTTCAGCCTCATTTACTAATCCTTCCGCAGGTCTGTTGTTCATTGAGAGGGGGTCACTTTCAATGTATGCTCCAAATTCCACAGTGATAACACTACTGAATGGAGTTGTAAATGTGCTCCTAACTCCTTGCTTTTCGGCGACCATTAGGAGAGCAGAAGATACAGTTTCTCGAACAAATTCTTCGTTTTCTTGCAGTCCCGAATACAGTAATCCATAACCCAGGACCTTTCTGAGCTCTTCACCACTCAAAACCTTTTCTCTCATGGCATCCAAACAGTCCTTCGCGAATTTTCCCGCGTGTTTCGATTTCAGTCGAGGTCATGTAGTCTTTTCAAGCTCTTGCAGTGCTTCCCTAGTCGTTTTTTCAAGGCTTATCGCAACAGTACTTGAATTATTGTACTTAATTTATTCTGGTATAGATGGAGGCGTCTTAGATAAGTTGTAGTTAGGTTTTGAGTTTTGTTTAAGATAGTTGTTATTTCAAATTTTTATACTCTTGATGGATTTTACCGTATTAAAATAAAGATTTATTCCATTTTATGTATTCCAATATTATAATGCCATCTTGTCTCCACAGGCCAGGGTTCAGTGATAACGTTCTGCTCACAGTGAATCGTCAAGTTGTTTCAAGAGCTTTGTGGCACCCACTGGCATTTTTGTTAGAGTAATAATTATTGTGTGACTGACAAAGCAACAAGTTTGTAGCAGCTGTAAAGTTCAACGTAACATGTCAATCAAACCTCGGGATTATCAATTAAAGCCTAAAGACAAAAAGACATAATATAGTGAATTATTTGACAACAATACAGAAGCCAACTTAGTAACCTTCATGATATTTGTAGTTGTCCCTGGTTTTTGCCCATCTTCCTTTCTTTGAAATTGTTACTATTGCAAAGTACTTAAAACTTGATATAGAAAAAACGTATTGATATTTTACTGAGAGAAGTGACATACCTGTTATTTCATTATTATTAATG
Source organism: Pavona decussata (assembly GCF_977016875.1). NCBI lineage: Eukaryota > Metazoa > Cnidaria > Anthozoa > Scleractinia > Agariciidae > Pavona > Pavona decussata. The sequence goes on from NW_028145674.1 coordinate 984,640, forward strand.
GCCTGTGTGACTTTGGGTACTTTCACGCCAGGAATGTACCCTATTGGTTCCCATGTATCTCCAAGGCAAGCATGGACTAATAAAGCATATTCATCTCTTCTGTTTACCGGTTTAAAGCCAAGTCTGATTAAAATTGTCTCCTTATTGATCTTTTTTTCATTGCAGCTCTTCAAAGTTCTCTGAAAATGCTCAAGAAATGAGCTGCCTTTCCATGTGAAAGTTTCTGTGTATAATTCCACTGTTGGCGGGCATTCGGTGCAAATAGCGCGTTCTGCTTGAGCCACTAGGATCAGCAAAGTCGTGATCGTCTTCTCCCTCTTCTTCTTCTTTCTTGTATTCCTCCTCTTCTTCACAAATGTTTTCTTCGTGGTTATCTGATAAAGAGAGCCTCTGAATCTTGGAAATGGCCCTTGCTTCAGTACATGACAACAATAAAACTATCCCCTTCAAACTAGAGTTCACGCAGTTACAAATCACCTGACTCAGGTCGAGAGGAGGCATAAAAGAATCAATTGGAGGAACGGACGACGGCATCTTTACTTTTACTGAACACTGCGAGGCAGTCAAGGATAGATCTGTTATTTCAAAATCGCAGATCAGCATCACCTCGCCATCATCTTTGATTTCAACTGGGTGAATCTGCAAAATGAATTTGTTTTGGTAAACCCGCGAAAATATCTCGCAGCATTTAAGTCGCACTTAAGGACAGCAAATTGGCTACGACATTAAAATATCATTACCTTGAAAATAACGCGAGAGATAACCTTGATTACATAAGGCGATACCATGATTGCACTGAGGGAAAACAACCATCCGCCGCTCCAAGAGCGTTCTAGGAAAACTCACATGCCAAAACAAACATGTGACCTCTCACGCGAAAACGTTCCTTACGGTTTGCCGTTTTGAAACGGATAGCCGTTCGTAAGCCGTTCATCAGCCGTTCGAACGGGATGGGATGCCGTTCGAACGGCTTGAGCTATCCGTTCAAAAATAATTGGGAGCCGTTCAAACGGCTGGAGCCATCCGTTCCAAATAGATTGGGAGCCGTTCGAACGACTTGAGCTATCCGTTCAAAAAAATTGGGAGCCGTTAGAACGGCTGGAGCTATCCGTTCGAAAAAAAATTGGGAGCCGTTCGAACGGCTGGAGCTATCCGTTCGAAAAAAATTGGGAGCCGTTCGAACGGCTTGAGCTATCCGTTCAAAAACAATTGTGAGCCGTTCGAACGGCTGGAGCTAAACGTTCTGTGAGCCGTTCGAACTGGATGTTCGTGGCGAACGGCTGGCGATCTGTTTTGAAAGCGTAGCTTACAATTTCTTTGGAAGGGATGTTTCAAGCCGTGATCAGTCATCGCACTGCGATCAGTCAAGAGTACATCGGACAGACTAAAGTTAGTTTGGTAAACGCTTAAAGGTTCCTGATATAGCGTGTTTCCCCTCTGCAAGTAAAACTCTGCTTTGTTTAGAGCATGCTTGCTAAACCAACAATACTATCGCGTGGGATAATAACAGTATAAACAACATTCATCACGAGCTTTGTAAATATAAGCATTGTTTACAAATACCTTCATGAATAATCACGGTTCTTTTTCTACTCCTCAGTCATTTTTACTTACGTACATTCGATTATCGATACACATTTTTTATTCTAGATCAAGTTTATTCAACTAGTTTCCCGAAAATGTTTTGACGTTTCACAGTATGCAAATATCAAGCGATTTTGATTGAAATCAAAATGGAATCTCCCGAGGGAATACGCACCGTCGGCAAGATGTCAATCCGCTCATTACCAATGCAAACACAAACTCGTGTGTGTCATTCATATGCTAAGTTAAAAACAATTACTCTCCATTTGTCCAATAAAAACTGTAGAATTTCGATCCGCCGTACGCTATGAAAGTGTATAAAATGACTAGAGTAGCGACCAATTGTCACTCGATCTAGTCTAGCTCGCGGTTTTTATCAGTTGTGCTATCACTTGCTACTTGAGATCAGTAATCATGTCTCTCAGACTGCTGTGCAAACAGAACAGGCGTCCTTCGAATGCGTTGTTTCACTTCCGGCAAGAGCAAAAAACCGGGATCGCACCAACTCGAATAATCATCGAAAAACAACTGGATTTGACTGTAGGAATGGTGGTGACTGTCAATTGGGATGGAGAAAAAGTGGAAGCGGAGATCCTGGCTTTAGATGGTAAGTTTCGCTTAGTCCATTCTAGTTCAAATTGTTGGATTCCCTGGGCATCAGAGGTTTTTCGTGCGCGCTTCCCGGTTTCGAGTCTTTAAAGTGACCTGCTTTTCTCGTGGCTTCGCCGCTCGTCTCCTCGGCCTTCGGCCGAAGACAAGTTTTTCTTCGGCCAAACAACGCGAGAGAAATCTCTGGTACCCAGGGTAATTGAAGGAATGTAGTTAACCTAATTAATTACCTTTAGCTAAGGTTTTGCTACATATCGAAGAATCTTTTGTTTTGTTTTTTTTTTTACTTTAAAGTTCCTGACTCAAGGAAACACTCTCGGAAACACACTCTGTATTCAGCGCTATGTAAATCTGATTTATTATCATTATTGTTGTTATTATTATCACCGTCATTAAAGGACATTCAATTTTGCTTGTAGATGACGTGAAAGTTCTAAACACGAAGGATTTAGAGTGGTCTAAACAAAACTTACCCGTTACTACGAGCCCCGAGTCGGTGAACGCCGAAGAGAAGGAAAGTAATGAGCTGGCCATCAAGCCTTCCAAAAAGAAAATGGTGCGCGCAAAAGATGTAAGTATAGCTTTTAACCTTACTTTAACATTCATCTTCGTTTAACTGTTTTGTCTGACGCGAGTTATATATTGACACAAATTCACAAAATAGTTCCTTTCTTTTCTTACTAAGTGATTTTTAGTAATACACTATAATTGATGATCGACCGCGTGGGTTAGTCCGATTATTACTAATTACTACATGCAATTATTGTGAAATCTCAGCCGATTCGCAACACCAGTTATCTATGACGCCCTTTATAGTAATCTCTTTAGTTGTTTTAGCAAAATAGTAATCAGTATTCAAGTCAAACATGCCAACTTCAAATGTGCGAGTTTGTAGGATATAGTATTATAAAGTTGTGCGAAACACTCACAAGTAATGCTTGACCGGTCATTGTAACAATTGATAGTTCACTAGCATCGCGCAATCTGGTACCTTAATGGACCACGGCAATAATGACTAACGCCCCATTCACACCAAGGGTTAAACGCGTTTGAAAGCTGTTTAGTTAAACATAGTTTAAAATTGTTTCCTTCATTAAAGCTGCTTTTGGATTTTTGTCGACTACAGATTAGCACAAACGAAACCATAAGTTAAAGTTCACTTGAATCGTATGTCAAAGCCAATAGTTCAGCTTTCTGTTGCCAATTTTCATTTTGTTAAACTTGGTTTAATAAAACATTGGTGTGAATGGGGCTTTATTAGTTAGTAAAGAAAAAATCATTCAGCGCTTATACTTGTACTTTACCGCAATAGGCCTTTTCATGGTTTTCGACACTATTTTGACGAGAAGGCAAACACGTCTTGAAATAACAGTGTTGTGTGGAAATCCGATGTCAAATAATTTCCATTATTTAAACATCGCTTCTGAAAAATTAATGAATTGGAAACTTTTGGCACTAGGAAAAAGATTTTTTTGCTATGTAGTTTCTTAAAAGTATCTATCTCACTCTAATGACTTGATGTTTTATGTCTCAGGCTGTTGAAGAACAAAGTACAGAGAGTGAAGCGAGACGTCCTTCAGATCCCTACGAACAATTTTTAGCGGCGCAGAAGAAGCGGAGTCTGGAGTGGAAGACCGAACGCGAAGCAAAGAGGGCCAAAGCACAGTCAGTAGTCCCAACAGTAAAGCAACCCGAGGCGAGCAGCATTGACCGTGAAGATCGACAAGAGGACCTCGTCGCTCCCTTGCGCCAGCAGCTTGCCAACAAAACAGAGGAGTGTAGAGAATTAAGGAACAGATTGGAAAACATTGAAGCAGTCAACGCTCGGATCCTCAAGAACCAGATGGAAATGCAGGAAAATCTTCTTATGGTAATGTTTCTATAGTTCAAATTAATTCATAGTTCTTCGCGTTTCCTGCGAGCAGTTTCTTACTTGTCTTGTTACACTCTTCTTACCTGAAGAATTTATTTTACAAGAATATCGAGGCTGAAATTGGCGAAATTTTAAGAATATTTTTAGAATAAACCTGAGGCTAAGACTTTGAAAAGAATCTAATAAAATGATTAAAACCTGTACAAGCCCAATGTTCAATGCTAATGACAGTTCGATGGCTATAATCTAAGACTATTTATTAGAATATTTTCAGCCTAACATCGGCAGAAAAATAAGAATATGCAGTACAATATTCTTATAAAAAGAAAAATTGTAGTTAAGCAACCGAACAAGTTCACTCAGATCAGTCCAGACCAGTCTTATTATGTCTTTTACCATTGGTTTGACACCCAAGAAACGACATAATCAGGAGAAGTTTATATTTCTCTAATCCACGCTTGCTTTTCTGTTGCAGCTGATGAAAAGAATACAGGAGTCTGTTTCGGGAATTGAGGAGAATATGGCCACAAGTTCTGCTGTGTCAAACCTTGAAAGGCGTCTTGACGTACTACAGGAACAGGCCGCTGAAAATCAGTATAACCTGGTAAGAAATAAATTGCGAATGTGGAAGGGTTGCTGCTTTGGACGCCCTTGTACTGAAAAAACCTTTCGTCCATACATTACTATAGGGAACTCTAATCGCCATGCGACAAAACATTTTACTCAAGAGGAGCACCTCACACAAACGTTTTCAATTGCTTCGGCAAGAGAAAAGCAACAAATAGAAAATGTCACACCTCCTTTCAAAATACCGCATTGTCAAACTCACTTCTTGCGCGTTGATTAAAAAGTCTAATTCAATTGCTTAAGGGTTTCCTTTGTGGGTCAGCATTCAAGATGCCGTGATAGCCCACGATGTTGATAAATTTTGAATTGACTAGTTCGGAACAAGATCACTTGACACCCAGTTTCTCCCTTGTATGTGTATCCCGGCCGTAGACAGCAACTCAACGCGCAACTTTCCACGGGCTTTTAACAACGGTTTTTTTTTTTTTTTTTTTTTACCAGCTTAATGCCCCATCCATTGTTGCACCAGACCATGAAACCCCAGTGAAGGACAACACTGAATCATCAGAACAGAGCCAACACCTGACGACCATCAATTATGATACTCTGTGTGAACTTCGTGAGGACGACTGACTTACGGAGCTACAATCTGCCACAAAACAAGGAAGCGCTTCCCAAGAAGTTGGCGAGGAGTTGATCAGCACATGTGTTACGCCGACCAGAATAAAGACCATTCAGCGCGTCCTATCAAAGCCAGAGACGGAACGACACTTGTGTGCCTTGAAGCTGCTGCCACATTTTTTCAGTAAAGAGGAACTTGCGGAAAGCAATACTGATGGCAGTCATGACAAAAAATGCCTGGACAGTGTCAAATTAAATTCGCTGAAATTATTAGTCTTCAGTAAATTTCCAGTGAGCAAAAGCGAAGAGAAGGACAAAGCCTGGAGGAATATTAAGGGAAAAATTAACTCCAAGTGTCGTGCTACCCGCAAAGTTTTAATGTCAGACTTTACTCCCCCTCGTTCATTGTAATCAATTTCATGTATGCTTTTTTTTAAGCTTAAAGAATAAAGCTTTTGTAAGGTTAGTTGTTCGCTTGGTTTTCAATTATTGGTGTTCCTTTCGTGACAAAAAAAGTTTGCTCGATTCTGTTCTGACTTCGCTGGGACTGCAGGACATTTCGTAACAATGGCGGGATTTCCATTCTTAATTTCGTGTCGCGCGCACTGAAAGCTAGTCTCAAGAACGCCTGCGTAGGAGACTAGCTGTTAGTGCGCGCGACACGAAATTAAGAATGGAAATCCCGCCATTGTTACGAACTGTTCCGCAGTCCCAGCGAAGTCAATCGAACAGAGCAAACTTTCGTCAAGTGTGTCTTTTCCCGCGATTTTCTGCGCTCATCGCTGCAAATCGCCAGTAAAGTCAACTAATCAGGTTGGGCGATTTTGTCACGAGTTTTCAAAACGCTCCTCGATTGAGCCCGGGAACAAGGTTGAAGTGCCACATCGTCGCGATCGACGAAAAAAATCGCCAGGTGTGTCCGTATCAATCGGCAAGCGATTTTCGCTGACGATCAAATTCGCCGCGATCGGCGTATAAAATCGCAAGGTGTTTGGACTCACGTCTCGAACGTTCGAGTTTCGAGAGTGGGTCCGAAATTGCGCTTTCCTGGTCGCCAATGCGACTAAAAATTTTGCACTGGCGACCAGAATTTCACAACTAGTCGCCAACGGGCGATTAACTATTTCATGCCACGATCATTATACAAACAATAACTTTGATTTTCAGCCAAATCGATGAAAATGAAATTCAAAGCCGCCCGCCAATTGGTCACTTACCTTTTACCTTTCCACTGCTTTTGAAGTATAAAACCGATTTTCCTGTTATTATAAATCTATCACAACGCTTCACAGCTCGAGCAGTGCGAAGCTTCGCCGCCATGTTTTTTGAACGAGAAATGCTGCACGGTTGTGGCCTGGTGCGAACAACATGGCGATCCGTCGATCGTCTTGACAGAACGCGAAAGGAAAGATCGTTTACGGTTTTGAACATAGAGTAAAGAACCAACCAGCAGTTTTTCAATCGGGTACATTTCTACTCCAAAAGGTAGAGACAAGAGAAGGTATAAAGTTGACTTGAAACATTTAGCAGTCTTAAGAAACTGCGTACTCGATTCGTTCGTCGTGGTTTTTCAGTGGTAGGTGTATAAATCGCCATTGCGGCTCCCAAAATTGGCGACCAGAATTTTCCATCTGGCAACCAAAAATTTTGGTTTGTGTTTCGCTTCGACGGAAAAATTTTATCGACACTTTTTTTTCTGCTTTTTGGCGACCACATTTTTCCATATGGCGACTGAAAAAAAAATTTCAGTCGCCACTTGGCGCCTGCCTAAAAAAGTTAATTTCGGACCCTGGTCAGACGCGAGAATTGAGAAGCAAATCAAATATACAAACTCGAAAAGAAGAAACAACAATAGCCGTTCGCACACAATTCACAAAGTGTAAATATTGGTAGTTGGCATCAGCCCCCAGCGCGAACAATTTTATTGTCTGCTTTACAACGTTGAATAACACAACGACCCGGTAAACCAGTTCACTTGGTGTTTGCAGTTGTATTTAATTTTCTGTTTACATGCATACAGGCAAACCAGCTTCAAAATACGGTGAACGAGACCGAAAACGAATAGGAAAGAACTGCGTGTTATTGTTATCGCAGCACCGACAAGCGTGTGTATTGAATATTCACGCGTACGCGTGCCGAAGGACATCACAAATTAATTAATTTTTGGCTCGCGAATAAATTTGCCTGAAAAAAAAAACCCTTTAATTAACTTTAAAGATCCAAGGCAATTCTGCGAGTGAACGGCTAATTAAAATAGTAAACTAAAACTTCGGAATAAATTTCATTCGGGGTCGAATGTTAGCGATACTCGATTCAATCGGGGCGAAGTTATTGAGGTAACAATCACACGAGACTTGAAATTCACTAGTTGATTATCTCGTTTAATTTAAATCTAAATCTTTAGTATACATGTGTCGCTATATCATGATAAATCATTGTACTATGAGTCAAAGCTCAAAACTCATACATACAAATTAATGCAACGATAAAAACTTGAAGTTTCTAGAAATATAACGCTTCTCGTATACTAAAATAGAGTTCAAGGTGCTGGTGCAACCAGGTCCTCCGTTCCAGGCTTGCAAAACGGCCTGATCTCACGGAATAGATACTCCTTTCGTTCTTGGCTCAACCCTGCTGGATTCAGTTTGGCTGGCAGCTGTGAGGCAGGGGGAAGGACTGCGCGATCTTTCAATAGCATCAAAGACTGTTCGGGAGATGAGTGAAGCTCTTTGAAATAAACTCTACCGGGTTCGTCTTTGGAAAACCGAAAGTGGTGGTATTTCTTGATATTTGGTACTCTTTTAAAGAACCGTTCAAGAAAAGAAGACCAGTTATATACTGGGACGATAACTGTTCCATCATGTGTCCCAGCAAGCTGTACTTTGTTGATCCCCGTGCTTGATGACTCTACCATATTAGCAAATTCATATACTGACGATATGTAGTTCAGTTTGTATGATTTCTTGATGATGCCAAAACAACGATCAGGACCAAATTTCGTATGTCCAGCAATCAAAAATGAGTATCTAACAGAATGATGAAGTTGAAGTATTGTCCTCCAAGCCAAGTACCATATAAAATAATTGTTCTTGTTTTGACCTGAACAATTATCGGCATTAAGATGAACAGAAGTTTCTCCAAGTCCATGATGTTCGAAGTAATGGTGCACGTAACTTATGGTGGTGTTTGCTCCCTTACCGACGTCACTGGCTTCATCAATTAGGTAGTTTACCTGCCGAGGGATCGCCTCGCACATCACGCCAAAAATCGCACACTTACGCGGCGTTTTAAAGTAGATTGGCCCGGGTTGCATAGGGTTGCTTGGTATATGCACCTGTTGTGCAAAATCAAAGGAGTAGTGCATTGTAGTTGTCAGTGAGCACGATTCATGACGCTCATCAAGGTCTATTGGGTCCTCGACTGCCTGAAAATTGCATTTCGCCTCTTCGCAAACCTTTCGATAAAGCTCTCTCTCTGTCTTCACTGAATTCAAATGCTCCTGTTGTGTTTGAACACATTCAGACTTTTCTTCTTCTGGAAGATTGCCTGCTCGAAGTAACTTGGAAGTGTTTTGCTGGCAGGTGAAGCATAAGTCGGTCATCGGTTTCGACACGACAACGTTTGGATAAAATTGTTTCCACAAGTCGGTAAATTTGGTGTAACTTACAGCTTGCTTGTTCGACTCTTCACAGGCTCTTTTAAACGACTTCCATACATTCATTTTAGTGTCGCTCGATGAGAGTAGCTGAATGTCCTCGTTTTTAAAACCAGGGATCCTTCCTGGAAGCAGCACAGCATTTTCATCTGCATAGTTGCTCAGAAAGTTTTTGATATCCTCAGCAACGTCCAGTGGTACCGCGTTATGTGGTAGTCTCTTGCTGTTCCCGTGTATTCGCAGAGAAATACCATGATTTTGATAATGGTCCACAAGCCTTTGAAACCGGGATTTGCTGATGCCGTAGAGGTTCAGAAACATCTCCTTGCAGATGGGTTGAGACCGATAAAGAAAGCTGTAAGGTGGACTTCTTTTTCTTTTTTCCCCGATTGCTTCAATCGCCGTAAAAGCTTGAATGTTTGCTAAGACAACCAAGTCCAGCTCCACGTGAGACAGTTCCAGGCAGTTGTATAGATTGTCTAGAACGCTTTCCTCTGTCAGTTGATCGGAACACTGACTACTTTTCAATCCCCGCCGACATCCGCACCCATCTTGCATGAACTTTTGCACTTTGGCGATGATACTTTCCTTGTTTTCCGTTTGATTACAATCCATCTCGACTCTTGTTGATTCCTCCATTTTGCGATTGTGTGATATATTAGCTGAGTTATCTGGCAGTTACCAAGGCAACGCATTTTCCATGAGAATCACTGAACCGAAAATTAATAGTGATTATGCAAAGTGAAAAATTTGCGGCTTTGTTCTACAATCGATAAGAACCTTGTAATCTATTTGCGTTGAGTTTTTATTTTGCATTACATTGCATCGCAAGATTTAATAACTTCGCATGCGAGTTGCTTTACCATGCCGCGCCGCGCCGCACAGACTGAATTCAAGCGGCAGAGAATTTCGAATCGATTCAAGCGAACTTTTTCTCACTGTGATTGAGCCGTCATAAGTGGAGCATTGATTCTTATAATTAATTTTCACTAACCAAACGCGATATACAGTCCAAGACTAAGTGCGACTCAACGCGGCGGACAAAAATAATGGCACCCACTTCTTTGTTAACTTAAAAAAATTGCTTGCACTCAAGGTAGCGAGAAATACTCGGCACATCGTAAAAATCGTCACTATAAATTGTCCCTGTTAGTTCCGAAGATACATGGTGGGGAAAGCGTCACCTGTGTTCGGAAACGAGATGTTTACAAAGTCAATTACGATTTATGAAAATGGTTGCATGACAATTATTTTAGCAAGAGAACGCAGACTATTTATACCGGCTGTTGTTTCTCCCCCGCAAAAACGAACGCAGAAGACTTATTATTTTCAAAACAGGATTAGATTTATTCTAGGTTTTCTATTCAATCAGTTTTCAGATAAGAGATCCATTTCAGAGATTATCTAAGCGGCGCCGCGTGTCGCGTTTATCTTAATTACTGCAATTTCGTTCGAACGTGTTGTTGATAGTAGCTGTAGTTGTTATTCAGCTGATGGCAGCGAGTCGTTCATTATGTAGCCATTTAGCCATTCAACTGTAATTTTCCAAAGCCGTTCAGCCGTTGGGCTTTTGTCGTTCAAAAAAATTGTTCAGCCGTTCAACCGTTTAACTTTGGCCTTATCGGTTGAAAACTTCAGCCGTTCAACCGTTCTAAATTTTCCTTTAGCCGTTCGAAATTTTTCTAAAGCCGTTCAGCCGTTCCACTTCAACCGTTCTAAATTTTCCTTTAGCCGTTCAGCCATTCGACTTCAACCGTTCGAAATTTTTCTGAAGCCGTTCAGCCGTTCGACTTCAACCGTTCGAAATTTTCCTTTAGCCGTTCAGCCGTTAGACTTCAACCGTTCGAAATTTTCCTTTAGCCGTTCAGCCGTTAGACTTCAACCGTTCGAAATTTTTCTGAAGCCGTTCAGCCGTTCACGGCATCCGTTTTAAACGGCTTCTCTATCCGTTTGTCATCCGTTCGCATACCGTGCGTTCGACCGTTCGAACGGATACCGTAAGGAACGTTTTCGCGTGAGAGGTCACACATTTAAGTTTTAGAAAACGTAAGCTGGGTATCGTTCGCTCTGAAATATTCCTTTAGCCGTTCAGCCGTTAGACTTCAACCGTTCGAAATTTTTCTGAAGCCGTTCAGCCGTTCACGGCATCCGTTTTAAACGGCTTCTCTATCCGTTTGTCATCCGTTCGCATACCGTGCGTTCGACCGTTCGAACGGATACCGTAAGGAACGTTTTCGCGTGAGAGGTCACACATTTAAGTTTTAGAAAACGTAAGCTGGGTATCGTTCGCTCTGAAATATACCCTAAGTCGGTGCAGTACAGATATGAAAGATTTGACTTGCTAAACACTGGCGCTTGCCACGCTTGTTCTTCCAACACGTCTGTGTTGAAATGATGTGACCACGTGATCACAACACTTTGATAATATAGTTGACCGCAAAGCGTCTATGGATAGGTGAAATCTCCTCCTTTGTGAAAGATGTATCTTTGTTTTTAGCTTGATACGAGGCCTTATTGGGCTTGATTCACAAAGAATTAAATGAAGTATGTCAACACTGGTATAGTCATTACATTAGAAAATTAAGGCACATTACTGTTGCTGGTAGACCAGACGAACTCTATTTCCTGCCAAAGTGTGTTGATGCAGAAAACCAATTGCAGGCTGTAGGGAGTGATCAGTTTCAAAATGTGCTTCATTACTGTCATGACTACCAAGAGGAATATCTATACCAGGACTACTTCCAAACCATAGCATCTTTAAGTCAAGTTAGGGATCCAAATAATTGGCAAGAGGCACTGGACTTATATAGGCTGCTTTTAGCTGTAGCACTGTGGTACTGATTGTCCCTTTCCAAGTAGCCAGATCACTTCTGAGTAATTAAAGGGTTTAATGAATAAAGTCAAGGGTTTAATGACCAAAGAAACGGCACTGTCCGCCATCTTGAAGTTGTTTACAGTATGTTCCAATCTAGTCTTGCTCATTCAGTCATCAGGTATGAACACTTGTTTTAGTAAAACGTTTCAAACGTTATCAACTTAAACATGATTCGGCCTAGTGTGAATGCGGTCTTTGACTTATGCACAAATGATATTGATGGGGCTGGATCAAAGCCAGTAACAGGAATTCGTGCCGCCCCTGTGCAAAACATGAGTAGATGATTGGGTGTGATGGTTGGAATAAACTTAATCTCTTCTTCTGTCAGGTCTGAAAAGCTTTCTTGTAACACTTCCAGAATTGTTCCATCTAGAAAAGAAAAAGTAAAAAAACATTTGTAAGCAAAGTGGTATTCATAACTATTTTTCTCTCAATTATTAAACAATAGTATTAAACTCAGCACTCACTGTCAATGAGTAAAATTAAGGGGACAGTTGTTTGCCATCTGGTAAAAAATACATTGTACTGTGTTAACGTTTTTACCACGCCTTTTAACCCCTTATTACCTGAATTAATTTGACAAATTCATATGTATTTTTGATCCTTTTAATTGGGGAAATTCCTTTTCATTGTTTGAAGTATAGCCTATCAATACATATACATTTTCTGAAAGCTCAAATGATACGGAATACATAGATGTAAAAAATTTTGGCTTGTCGGCATTCTGGTCGGTATAATGATTGACAGAATGTTTGCATAAATTAAATTTTTTTTTAAGAAAATAAATTAAATTTGAATTTCACTGTCCCTTGAAGCAATGAATTGGATTGAAAAGTACCTTTCCTGCTATTGAAGTAATCTTATTATATACAGGGAAGAGATTAAGGCAAAGTTCAAGTGAATCTATCAGATATTTCCCTCTCAAATCAGTTTTTTCTTGGACCTGGTATGGCAGCCAATTTGAATGGTGGCCATCTTGAATTTTAGTTGGGACAGGTTTATTTATCACAAAGACTAAATATTGTTCTAATTTTTACTTCAACCTTAATACTTATTAAAAATACACAGTAAAATCAATTATAAAGTCAACCTTTGGCTAATAGTTATGCTTTGTGTGGTAGATCCGGAAACAGTCTCCCTCACACAAGAAGACCTCACAGCGTTCGCAATAGTTTGCTGTCTTTGTGTCTTTGTACTTTCCATTGGGTTTCTTCTCCTCGGCACACACTTTGCACCTCAGTAGATAGGAATTAGGGGTTGAGCGTACGGGAGGTAAGGGAGGTATGACGTCACAATAGCCCAGGAGGGTGACGTCATCTGAAAACAATGGTATAACGGGAGGTTAGGGAGGTAGAACGTCACAATAGCCCCCGGGTTGGCATCATCAAAAAGCGATGACATCATCTAAAAATAGTATAGTGACATCATTGGGGTCGGGATGTTATCTACATATTGTCAACAACTTAAAATTGATCTGGAGTTAAAAGAAGCCCCCGTTGAAAAATTGGTTCCCAACTTGGGAGACAAGAAGAACTACATTTTACACTATCAAAATTTAAAACTGTGCCTAGAACTTGGTATGAAGTTGTGTGAAGTCCACCGTGTTTTAGCTTTTAACCAGGCTCCATGGTTGAGTAATTACATCGCTCTTAACACAGAAAAGCATAAACATGCTGCAAACGAATTCGAGAAAGATTTTTTCAAGCTAATAAACAATGCGGTCTTTGGTAAGACCATGGAGAATCTACGTAATAGAGTGAACATTGAATTGGTGACAAGGGATAAACGACTGCAGAAGTTAACAAAGGCACCTTCGTTTGATCATTTCAAGATCTTCACCCCCGACATCGCAGCTGTTAAAAGACGAAAGCTTACCCTGTGTTTGAACCGTCCAATTTTTGCAGGTTTTACCATCTTGGAATTATCAAAAGTTCTGATGTACTCATTTCACTACAAATATGTGAAGGAGAAGTATGGTTCTCGAGCGAAACTACTGTTTACAGATACAGACTCTCTTTGTTATGAGATTACAACACAAGATCTCTATCAAGACCTACTTGTAACATGCACTTGTTTGACTTTGCTGATTACCCAAGAGATCACTTCTTACACAACACTACTAACAAGAAGGTTTTGGGCAAAATGAAAGATGAGTCCAATGGAGTAACCATCCAGGAATTCGTTGGTCTTCGACCCAAAATGTATTCACTTCTTTATACAGAAACCAACAAAACAGTTGAAAAGAAGGTAGCTAAGGGCGTTGCAAAACATATAACTAAACGAGAGATTAGACATGAGTTCTACAAACAATGTTTATTTAATCAAGGACAAGAAATAGTCTCGATGAGGCAACTTCGTAGTTACAATCATAATATTTTTTCGATCAATCTCAATAAAGTTGGGTTAAGTCCATTCAATAATAAAAGATATATTTTAAATAATGGTTTTGATAGCATTGCATATAGACATTATACAATAAGAAACAATAATTTAGAGCAACATGACCACGAACTGATTGAATTATTAGTAGATTTGTAAATTAGTTTATTGAATTAAGGTTCCGGAGTTGAAACATCTATTTTTTCTTACTTTGGTTTGATATCGTTGCAAGATTAGAAAATATAACCAGTTGGCTTCAAATCTCATTACTTGTCTCTCGTCAACGTGTCGATAATGTAAGGAAAAATAAGATGTGGATCACTCCTGGGGTTTATGCAATCACATGTGATAGTAATTAACGACTATGTTAATAAAACGAAGCAATGGAATGAAAAGGCAGTGTCTTTGTGTTCCTGATATCACAGTCTTCTAAACAAAACTTCTATCTTAGCACTCTTTACAACTCTGTCGAGCGTGCAAAAATCACTTCATCTTCACTTTCTGTGTCTCCAATGTCTATTTGAAGTGGTGATAATTCAATTTCCACATGCTGTGGTAACTGTCTAGACAACCTTGACTTAAACCATTGGGTGATTGATCTAAGTAAAATTATGCTCGCTGGAAAAACAGTAACGTACCAATTATTGTATAGATGTACAGTATTGCGCGATCATAATCTCCCATTTTCATGATCTGTTTGTGATCTGAAGTATTCGGGGTTTGATTTCTTCCAGTGCTTGAAGTATAAGTCAGATGATTTTGGTGATGGGTGGGCGGCTTTGTCGAGAAGACGGTTGTAGTAATCTTTGCGGTGGTACTGGTATAATTACAATCGGCGATTATTGTAATTGGCTTGGGGCTGTAAAAATCTTTTATGTCATGACACAAAGTCGTTAGCTCGAAGATCTATACTAATGAGTTGTGGTAATAGATCTAACAAAGCGGAGATATTAATGCGACGTAAATTGTTATCTCGCAGTAGAATTGAAGTGTAGTTCTCAATCCTTGTCTGTGAATCTGGTATGGATGACCAACCAACGTTTGTGCAGTCAATAACCTTGAAATATTCGAGGCAGTGACACTTCTCCAGGCAAGCATTTGTACTGCATAGAATAGCTAGCAGAATGAGAATGGAGAAAGACATCTTGTATTCTGAAAAGTGTTTGGGAAATTGGAGATTTCCTTTATTGAGAATTATTAACTAAACTAGTATTTTATCAAAGATTTTAATTTCGATAAGAAAAAAACTTTCGGAAGGTACTCAAGTGTATCTCGAGTGAAACGCGCGTAATATCCACGAGAGCTCTCAGGAAAAAACACACCACAATATTTTACCCTTTATGCCCCCAAAGCCCTCTAAGCCCGATAAATTGCATGTTTTAAATCATTTTCGTCAGTTTTAATCAACCTTCCTTAGGGGTAACATGAAGAGACTAAAATGTAAACATTGTCCCATTCCTGGCTGTGGGTCCAAATTTTTAGTAAGATTAGCAAATCATTTAAGTCAGGTACACGAGTTAACCGAGATGGAACGCAAGTATTGGTTACAATTTTCGAAACTACAAAACACCAAGATGGTCCGTGTTTACGAGAAAGAGGGTGAACCTAGAACCATTTTTCTATAAATAAGAGTGCATGCAGTTTAATCAATCATTTAGAAATATGGACCCAAGACTGAAACATCCGTTTCCCGCTTTAGTAGCCGGTCCAACCTGCTGTGGAAAAAGTCAGTTTGTTAAACGTTTACTAGAATCGGGTGAAGACATGATTAAAGGTGCTCCTGAGAATATCATATGGTGTTATGGAATTTATCAACCAGCCTACGATGAAATGCTCAAAACTATTGCAAATATTACGAATATCGAAGGAGTGCCTGATGATTTAGAATCCATGATTAATCCCTCTGTTCGGAATCTTGTGGTCCTCGATGATTTGATGCACGAATTGAGTAACGACCAGCGAATCACCAGTTTGTTTACTAAAGGCTGTCATCATCGAAACCTCAGTGTTATCTTTATTTTGCAAATCATCTTTCACCGTGGAAAAGAATTGAGAGATATGAGTTTGAACTGTCATTATTTGGTTTTGTTCAAGTCTCCGAGAGAGAGCAGTCGAGTTACTCACTTGGCAAAGCAGATCTTCCCCGGCCATATAAATTATATGCGTGAATCATTTCAAGACGCTACTGACGAAGCTTATGGTTACTTGTTTTGTGACCTTAAAGCACAAACACCGAAGGACTTCCGGTTGAGAACCAACATTTTCCCCGGGAGACTCAGATTGCTTATTTAAAAAAAGTATAAAAAGACTGCATCATAGTGATAGAACATCAGTTGAGCATGGCTCAGCGTCTGAGAAAGAACCACAATTTTCTGAAACTCCTTGCCAAGTGTACACCAGCTCAGCGGAAAGTGATTCTAAAAGTTGCCAACAATTGTTTAGTGAGAAGCATTTGTGAGTGCGTGTTAAACGTGCTTAAAGAGACTGTGCCTGTCAGCAAATCAATCAAGAGGAAGCTTCTAGCCCACAAGGTGATGAAAGGTGATGAGAGGTGATGAAAAGCGTTCCTTAGGTTTACAAGACGGGAGCAAGAGAACTGTTGGATAAAAGTAAAGAGAATTGGGGTGTCTTACATTGGAACGAAAAAGGGGAACTCATGTACGAAAACAAACCGATATCTGGTTCTCACATGGTAGACTTAATTAACGATTTTTTGCGTCAGTGAAAAGGATTTGAACCGGTCGGATGGTCAGTTTTTGCGAGAGGACTGGCACGAATAAACATTCCAGAAAACCTAGTACGAAATCTCCTGAAGCAGAGCGCTATCCGAGAATTCAAAAGGAGAGTTAGGGAAGCAACTCCAGATAGTCCCTCTCGTTGGCTTCCTACGCCACCTTCCACCTCCTCCCCCGTGAAAAAGCAAAGGAGAGGAATGGCGAGCCCACGCCCTCTAGTTGTTCGCTGGTTACGATTATAGATCATGACAACAGACATTTTTTTTTTCAATGTAAATCACTTTCTTTATTTTAGTCACTCAATAAAATACGTTAAACGTAATTACATGGTGTATTTAATGAACTTGATGCTGTGCTTTCACTCCTTGTGTGTTTACATGGGTATATTTTTGTAGACTTAGAGGGAAATATTTTTCAATAAAGCGCTTAACAAGAAAATCATTTCGTCGTTTATTTTGAGAAAATCGATGTACAATGGTGCTCATACTATTATTACAACAGCGGAAAAAAGCATAATACAAACAGTAATGACCGCATACTTTAGAGTTAATACTTTGCAATGTCACAGAGTTAAAGGTCCAGCTATTAGAGTTGTTGTTCAAAAAAGGAGTAAATGTTCTTGAATAACTGCTTGGAGGTTGCCCATAGGAATCGAAATATTCTCCCTCTCGATCTTTCGTGAAATAAAACGCAACCCAATGAGATCCGGGCTTGTCACTGGTATCCACATTGGCAATAAACAGGGCTGGGTATGACAAAACATTCATCCGCGGGTACACTCCTTGAAACACGCCACGTGTATATTTATTGTTCTTCAAAATTACCGCTAACTGAATGGTGTTCATTCTAAGATTTCATTCGCGTCGTCTTTAAGCTTATAGACCGGTACTTGACTTGGAAATCGTTTGTACACGGTAAATAATTCTTCTGTGAAGTTTGGGAGATAAGATTTTTCTAATAAGCGCTTCACTTTACTAATCCTCACACGATCTCGAACTTAAAATTTGAAACGAACACGCTTCTGTGTGTTATCACCGTAAAGCGTATGCCACACTTTAGCCTCATTCACCTTAGTAACTTGACTAGGTTTCATTTTAATACTACGGTGATAAGTGTTATTATAAGACTTAACCAGTTGCGGGAGAACATCGATGTAGCATAAAGTGTTTTTATAAGTGAAATATTTATACATTTTGTTTTTAAATGTTGTATTAAATCGCTTGACAACCGAGGCTTTAAGTCCTGAGGTCGTGGTAAAGAACTCGATGTCATTGTCACGCAAGAACTTCTGGAACACGCGGTTGAGAAATTCAGTTCCTTGATCCGTTTGCAGCTTATGAGGTTTACGACTAGACAATAGAATCGTCTGAAAAGCTTTGACTAGTTCTTGACCCTGTTTCGTCTTTAAAGCCACGACCCATGCATACTTGCTGAAAATGTCTATACATGTAAGAAGGTACTTGTAACCCTTGTTGTAACGGCTAGGGTTTTGAACATCACAAAGATCTGCCTGGAACTGTGAGTCTATACCAGACACAATCACTCGACTTCGTTTGTAATTTCTACGAGCCGGCTTGTGTAGTGTGTAAACATCTTGCCGACTTAACCAATCTTGTACTTGTTTGCGAGAAATTTTACTGTTTTCCTCTTCTTTGACTGCTCTGTAAACAGCATCTAAACCACTGAAACTTGCAGGATGGCTTGGGTCGAGGTAAATACTTGCTAACTTTTCCTCCATCTCAGATCTCTGAGTTTTGGACAATTACTTTACCACCGCAGCAAGCTAATACGCAACGAATGCGGTTAAAAATTCATTCGAATCCAAAAGAGGGTGAAGGCGGACAACAGCCCATCACCTACGTCTACCTTCACGGTTGAAGTTGTTATAATTGTTCATTACATGTCTTCACTTAAATCACTATCCTTATAGCTGAGAGAGCGTGGGAACTAGGATATCATAGAGTTCTTTCCATTCCTCATTGGTTAACCCAATTTGTTCCACAAAATTTAAGAATAGCGATAATCCCCCCCCCCCCCCCCCAGTTAACTTCTGTAAAGACTTCTGAATGTAGATTCTTTAACTTGTCGAGCATCGGTCCTTGTACATCAGAGAATTTTTCTTTAAGTGAAGTTATTTCACTTGATGGTGTAACCACTTTTCTCGCTATAAGGCGGTAGACGCAAAACTGGATTTCAAGCATAGAGAGGGTTAAACCCATGTTAAGTCGAATAATGACAAACACAAACTGACTCAGAATTATATAATGTGCACACTTTATTATTTCAGAAACAGACTTTAATTTTAATTTCATTAATCACATAATCAAGTTCCATCAGTTCTTCTTTTCGAACAACATTCTCAGGACATTTTACTTCCATTAGGTCAACCTTCATATCCTCATCACAAGTTTTCACAGCACTGCTCTCTTCTCCACAGGGACCATAGTAAAGCGCATGTAGAATGCGCTCTTGTAGTTGTTTCGATTGCACAAGCTCACCGAAGCTATCCAACTTTAGGGAAGTGAGGTACACGCTGGTCCAAGGCAGCTTTGGCAGTGTGGAAATGTAGGCTTGCCACGATTTTTCCAGCTTGAAACCAAGCTCACTGCAAATGCTGTCAGCTGGTTTTAGTACCTCATTCAAGTTAATTTTATCTCTAACATCATCGTGGTAGTAGAACCAGCCATCTTCACCATCCATCATGAGACAAGAGTCCTGTCTTTGACTCGGGTGGTTGATAGCACAACTATTGCAACGATTCACTTTCTCTTCTTCAATAAGGGAGTCAAACATAGCAGCGTAAGTTAACTGTAACACGTGTCCAACAAGACTGACTATCCGCTGCCATTGTATCTTTTCCACTTCACCCACAACTAACCGAGGGTTAGCGATTGATTTAAACTCACTGATGGTAAATAACTGGTTGGAAGCAATCACAGTTTGTTTCCTACTTTATAGCGGGAAGGTTTATAACTATTTTATGACTATTCTATTTTTAAACTATGAGATCATCGTTTTATAATGAGAGCAAAATACTCCTCCACCCCAATGATGTCACTATACTATTTTTAGATGATGTCATTGCTTTTTTGATGATGTCAAACCGGGGGCTATTGTGACGTTCTACCTCCCTAACCTCCCATTATACTATTGTTTTCGGATGACGTCACCCTGAATGATAGACTTCGTAGCGGTAAGGTTTATAACTATTTTATGACTATTCTATTAAACTATGAGATCATCGTTTTATAATGAGAGCAAAATACTCCTCCACCCCAATGATTTCACTATACTATTTTTAGATGATGTCATCGCTTTTTGATGATGTCAACCCGGGGGCTATTGTGACGTTCTACCTCCGTAACCTCCCGTTATACCATTGTTTTTGGATGACGTCACCCTCCTGGGCTATTGTGAGGTCATACCTCCCTTACCTCCCGTACGCTCAACCCCTAATTCCTATCTACTCACCTCCCTCTTGCATTCCTTTTCTTTGTTCCAGTGCCAAAGTGCTTTCCCTTGAGCCTGTCCAAATCAGGTGTTGGTCTTCCAGGTCCAAGGAGTTCTGGCTGAATTGTACGCTGATCAATCAGTGATTGCACCAACAGCTGAGCCAGGTCAAGTCTCAAGCGTTTCTGAGTAACTGCATCTCGTACTTTGAATTTTAAGATTTGAAATATGTTTACAATGCTTAGCTCAAACAGCCTCCAAAACACCCTTTTCCACCACTTGATGGACTTGACATTCAAGGAATAATATGTCAAAAGCTGATCATTCCTGTCAACGCCATTCATAAATTGGTTGTAGGAAAGAATGATTTCGGGTTTTCTTGGCATGTCGTCTTCCACAGAGTTCCCATGGAATGTGGAAAGGGCAAAGACATCCCTTTTATCTTTCCATCTCATCACAGTAAGATTGTTGTGCTTGAGGAATGAGGACTCGCCTTTCTGATAAGCTTCCGTGTTCTTAGTCTTGAGTTGGTTTGGCATATCCTTCCGATCTTGTTGGACTGTACCACAAGCAAGTGTGTTCCTCTCAAACAGCTCTTTGAATAAATGAGGAGAGCTGTAAAAGTTGTCGGCATAGAGTCTATACCCTTTGTCCAGGTATGGATCCAGTAAATCCATCACCACACGTTTAGCGAGTCCATGCTCTGGAGTCTGCTCATCACGCCCTGTGTAGATTTGAAAATTGCACACATGCAGATAAACCGAATCTGCTAAAACCCAGTTTTTTACACCGAATTTCACTAGTTTTGCTGGCATATATTGAATAAAGCCTATTCCACATTGAGTGCCAATCATTTGCTCATCAATGCTGATCTCTCTATGAGGTGTCCATAGATTTCTAAATTTAGAAATCATATGGTCAATCACAGGTCGCACCTTTGCAAGTTTGTCGTTCGGATACAGACTCTCATTGGCAACATGAAAATACCGGCTTATTTGTTGAAAACGCTTTCTGCTCATGACAGAGGGAAACCATGGATGTGACAAAATTGGCTCTGTGGACAAAAAATCTGCGACAGAGGGTAAGTTCACCAGTCCCATGGCAATTACTATGCCCAAATATGCCAGAATTTGTTCAAAAGTCACTTCAGTCCATTTCATATTAGTGGGCTTTGCAAGCCTGGACTGCCTTGCATATCTGTTTGTTCCAGTCACCCAGCTCTGCACTAAAGTGTCTGAGATAAACAACTTGAAATGATCACTCACAGATTCAGCCATCATAGCTGCTCTTGATGGTCCCGGAATTTCATTGAATGCAACGTTCTCACCAGGATTCCGTTCTACACGTTGAAATTTCTCCCACTGAATATCTGGTAATACATCTCGTGATGGATTCTGTCCTCTACCTCTGCCTCTACCTCCGCCTCTTCCTCCACCTCTGCCTCTTCCCCTGCTAAGGCCTCTTGCCCTCCCTCTGCCTCTCACCACTCCAACAACAGCAGCCCATGACAACTTTACGTCAATTTAAGTGTGTACCCACGTTTTGTGGGTCGTTTAGTATTCATATATTCATGCTATTGTTTAGACTCATTGCCGATTCATCTGTGTTGACGTCGGATGTCACTCGGGAATGTTAGACAACTATAGAAATCGGAAGGCCCTTTGAGGAAATGTGTGACAATTTCCTTTTGTTTATCATCTGAGAACGAACAATAGCTCAGTTTCATTCACCAAAAACTTTTCAAGGCTGTCGGACTGCAACTTTTCTTTGATAATGTCTCAACTTTTATAGTTTATTTTATGCTTATGATCAAGCACGAGCTTATCGGAACGATCTCGAATATGAAACGTAAACACGGCTGTTAATATCAAGAACTCAGGATGCTCAGCGTTCGAAGTAATATAAAAAATCCAGGCTTCATTCGATTTGATTTATTTAAAGAAGACAGTGAAATTCATCTAACAACTTTTTTACTCTGTAGGGAATAACTTCAATAATTCAAAATCTAAACGAGAAGGAGCAGTCGGCTGCGGAACTGTCAGACGGCGCAACGTTGAGAAATCTCGACCACAGAAACTCATTCAGACCACATTTTACGGCCGTCAAATCGACCTTCTCGTTAAAAAAATAGAAATAAAAAAGCAACATTTTCGGGATAAACTTAAATTTCATTCAAGAATCTCTGCAATAATACCTTCGGGAATTCACACACGCGTCGGAAGAAGACGGCTTCGCAAAAATTAACTTTGCAGTTCGAACTGACAATCAAAAAACAAACATCGAACTTCGGCCTACATTGACCAAAAAGCCGTGTTTAAGGTCTCTTTTTGAAGCTCTCAAAATGCTCTATTTTCATAAATACATATCGAACTAGAAAATGTTTTGCAAAAAAACCTAAATGCATGTCAAGTCCCAAGTCATTCTATGCAGTTCATTCACACATCAAGAACAAAAGGATACGATAATAAACTCTGCCGCTCGCGGTAGCTTAATTGCGCTATTGTTCCATTCTTTTGAAGTCGCTTCAGTTCCTCATCCAAAAGATCTCACCTTTTTCCAAACGAATGAAACTGAACGTATTCAACACGCTTTTGGTAGCTCCCGAAGTGAATGCCCAAAGGATTAAAAACGAGCCTTCAGGCTACAAAATCCGGCGGTTTTTCCCATTTCTGAATGAAACACTTAAATCAGCGTGAAGTTGTAATGCAAACATTCATCTGCATTCTCTTCAGGTGACTAAAATAGAAACAATAAGGGAGTCACAAAACCACGAAAAAATAATTTACATTTTGTTATAGATATCAAACTAAAAAATTAGTGCAATTACATTTTACACCACTTTCCTCTGGTATCACAGGATCCCCTGAGTCCTCAGAGTCTTCATCATCTTCTGACGCTTAGATAAAAATAATGCGGGAAAGAACGATCAACTGTTTGTGGCTAAACATAAACATGCAAGTTATCCGATCAAACTACTCCAACCAAGGCAACCCTAACAAACTCTAACTGTACACTTTTAACAACAGAGGGCAAGTTCCGACAGTCTCTTGATCCCTGTTGCTGTTTTGATTGTCATGGCTGCATTCTTGCAGTCACTTACACATTTTTTGAATTTAGTTCTCATTTGTATAATGCTCAACACAAATTGTGAATTCCTTTTTGCCACTCTTTCTTGCAATTGTTTTTTTATTCTCTCATAAATTTCACCATTACGTTGAATCTTGCTGTTTGTAAATACCAGTTTACTTTTATAATAGTCGTTGTTTACAACTATATCAATCATGTCATCCACATCATCATTCCACTTAGGTCGACGACCAGTTTTTCTTTTTGATTTTGACTTTTGAAAATATTAGCCGGCTTAAATCGTCTTCATGATCGTCATCTTCCTCGCCACTATCCTGCTCATCGATATCATCAGCACTTTCTACTCTGAGAATAAATAAACAGAGAAAGCTGAAATCTCCTATCTATAAACGCTACTATGGAGATATTAACTCAATAAATACCTTTTTGTTTTTGTTTCCGTGCTACCAGTTGACGAATGCGGCTTGTTTGAAGTAATATCTTCATTGTCAACAGCGTCATCTTGATCTTGGCCTTCACTCGACTGGCGCCTTTTCATCGTTTCATTGAAGCACATCTCACAATATGCCACAGATTTTCCCTCTTTCCACCCAGGAGTGTCCTCTTCATTTTCAAACGCCGAGCACCTCATACAATAATAATTGCTGCACGTCAAACAAGTATATTTTGTTTTTAGAAAGTACGAACTGCCCATCCCTTCGGTTGCCACTATTTTGTGAAAGTGCTGTTTATACTCTTCTGCGCATGGCATCTACGGATTGTGGTTACAAAATGAATAATAATAATTTACTATAATTTATGTATTATATTCTGCACATGTGAAATGCGACGTCTGAATCAAATGTCGAACTTAAGTCGAATATTCGACTGTTTCAGTCGCAGATTCGACGTTAGTCGAATTTAATTCGAAACTGTCGAATTTAATTGATTCAAACGTCGCATTTCACATGCAGTTAATTCTCGAGTTTTATTTGGCACATGTGAAATGCGACGCTTGAACCGGGCCTAAGCCTTGGCACAGCTGGCTACATAGGGGAAGATGGCTACATAGGAAGTAAATGATTTTCAAGTTTTGGAGCCAGCCATCTTTGCTGCAATTGTTAGTCACAACTAAAACAGCTGGTTGCTGGGGATTGATAATAGCCCTATTGTATGCTCACACAAGTACTGTAAGATTCCACCTAAATTAGTAATAATTATATTGAAGCTATTGAAATAGATGTTACTTGAATTAGGTCACGAGTTTCACTTTGATGCAACAGCTTTTAACTCTATGAACAATTCACAAAAACGGTCCCTACTTCACTTTACGACTGGCTGTGATTACTGGTTTTTCCCATAAACCTCTCCTTGTGATTTCAATTGTGAGATAGAAACCAATCATGAGATACGTTGTACAAAAGCGAATTTTCTTAACAGATACAGTAAGAGATAGGTCTTGCAGTAATGGATGTACAAACTGTGTTAATTCTCTAGCTATATATCCCACTTTGTAATAATCTGAAGATGACATAATATAAATAGCAATTGCACGTTTGTCATGAGTGTTCTCTGGTTCTGCTTGTAGTTTCGCAATAACTGGTCGGTTGTTTTCATAGAGATATTCATAAGCTTCCTTTAGGGCATTTTGGTTTTCTCTTGAATAACACGTTCCTAGCACTTTAAAGGGCAAGCAATGAGTTCTCGCCAAAGCAGGCTTCACTGGCTCAGTAGAGGTGTGTTCATGTGCGTCATGTTCTGCATCATCTTGATTTGAATCATGATCTGAGTCTTCTGAATCAGGAACAGTTGTTCCTGAGTCAGTTGCCAAATTTGTTGCTGCATCTGCTGGAGCCAATTCCCACAATACTGTGTACCTCTTGCAGTCCACTTCAATTTGGCAGTAAGAGGTACACCAGTATTTGCCCCACTTAATGTCTGCGGCCATACTCTTTTGCACGACACCATCTTTATCATGGAATTTTATAAGCTAATATATATGTGACCCTCTTTGGGAAAACGGACAATAATGCTTTTCCGTTAAACGGTCAAGAAAAACGGTTGTAAACGGATACTAAACGGCTAACTCAAGCGTTTAAACGGTTTCCAAAACCGTTTAACGTCCGTATAGCAAAAAATTTAGACCGTTGACCAAAGTCCAAAAACAGATAACTTAAAGCGTTAAACGGTCAAGCAAAAAATAAACGGTTAGCTTGAAACGTTAAACGGTTGCCCAAAGTCCAAAAACGGTTGACCAAAAACGGATAGCTCACACCGTTAAACGGTTGATCGAAGTCTAAAAACGGACAGCTTAAACTGTTCAATGATTGACTCGGCGAGATCGCTTGAGGAAAAACTATCAGTCTTACAATGTTTAACGGATAACTTTGAGCGTAAACATGGAGCATAATTGGTAGATAATAACTGGGATACATTCTGTGAACGAAAAAAGTACTGTCGTATCTGATGAACATTAGCCCGGACTTTAGTTGGGTTACTTCAAAATTTATTTATGCGCTTCCTTTCTCGCTTGTGTATTCTATTTCTGGGTATACTATTGCCGTTTTTGTGACATGACGTTGATTCTCTTCCCTGAAATTTGTTGAAATAAGCACAATTATTTATAAAGGACAGTTTCGCTGGGACCTTAAGCAGAGACGACAACGATGCCGACGAGTAAAAAAAAAAGTTAAAAAATTATCGTCGCGTCTTCTGAATAAATTTGCGATGATTTACATGTATAATCTCTCAGTTTGTGCAATATGCAATGTAGCCGAACTATCGAGGAGCTAATGTCGTCGGAGCGCCTTTAAAGTTCAGAAAGGGAAAGGAAAATTAATCATCATGCATTCACGTTCTCCGTAGAACATATTTGGTCACTTCACGTTGTTGTTTCGCAGAGGACAACAAAGAAATGTACCAAAGTGTATAACGCCAGGCAGAGCCAGTGTTTTCCTAACTAAAACTATTGTTTTCTGACGTTCTCGCTGACGTCGTCGTCGTCGCGGCTTAAGGTCCCAAATATCTCAACCTGAACGGCTACTACAACGCATCATAACAAAAACCGTAACCTCGGGAATTAAACAACTAGCGTGAATAATTATAATTTTTTTTATGTTGACAAGAAATTTTCAATACACGCGTACAACAGGCGCAACTAACTCTTTATACTGTCACGAAACCATAGCCATTGTTGTTTTGTTTTGAAGTTGCACAAAACAAATTTGCATACGTGCACGATGAACTGCAAAAGACATGACCTTGTCTGAAGCCGAGACGCGTCAGGGTCAAATAACACCAGAAATGATTCGCTCTCTAAAGATTTTATACGCCGATTGCGCCGATCAGCGATAATCGTAGTCGCTGCGCCGGGGATTTTCGCCAAGTGTTTCGCTGGCTTAAAGAAGTTTGAGGGTTGAAGATTTCACATCTTGGACCTTTTTGTTTCAAAACATATCTTTGTGTCCCATAACTATCGAAAGATAAAGCGCCACAATAAAAACTTGTCGTCGTAAAAGACTGTTATAGGTGTCTTGGGAATTTTCGAGTGAGTTTTTCGTCAGTGAGCTGTAATCATTACCGTTTGGTAATATAATGCGAGACAGGCGAGGAAGTGACGTCACAATTAGATGAGCGCGCGCACGCTTTTTTTATTTTCTTCCTGCCGCTACGCGTTACGATTGTGTGATCAAGTTGGCTACAGAATTTGTTAGAATAAACATCTGCTGGAAGATTGTGACCCCTCACAATCCCACCAAACAATGACCTAAATTTCTGAACTAAATAACTTGTCTATGAGGAACGATTCAAAACTAGGACACAGGAACTAAGATAGCGTCATCCGGTCAAAGTGATAAAGTGCATTCAGTCTTCTGAACGAACAAGATCGATGGCAGAATCATGGTGACCGAATCAATGGCTTCATCGGCTCTCGATGCTATACGTTTGTCCAAACCGATATTTTAATTTTTTTTGTCGTTTGTCCAAGGATGCGACGATTACTCGCTTTCTATAAACTTGGATAAGTTGCGACCAAAATGAAATCCCGTTGTTCTGCAGTTCACTTTCCGGTGAGTATCGAGCGATTGTTAGCTTGATAGTTCTGCTCGCAGGGCAGTTGAGTTTAATCAGCTGCTGGGTTTCTTTATAAATGGATAAGCAAACTGTTTAAACGTTTTCCCTAGAGCGTTAAACGGATGCAATTTTTTTGAACGGATAAGCAAACCATTTAAACCTTTGCCAAAGCGTTAAACAGATGCAAATTTTTTTAAACGGATGAGCAAACCGTTTAAACGTTTTCGCCAAAGCGTTAAACAGATGCAATTTTTTTTAAACAGATGAGCAAACCGTTTAAACGCTTGAATGAACCGTTTAAACGGATATAAGCGGATAGTAAACGGTTTATCCGTTTAAACGGGTTAGTTAAGTTAGTTAGTCAACGTTTAAAGCGTTAGTGTCCGTTTTCCCGAAGAGGGTCACATATATTGAAAGATTTGCATGTTTACATTTCTTTTGCTACATGTATACTCAATTCTTCACCCTCTCTGCAGGGAACAACAAACATGGATTTCAGAGCTAGGATTTTTGAAATGTTTCACTTGCTACTGAAAATTTATGTGCTGCTTGTGAACACCGCTGTGGAGCTGTGTGATCTCAACTGAAAAAGCTGTCCTCAAAATTATACCTTATCTTAGTATTCTGCATTGAAGTCTCCAGTTGTTGCAGTTGTATTTTACAAATTTGAAATGTTTATTATAACAGCAATCAGTTATTGGCTGCGAGCGTGAAACTGGCATATCATCTCTATCAGTTCTTGTTTTCTTTTGCCCCTGCCCACTGAAAGTCTGAGTCGAACTTCAAGGATGTTACGCAGCTGAGGAACTTTCATTTTCCTAAGTTCACTCTCACTGTATTGCGACAACATCTGTGTTTGTAGGTCATCATCATCTTCTGTGTTGGGTGACAGTCGAGGAACTTTCCTTGTACTTTCTTGTTTTCCTCCCTCCTGCCAGAATTTGGTGTCCCTTTTTGTGTATTGGCGGGCTGTTTTTTTTCCATGGCTCTACCTCCTCCTCCCGTTTTTCAACCATCAACAGTGATTTGCATGTATCCCACTTGTTTATTCTTTGGTGGAAATACCTTCGAAAATCATCATTCTTTTTTTGTACACCTGATGTAAGAGACAACAGATTATTATTATTCGAAATTTTGGAATGCAATGTTTGTATAAGCGTAGTTAACAAATGACAATGTTGTATTATATTTAGTCTGTGATTCAGGGTGATTGCCTTTCACCTGTTAAAAACAAGACAGTAAACAACAGTTTTAACTTGCTGTAAAGGGGGCTTTACCAACTACTATCACAATTATGGCATGGGGCTGTACAGTTTCTAACAGGACTTGTGCTGTCAGCATGGAAAATTTATCATATGTCAAAATGCTGATGTGAGTGTAGTTTTACTTCAACATTGAAGAGTATTTCTCCATAGCCTTTCATGGCTGAAGTAAAGTCACCAAGCCACTTTGTATACAGACAGTGTTGACATACTTGCAGTATGTTTATTTGTTACCTGGTGTGTATGGTGCCTGATATGGTTTTGTTCAGCAGGGGCCATGTTCTCTCCTGTTTAACACAATCAACACAAAACAATAATATTTAAGCCAGGATTTACAAAAAGTATTCAGTTACAACTCCAGATATAGTACAAAAGGCTTGCCAAGATAATATTTCTGTGCTTTGGGCCAAAGTACTCAAATATTTGGCAAAGAGCCTTTTTAGCCATCTCAAAATTATTCTTACAGCACCGGGAGAAAAATAGAAAGGGATTTCTCTAAGGAAGAATTAGCTACAATGATGTTTTAGCTATACACAGTGTACCTGTTTCATCTTGATTCATTCACTGGTTTACCCACTGGGTCTGTTAGTTGAAGGGAGACCGGAAGGAGTCGAAATGTCTCAAACCAGAGGGCTTACTGTGCTCGTTCTCTAAAACAGAAAATTGTAGTTATTAATAATAGTGAGCTAAACTTGAATTATCAAACTTTATATCACATGTAGAAAATGACCATTATTTTTTTATACTGAACTTATTAAATCCAAGCCTTCATATTTGTTACTACTTTTATGTCCCAGCATGAAGAAGAAAGGCTAACATTGAATACAGAAATTGAATATTACTGCATATTACGGAATATTATGGAATATTACTGCATAAACTCAACCACTACGGTGTACGAGGCATTGTCAATGATTGGTTTCAATCATATCTATCATGTAGGTCTCAATCAACTCAAATCGGTTCTGTGGTGTCGGAGAAAGAAAGTGTATTATGTGGCGTTCCTCAGGGGTCAATTTTAGGACCGTTACTATTCCTTCTATATGTTAACGACATTCAAGCTTCATCCAGTAAACTAGATTTCTTTTTATTCGCTGATGACACGAATCTGCTATTTGCTGACAAATGCTTAAAGACCCTGGAGCTTATAATAAACAAAGAATTGGAAAATGTTTGTGATTGGTTACTAGCTAACAAGTTGACTTTAAATACTAAAAAATCTAATTACGTATTATTTCACCCTCGCCAAAGAGCGACAGCAAATAGCCTTCACATAAAAGTATTCAACTGCAAACACAATGTGTTCGAACACCTTGAACAAAAAGATTGTGTTAAGTATCTGGGTGTGTTGATCGACAGCAACCTCTCTTGGCAATATCACATTAATTATATTTCGCTTAAGATAAGTAAAACAATTGGTATTATATCACGATTGAGATACGTTCTACCCACTTCTATTCTTCTTCATATTTACCGTTCTCTAATCCATCCTTACGTTTCTTACGGTCTTTCAGTATGGGGCCAAACTTCAAAATCAAATCTGGAGAAAATCTTAATCCTCCAAAAAAGAGCCTTACGTCTAATTTATTTCCGCAATAACAGAGAGCATGCCATCCCGTTATTCGTATGTTCTAATATCCTTCCAGTTGACATGCTTTATTTCAAATCTATAGCCAGTCTTATGCATGATATCAATAACCAAAGTGCTCCCCTGAACCTAATAAATCTTTTTGATCGAGTAGATTCTGTGCACTCGTATAGAACCAGGTCTGCATCCACGGGCAAATTTCATATAAAATGCTCAAAGCTGACACAACTGAGCCACTCATTTTCGAGATTAGGTTGTAAAATCTGGAATGAATTACCGGAATCTTTCCGTGCAAAAACTAAAGCCTCCTTTAAGAAATGCCTTCAGACCAGATTACTAAAACTTCTTGATCAAGAGGATATTTATGTTGACATCAACACTCTGATTAAAAACTTCAAATATCAGTGGTATGATTAGCTAATATGAAACTTTCTTAATTTTAATTTAGACAGTCATTATTTTTTACTTCACTTATTACACATTAATTATTGGTATATCTTTAAATTATATTCTGTAAATATATACTAATCAACTGCACTACCCGCCTAGATTAGCCTATGCTATTTGCGGGCTAGTGCATTCTTGCCTTACCTTCGTGAAAAATGTGCTTTAATAAATTGAATTGAATTGAATTGAAGGGTCTTACTTGATTTGAAGGCGTTGTCTCTGCTGTTGTCATGACGAAACATCACTGTAGTGACGACTGCGATATGCCTGCGGTTGCTCTTTGTCATTTCTTCTCAACTCGCTGAGTTCCTGCTGCAGCGCTTGGCATTCCTCCATCGGATCGTACAATTTCCTCGCGCTTTCCTCAATATCCAAGTGAAGCTGGTCATTTTCCTCCGCGCTTACTTTCCTGTCGCAATGAACACAATTTATTCCAGGGGAAGCTACTGAACTCTTGAGGGCTAACAAGTATCGTAAACCAATGTCCTCTTATTTCATGTCGAGCTCTCTTCCCTTGAATGTCAGAGTAGCTTTTCTGGAACTTCGTGACTTTCGGGACGATAATCTTTAACACGCACTTTTCGCCGTTCTCTGTGAGCCTAAAGCCAAGTTCCCACAAGCAGTTGAAGAAACAGATCGCTATTTCTTTCGCAGAACTTTTCCTCAAAGTCCACAGAACTTCGTTGCACACCTGGAGCTTAAAATTGGGATCGCATCCTATAAAGCAAGGTTCACGGACATGAACGTAGAGAGGGTTCATTGTTGGGACATCGTTTTGTTCCATGAGAGACATCACTTTGAACGGAGATGTAGTTCTTAAAAGAACTGTTTTGTTTTAACAAAATGAGATAGAGGCTGGAATCTGTAAAAAGAACTGCTACGTATTTTTCACTTGGAGGGAATGGAGCTCCTAAAAGAACTTTCCTACACTGATGACGCAGACTGTGCTTGAATAAGTCCTCAGGGAATTTCCAATTGTCGTAGCCTTTGCGGCGCGACTTGACAAACAAGTCACTAGAATAACTCTTTTGTTCTCGCGCTTTTGATCGTGAACGATAATTCATTAATAACAAGGTATAATATGTCCTTAAGACAAACTACTTGTTCATCCATTACACCATGTTGAGAGTGTCTAACATGGTAAGCAATTTTGCACGGAAAACAAACGATAGCGATAAATGCTCTGAGTCGGGCGGCAGTACGCGTCACTATCACGCCCATTGTTAGCAAAGAAAAGACTTGCAAATGTTTGCTGTTTTACTTTCTTTGAAAAGGCATTGACCCATCATTGTTTCTTTTTATCCGGTGCTAGACAAATTTTGGTGAGTGAGATAGTTTTGGCCGCACTCTTGCGCCGCATTCCCGTAAGGTCGGCACGGGGCGCAGAAAGCACTTCAAACTTTCGTAGCAGCACTTGACTTTTTCAACAGCCACAAAAATATTGATTAGTCCTTGCGCTTTAAATGTTGATGTGAACTCTTTGAGATTATTTATCACAAGGCGCAAGCAAAATTTTTGCTGTTCTGTTCGTGCTCTCAGTGGTCTAGCATGCTGCTTTCCATTCATTTTCTCTTCGACAAATGAGCAAGTGTTTCATTCAAATCCAGACTCGTACCCAGTTGCTATTTACATGTTTGTGGTGTGAGAAGATTGGACACAGAGATGGATAGAGGGACGCTATTTTTCCTTCGTCTCTTCCCATGACACCCCGCGCTCCTCAATCCGTCCTCGTCTCCAATCTTCTCACACCACAAAACACATAAATAGCAACTGGGTACGAGTCTCAAAACCCAACAACGATAAACGCGTTCACTGAAGCTCAAAAATCTATCATTATTTCAGTTATTTCAAAAGGCTTTAGCAGCTGCCTCACAAGAGAAATTTTCCAGCACTCATCTTTCTCTTCCCACAGAGCAGGATTTAAAGGATTACCCAGAACATGCGCAAAGCTGGTTACAATGTCAAATATCTATCTGCACATTAAATCACCACTCTGATTCCCAAATTACGACTCTGATCGTCGGCCACAATTGGTATGTTCGTCATAGATCACAACGAAACCCGGCAGACTGAAAAGTACATTTCAGCCGTTAGTGAACACCCAAGGGATCGCTGAAGATGGCGCTGAAGCAAGATTCATGAACATAGAGACGCTGCCATACAAGCATATTCATGACCAAATGGCTCATTTTCTGCTCATTATGTAGAGGGAGCACAAATTCCATGTAAATCCTTATCCGCTATCCTTGATATTTTACCTTAGTATCTGAATTTCCTTTTTATAGAAACTTTTGCGAGTTACGAGTTCATGAAAAGTTGAACCAAAAACTAGAAATTTAAAAAATAAATTAAACAGTTTGAATTGTCATATAAAATAGCTACAGGATAATTCACATTTTAACACAAATTTCCAATAGTTTTTTCAAGTCAAGTTACAAGTCAAGTTTGCACTTAATTTCCCTAGACCAAAACTCGAGCTTGATCCTTCGACATTCTGTTCAAATTCGCATGGTTCCAAACAGTCAAGGTTTGGATCCTGACGACAGAGGTTTGTCTCTAGAATTGCAAAAATTGGCCCAGTGACCTCGCTTGCTGCATCGAAAGCACATATCGGAAGCTCTGAATGTATTGTAGGAGAATCAACTTTGGGGGCGAAAATAACTAGAAGCTGGAGGAAAAGAACCAAAAGAACCGCCAGGTTTGGAAGCGCTGAAGGATGGAGGCGCAGAAGCCGAGGAAACTTTAGAACTGGTCTTTCTCTTCCTCTCTTGAAGTGTTTTAATCTTAACAGAGGCTCTCCTCAGCTTTTTTGATCTTCGAGGCGTCGGCCTCGTCGTCAGCCAAATGTACTCTTGGACTGTGGCCCAACCGAATTCGGATTTATCAGCTAGCGTGATTATTTTCTGTCTAGAATTAATCGAAGAAATACCTTTGTTAAGTTCCTCCTTAGCTTTAGGAATGTTTCCGCTCTCCAAGGCTTTCAGAGCTGAACCACTCGTCTTGGCCACTTTATGATTGAAACTAAACTGCTGCTCGTTGCCTTTATTCTGAAACACGTAGGTGTCAGGTTGAAGGTCTGATGCTATTTGAACGGCTAAATCTGACTGTGCTTAAAGCAAATTGGTCTGGAGACCTTGAATTTAGCATTAACAGCGACCAAGATTGCATTCACGTGTTCAATTCCAATGGTGCAATCTTCTGAGTACATTTTTTTCAGTAGGGCAAAACTGCATTTTAGCTCAGCTTAAGTCATGAATATGTGAATAACATACGCATTTCAAATGTCTTACATGATGTAAGTCATTGACATATAAACAACATTTTATTTTCTTTCAGATTTTTATTTTCGCAAATCATTGTATTCACTGCAAGGTCACTAAACTTTAGTTTTCCATAGCCTCCCTTGGTGTTAATTTTCACGCTTCGTTCTAAACTTGATCACTTGGTGTATGTTTGTATGCCTCATATCTGGTGTGTTATCCACACCCCTTTTGGTATATTTGGTTCTATCAGTTTATCTGGTGTCTGAGTCACTCATCAGAGAGTATACCTCTCGTTTTCTCAACAGATTGATAACATTAAGTCAAAGGCGGGCTAAATCGAAGGTAGGCTTTGAATATGGGAAATAGTTTGGAGCAGTACAGACCAGTTGTGGGCACACATTTTATATTTATAATGTCAAGGGATTATGAAAAACGTTTTAAAGGTAAATTTTTGGCGTACTGTGATTTTGTTGTTCTACATGGAAGCACTCTACTTGCCAGTTTTAAAAGCTGTGGTTTGTAATTATGAAGTAA
Organism: Pavona decussata; assembly: GCF_977016875.1. Lineage (NCBI taxonomy): Eukaryota > Metazoa > Cnidaria > Anthozoa > Scleractinia > Agariciidae > Pavona > Pavona decussata. Next base: position 1,019,222 of record NW_028145674.1, read on the forward strand.
TGAGGATGAATCGTCTACGGTTAACACAAATGTACCTTTGTCGTTTTTATATTCCTGATTTGATACGTTTAGCTAATGATATAGAGGTCAATCCTGGACCTTCCCCATCAAATGTAGATCCGAGTAGAATAGTACATGGATTAAAGAGAACGGTTGAAGACACAGAAAGCTCGACAATCCCAAAAGTTAATGAACACACCAACCACGTTTAACTTTGCTATTGTCTGATTCCCATAAAACAAGTCTTATAGAAGCAGTTTCATCTGTCAGAACTGCTTCCTGTTTGTTGAGTGTCTTTCCATTGGATTGGATTGTTTCTGGGCTTCCTTGGAAAGTAACACAAACTGCTACGTTAACGTGACTCTTCCACTTGTGTGCAACTATTTCATTTACTTTAGTCTTTGTTGTTAAGTCTTCTACATTTTGTAGATCTGCTATATTGAAATCTATCTCACTGTGCAGTGGATCAGATAGCCTGGTTCTTTTATTAATGTGCACTTCTTCTTCATCAGTGAATGTTTTTTTTTTTTAGTATAATTCGACAGCTTAATTGGGGATGATGATTCATATTTGGCTTTGAAAGGTTTTATCTTTTCTGGAGAAAAACAAACTGCTCTCAGCGTTTTATCCCTCATTTGCAAAGTGACATCAAAGTAGTCATTATGTGCCTGGCTGACTTTCATTGGTGAAAGATTGTGTATATAACAGACTGCAGGCTTATCTGAAACGAAAAAAAAAAAGTAAGACATTTTGTCTTCAGCATTAGGATTAAATTGCAAAGAATACCAAGCTAGTAAATATATTTGAGATGAATATAAGAAAAATCATTAACATCTTTTCTATTGTTATAAATAATACTTGAGTTATTTGAGTGACGTTCGTTTCACTAATTACACGCGGAGTTCCTCAGGGCGCAATACTTTCACCACTCCTTTTTTGCATTTATTTGAATGATCTGTTGGGCACACTTGTATTCTGTCAACTTGAGTTGTATGTTGATGATTCCAAAGTCCTGTTATCCTTTCCTGTATCTGATTTTAACGATGCCAAGATCAAGCTTGAGGGGGGATTTATGCTAAGTTGCTATCTGGTCCTGTGAAAATCAATTACTCATCAACCCCGATAAAACGAAGTTTATGTTGATTGGCACCAGACAACTGATGAGTAGTCATCCAGTTGATTTTTCCGTCTCGTTTATGGGAAGGACTCTCACCCCTGTCGACTCAGCAAGAGACTTGGGCGTAATCATGGACTCCTATGTGACCTATGACAATCACATTTCTTACTTAGTCTCTCCGTGCCTGTCAAAGCTAGTCCAGATCAACCGAGTTAAGAAAAGTTTTGACAAAGACATTTTGATGCTTATTATATCATCTCTTGTATTCAGTAAAATGTTTTACTGCTCGTCAGTTTGGTCTAATACATCTAAAAACAACATAAAAAGCTGCAACTTATCCAGAACTTCGCCTGTAGAACCATTACTGGATCACAGAAATATGACCACGTGACACCACTACTCCAACAACTTAACTGGCTGTCAATAAATGAGATGCTCCAATTTAGAGATTCTGTCATGGCATACAAATGCGCACCTGACTAGGTATAAAATTTAAAAAAAGATCAGCCGTTCATGATCGCACAACTCGTAATAAGAATAAGCGTCATATCCCGTTATATGTTTGATTGATTGATTGATTGATTGATTCAGAAGCCTGCCCTCTAGTTATCTCCCCCTTCCAATAAGCCCCGCTCTCTTCATTAAAACCTCTTCTCCTGTGCCAATGATTTTCTCGCCATGATTCCCTTCTCTTGGTGCATAATAGTTTGTTTATGTTGCTTTTGTCAGTGACCTTGAAGTTTGTTAAAACATCATCTGTCATGTACACTGTAACGTAAGACATGTTGAACATTTGCCATGGAAAAATTTAATAAGCCCCCCTCCCTAACTCAAGCCCCTTCCCCCATGTTCTATTATGTAATAAGCCCCCCCCCCCCCCCCAACTTATCTTATGAGCCCCGGGTGCTAAATAGAGCATATTATATGTATGGTATGCTAAAAATGTATGGTAGATACAAATGTGAAATACTTACCCTTTTCTGGAGTTTGTGATTGTTGCGACATTTCTGTCTCTATTTTGTCTGCAACTGCAAATGTTGTCAGCATGTTAATCACCCATTGTGGGTACAATTATGATATACATTGGTATTTACACTGCGTGTGGTACATAAATGAACCTTGAATGTATAGAAAACTGTACTTACATTTATACGTTTGAACTATTTAAAACTGATCACAAAACTTGTGTTTTCTTAAACAATATTAATAATATTATTATATACATTGTAAATGTCAGGAGTTAATAAAAAGGGTTTGGTACTTATACAACAGTGTGTAGAGTTAAGTGAAATCATCAAGAATGGGGATAAGAATACATGTAGATTCTAACAAGCTAACATGTGGCCCTGCTGCTTTCTCAAGCTTAAGACTATTTTGCTTTTAGGTGAAATAAGCAGATGATCCCTAGTGTATAGTGATTTCAGAGCACATTGTTACTTACCTGATGGTTGATCCATGTGGAATTCACTAAAAAAACAATAATTGTATTGTTAAAACAACTGAAGAAAGCAAGTAGACCAATAAACCAGCAATGGTAGTATTAGTAATCATAATTTAATTATAATGATGTTGATGATGACGATTTGACAATAAAATTATAGGTAAGAACAAAAACAGTGACATTAGTGTATATATAGTTCAGCCGTTTTTTGAGAAAGATTTTTTAACCTTTGTTCTTCATTTAATCTGAACCTAGGAGATTCAGATTTTCCGAGTTTTTGAAGTCTTTCAAATGTCATTGCTTCAATTACTAAAGATGACAGATTACAAACTCCACTGATTCCAACATACATGTATGTTATTCCCAATGTTGTGTCATTTTTACCTATATCTATCCAAGCCCTGTCTAAAGTCATTGCTTGACTTTTATGGATTGTTAATGCCCAGGCAAGAGTTAAGGGTAGTTGTTGCCTTTCAAGTACAGTATTGGAAATAATAACAGTACCTACTATTGGTGGGATTGGTACTTAATATGGTATGTTTGTCATCGAGGGACCAGAATATTTATCAAGCTGTAATGTGTTCGGTACTTCAAATTTTTGCTCTAGAACAGTGTATGAACACAACACAAGCAAAATGTTCATTTGATATGGTGTAACGTCTTATGAGCAATCATTTGTGGCAGTTTCACCTAGATTGCTCAACCTCGACAGGTCTGAAATTTCATTTCGCAATCCTGCGTGCCAATGAAACTACTGTTATTTAGACGTTCGAAAATATGTTCAGTACACTTATAAATGGATGTTTCTCGCAAGAGGGTGAACCTAAGAAACTGAAATCTTCAATAAAGTAACTTTGATATATGAGCATTGTTGTGTATTTTTTGTGTTTCGCTACCAAGGATCAGTTTCGCTTTTCAGTAAAGTTTGTGTTCCATCCCCTTATTATAAAACAAAGGCGTTATGCATCACATTTTTAAAAATATTTTGGCGACAGTCTTTTGATGTCATGGAGTGCAACATCCTTGGAGAGATTAACTACATGTACTTTATCCACATTGACGCTTTCAATGTCAGTCGTTATCTTTTCCATATACTTCAAATTCAACGATTTGGCCTTGCGAATCGATGAGTGGTAGCAGGTACTTGTGAGCAATAAATCTTTCGCTTGTTCCTCCAACTTTAACAATGGATAGTTCCGCTTTTGTGCCATGCAAATTTTCAGCTTTGGCTTCGTGTTGGTGATGAAACATAATGATGCTGCGCTATCCCACATTACATTCGCCCATCCATTCTTGGTTTTGACGCTTTGCATTAGGAGAAGGCATGTGTCGCTAGGAGTACTAGTGTTGCTGCATGCACTCGCTGTGGCAAAAACGTTCATTTCTTGACTTTCTCCTTGCAATGTTCTGTGATGGGTTCTAGTACAGCCGCTTTCACCATGCCTACAACTGGATTTCTTTTTAACAATTGTTCTCATAGTGGGATCACAGTGACATAAACGGTATCCATGGTAATACATTATAGATGATACCTCTGAACCGTCCCTGTCAACTCTTCCAACAGCCTGTTGATATGCCTCCATACTTTCTGGCACACCAAAAATAATCACCTTTTTGACATTCGGAATGTCTACCCCCATCCCTAGGGCACTGGCCGCTATCACCAACCGTATATTGCCATGGTCTGACAATTTTTTAGAAGCTTTTTGACTCTTTTATTATTGTTGAATTATTTTTCTTGTAAATATTTATCTTACGTATAAGATTGAGTTTTGTTATTAAATAAATCAGAAAAACTAACGCGTTAGTTTTTCTGATTAATTTAATAACAAAATCAACAATAATAATAATAATAATAATAATAATAACTAATCAAGATAAATATCAATCACACAAACTAACGCGTTAGTTTCTCCGATTTATATTTATCTTGATTAGTTATTCATATTATAGTCTTTGTATATTTTAAGTGTTACTGTTATCTATTATTTTCATATATTGTTATCACATATTTCACACATATTATTATTATTGTAAAGCGTTATTGGTTTCTTAGTAGAAATAACGCTATATAAATAAAGATTATTATTATTATTATTATATTGGTGAACAATCGATCGCCTAAGGTTTTGTGATTATTGATTGTCATCGATTATTGTCATCGATTATGAATACAATTGATAATCGATAAGAATCGATCAATTAAATAACATCAATTTTCATTGATTACCAATGTTAATCGATCACTTTTGCTGCCATTGGTTTTTGTCTGACTTTAATTCTCATTAAATACATTCAGTTTAAACTACACGGTCTGTAGTGTATGCTAAATCTTATTAGCATAGTTTTTTTTTTACAAAAACAAAGATATTCATAACTAGAACGTGTAATGGTAACAGCTTAACATTAGAGGAGAAGAGAGTTCAGTACAAATTGACGCCGTCGGGTGTGGTAGAACTTGAAGAAAAGCTTCCATTTGCTCGAGCAAACATGTAGCAAGTCAACAATATTATTAATCGAAGTAAGGAAGAAAACAAAAGGCTTGTTACACCATTCATTGAAAGAAAAGCAGTAATTGACATAAGTGCAGTGATCACATAATAATAAGTTAAGTTGTCCATATATACGCTAATCAGCCCAAGTATAAACAGTATGTGTAATAACAAATAAATGATTCGTTCTTTTTTATCGTCATAATAATAAAGGACAATTTTTGATCCCACGATGAATCGCTTTTGTGTTCGTATGAACAAGTAGAGATCGTTTTAGCAGTGTCAATGTCCCCGCTGAGACCTGAACTCTGTTGGCTAGCAGTAGCTGTAGTCGTCGTGAAGATTTATGCTGAGTTACACGTAGTATGGCATGCTGTTAAGTTCTCTTTCTCCCTTGCATCTCTTACCCTTTGTATCAACTGTATTTTTTTCCAGCTCTTGCTATAGGGTTGATGTATTACTTCTAGAACCTCCCTCAGCAATTGAATTGTCATGTCTTTGGGGTTTCCTTCCTTCAGCCTTTTCCTTTCCTCCCTCTTTTCCAATTGGTTTTTCTCTCTTTCCTTGTCCATCAGCTGCAAATGTGGTAAATCCTTTAGAACATCGCTCAGATCCACTTTCACTGGCCATGTTGGTTGCGTCACACTTACCTCACTTGCATTTCTTTTCCTTGTATAACGTGCAGTGAGTAGGACTATCTTCTTCATCCTCCTCATCCAACCCCTCCTGTACAGACGGTAAGCAAGTTGTTGCAGCCAAATCAATTAAGGCATTGGATGGATTCTCACTTCAACTACTGTGAGAAGAACCTCGCTATCTAAGTCAAAGAGCTCATCGATGGGGATTATCTCATTCTCATCAGGCGATTCCTGCACTGCAAATGTTCCTAAACCTGGTGTGTTTAGGCAGATTATGTCATTGCCATCTAATTTCAGGATGTTACCTTTGACCAGAGCTGGTAGCATACCTAAGAGTCGTAATGTTTTAAGAACCTCTCACTTTGTGGTCATCATGCCTTCTTTCAGTTCCTCATCAATGTTTTGTGGCCAGTTCGATGGCTGCATATCAGGAATAACGCGGCATGATTTCATTTCTTCTAACTTCTGTACTCTGCTGGAAAGGTCGATTAGGTCCAGTAATGTCAAGTTTGACCTTCCTCCACAGAAACACTGCAATTTCGCAAAAAAAAAAAAAATCCTCGCACCCCTGTAAATCTAATGCCCAGGGCTGAAAGGTGTGGTTGGTGTAGTATATGAAAAACATTTTCATTACAAGTATGAGTCCATGTCCTGTGAGGATTGTGTCTTCATAGGTTTGTTGCAAAATAAAATTCTTCTCAACATCGCAGTTAGAAATTTGTAGCTATGCTCTCCAATATCACAAAAAAGTCAGGGGTGCCCATGCAAGCTTTGCACACTCGCACACAGTCAAGTCTCTTTCAGTGTATGCCTGTAATATGGAGTGTCCATCTTTAAATACGCTCTTGTTCCAGTAGTTTTTGCGTCACTCCACATGCAAACTCTAACTTCTGTTTTCATTATTCTCATGGCGGCATTAACATTCTGCTTATCTGTGGTGAAGACATTGCTTTTCCACAAGCCTGATCTTATTCTGTCATTCTCAAAGACCTTCATTTAATGCTTGAAGAAATTCATCAGGCTCGATAACTGAACAGTCGATTTAAATGTTCTTACAACATAGCCAGTCTTATATTAAAGTCTTATTTATGCTGACAGTTTCGATGACTGTCAGCCATCTTTATCAAAACTTGAAAAGCATGAAAAGTGTCAGAAGCCTTAAATAGGCTTTTGAAGGCGTTGATTATTGCGATAAATGCACAAAGTCACTCATTAGACGCCCGCTCCCCCCTGCGCCCGTCTCCACCCCCAAACCAGGGGGGAAGCAGGCGTCTAATGAGTGACTCTGCTCATTTATCGCAATAATCAACGCCTTCAAAAGCCTCTTTTGTTACACTTGGCAAATGTGGCATCCTTTGTGAGGCATTTTTGGCGAGCATGATATTCCAAGATAACGCTGCAACGCATGCATTTCGTTGGTCGCCTTTGTGGCCAATTCTATCGTCGTTCTTGGTTTGCTTTCAATCCTTTTACATCATTGATTTGTGTTGGTATTTATTTATTTATTTAGCTTCGCCTAACTAAAATACAAACAGAATGGAAACAAACAATAGAAACAAGAAAAAAATACCAAAGATATAATAATTAGGCAGGGAGACCACTACAGCGTAGCCAATTACAGCCAATTAATTATTTATATAAAAAAAATGCTTAATAACTAAAACTACTAATATGTAAGCATAAAACTTGAGAGGAGACAAGGCGGGAGACCAAATTGCTAGAAGCAGCACGTTGGCAGGCATAGGAGAGACCTCGCTGTGTTACACCTAGGACAGATTGTTCTCCAAGTTCTAATGTCGTCAGCGTCGTACAAGTTCAAAGCCTTTTTGTAATATTAAAGTAATAAAGTTTTGAATAAAGCTAAAGAGATGTGAACTGTGCGTAGCTCAGCGGGAAGAACATTCCATGTGCGGCACGCGCGTATGAAAAATGAACGTTGATAAGTAAGAGTTCTACTTCGGTTAGGAATATAAGTAATAGCTCTACTTCTCGATGTCCTAGTAGATCTCATAAATTGTCTAGTTACAGGTAGAGCTTCACTGTCTATGAAAACTAAGTTATTAACAGCTTTGTAGAAAAAAACCATGTCCAAATATTCATGCCAGTATGAAATGGGTAACAAATTTGTTAATTGAAGGCGGGTCTTATAGGTTACATCACATCGGAAGGGGAGCTTCAAAATTAGTTTTGTAGCACGGCGCTGCACGTTTTCAACTCGTTCAAGTAGGCCAATAGACTGTGGAGACCATACTTGTGTTGCGTAGCCGAGATGACACCGGACGATAGAAAGGTAAAGTGTACACTTCGACTTCAAAGAGTTTCTTGTTGCTTTTTAACCGACTCGTTCTGCACTGTTTGTAGCCGACTATAGCGTAAGGGCTGAATCCATCTGAAGTTTCTGGAGTTTCTGGAGTTTCAATACGATGTCTAATTAACTCATTTCGAAGAGTTCCAAATGCGCAGTGCTCAGATAAACAATCCAGGTCTGTGATAAATGCATCAACTGGCTCATCCGGTTCTTGGTTTTGCATGTTGAACTTTGCGCGTTCGAAGGTCACGTTTCTTTTTATGACAAAATGTTGATTGAATTTTTCTTTCACTTGGCTGTATTTCTTCTCGTCTCCCTTGGCGAAAGGAAAGCTCTTGAAAATGTTGTCTGCCTTGTCACAAAACTGCTCTACTTGCGGGGACGCAAATTAATATGGTGGAGGACAGGAAAGATCATTTAAAGCAACTTAAACAAAGGGATGGAGTCCAGTTCGTGTTCATGCCATGGTCAGTTCCCACGCAGATACTGTATAAAGAAATCGATTCTGAAGGTCTCAGGTCCTTTAAAATCAGACATGAGTAATCCTTATGTTGCTGTTTTGCTGTCACTATATACTGCGTAATTGTATTGATAGCTAAATGAACTTTATGATTTATAGTTTTGTTTACAACTTCGGCGCAGGCAAAACTGCTTGTCACTTTTAATACCATAGTATAATACAACCATTTGCCATGGAGATCTCGGCGAAAGTGTGCAGCAACCGAGATGGTAAGTGCGCTTTTGTTAGTTTGTATATTTTGTGTGTTGTTGTTTTGTGTCTGTGTTGTACTTCTTGTTCAAAACTTAAATTAAGAATTGCAGTCGAAGGAAGTATTATATAGTAAGTAGTATAAGTAATGTCTTGTAGGTGGTATTGTAAGTAGTGTTCGTCTTGTTTTGTAAAGTAGTGTTCTTCGTTTTGCAATTACAAAAAAAAAAGAAAACAAAGTCTTAAATCTACGTAAAAAGTCTTTTCTGTCCCTCAGATATCCGAGCGATATATCATATCCCACATGTAAGTCAATACCAGTACGAAATGACCATTTTTGTTGCCAGATGTAGCGGTTTTATTTTGAATTACTTATATGATCTGACAAGCAATCTGTTTATAACTCAATATCGTCAAAAGTTTTCAAAAAACCTTGTGTGTCGTATATGAATTTTAATGAAGGACTTTTTGGACAGCTCCTTCACCCGTAAGGCTTTCTATCCACTTTCTTCTGTGAGAAAGGGATGTTGAGAAAAGTCCAGCAATTTTTGACTCTTTAAGTTGGCCATCGGGCCCTCGGCAGAAGAGGCCGTTTCATAATCGCCCTCCCTTTTCTTCTGTGGCCTCTCCACGGGTTTGCGGTTATAGTAAGCCTTCCTTAAAAGTCACAATACAGTGGCCTGAAGTGATAGAAAGTTTGAGGATTATTGGAGTAAATGTATTATGAAAGAAATAACCTCAACTATCACAGATGTCCAGGTTACAAATAAAGTCAAACGTGCTGTAAGCAACCACTCAAAATGTCAATCTTAAGTGGTCACTTATAAGAGGTTACAATATTGTAGGGCTGAGAGCATAACCGACCTATGTCGAATTTCGGCATGTTTTTCGATTTTTCTTGGATTTGTCCGAATTTTTGCTCTCCCTGGTTTTGAAAACATTTTGCGGTTTTGCAATCATGGACAAAACTCCTTGAGAAAACCAAACACGAACAGCACAAAAAACACTTGCTTACATGTACTATTCCCCTCTTGTTAACTCCACCACAGAACCTTACTTCTCTCTCCCACCCCCTCCCCCTAGCAATGACAACCGAACACAGACAGCCCCAAAAACCACTCACTTACTCTTTCACTTAATGTATTGGCTTACAGTATAATAAACCACTTACCCACTCTTTGAAAGCTCCCTTGACCGTGGGTCCTTGAGCCCTGAAATCACTTTTTGGGAGCAAAGCTCAAATTCAGCAAGGGATGGAGTTTGCCTCCCAATAGTGGCCTGTAATATTACCAAAGAATTTTTGATTACCTAATTTCTTGCCTTGCTTGTCAAGTTGCGCATTCCTTGCCTCCTACATTCTTTAACCGACATGTGTGTAGTATATAATGAGGGTTGGACGCGCCTTCTTGACCTACGCTATTCTACCGTATTTTCTTTTTTTGGGATGTCTATTTCAGGACTGCGGAAATGGCAGATCAGTTTTAACATCTCTGTTGATGTCTAGGAGCCCTTTGGAGCGGGGAAATCAGATATTTGTGTCAGGAAAGCCAGTTCACGATGTTTTGCCATCGTTCTCTCTGGGTTCCATGAATATCATTGTTGGCTATGTTAACAACAGCAGCAATTTCACCGGTAATCAACCATTGTCTTCCTGGTCATGGAATGCTACAATCACACCGACTAATGAGACGCTTGCCTTTCCGTGCATGACTGCTCGTCCTTCATCACATAGACAATACAAGATCAAGATCAAAAGGCATAAACGTCCGTGTGCCTATTATTCGAATACAACAGCGACATTCCATGCTCTGTTAATTGGAGATCTTGTGTTTAAGTTGAATCCTGGTCCAACTGGTGATAGAATACCTGTGATTGTTTCATCACGCAGTGATCACCAACACAGAGCCCAATTGACAAGGCCCTCTTGCAATCCTGGAAATTTAATTAACATCAATTGTCCTACCGGATCATCTTTGAGTGTTTACCATAAACAGCTGATGACACTATGCACATTCAATGCTCGTTCGGTTAAAAACAAGAGTGCTGAAATCTTGGACTATATATGCGATTGCAAAGCTGATCTTTTTGCGATTACTGAGACGTGGCTGACTGCAGATGACGTGGCTGTACGAATGGAGTTGTGCCCTGATGGGTACAAGTTTATAGATCATCCCCGTTTTGGACGTCGTGGTGGTGGAACCGGACTAGTATATCGGAGTACACTGGGCATTAAGAAAGTTGATGCAGGTGAAAAGGCCTCGTTTGAATTCTCCGAGTGGATTGTTACGTCATCACCTCTGCGCAATCTTCGTCTTGTTATCATTTATCGTCCGCCATACTCTGATGATCACAGAGTCTCAACCAATGACTTCTTCTCGGAGTTCTCGAATTATCTAAAATCCATCCTATTGTCAAAGGAGCAGCTACTGATTACCGGTGACTTCAATATCCACGTTGATGTTGTTGATAACCCTGACTCTCTCAAGGTGCTCGATCTCTTGGAGTCTGTTGGTCTTCGGCAGCACGTCACCCAGCCAACTCATGTTCACGGGCACATACTGGACCTCATTATCACACGACACTCCGATCAAATCGTCCAGGATCCACCACAAATTGATCGTTTTATTTTGGATCATGCATCACTCCTCTGCAAGCTACTTCATGATAAACCAGCTGTGACTACTAATGTGGTCACTTACAAGAAGCTCAAATCAGTGGACCTTGATTCACTAAAAGATGACTTAGCTGCCTATGGATTATGCCAAGATCAATCTGAAGAATCATCTCATCTCACCCCGGAGGGAGTTGACGCCCTTTTACTTAACTATAACAGTATTTTGTCCAGAATGATCAATCATTATGCGCCATTAAAGAAAAAGACCTTGAGGGCTAGGCCGAGGGTGCCTTGGTACAACGCTGACATAGATAACGCTAAACGACTACGACGGAAAGCTGAGCGAAGGTGGAGAAAATCTAAATTGCTGTCTGATCTTAATATCTTTAAGTCTAGGAAAAACCACGTGACTCATCTCATGAATCAGGCTAGACAAGCGTTTTACACTAACTTTATTGATGAGAATAGTGCTGATCAAGGAAGGCTATTTCAAGCTACCAAGAAACTCCTGTCAAGAAAGGATGAATTATCTTTTCCTGAATATCATGATAAAATGGTCCTGGCTAATGACATCAATGTCTTTTCTGTACGTAAGATCACCAGAATTGGTGCAGATATTGATGCGACCGATGTGGATGCTGCAGTACCCATTGACTCTGAAGTGGGAGATGGTAGTACATTCAGCGCCTTCCACCCTCTCACCGAGAGTGATGTATGTGCTCTCATTCAGAAGTCAGCGAAGAAGACTTACCCCCTGGATCCTATGCCAACCTCACTGGTTGTTGGTTGTCTCTACGTGCTCCTCCCTGTCATCACACGCATAGTTAATTCATCGCTGTCCTCGGGCTACTTCCCTGCTGAGTGGAAGGTAGCCCTTGTAAACCCCCTTCTAAAGAAGGCTGGTCTTGATCCGGTGTTCAAGAACCTACGACCTGTTAGTAATCTTCAATTTCTATGAAAACTGACAGAACGCGCTGTATTTGATCAGACGTGTAATCACATGATGAATTTTGGCCTGTTTCCCCTTTTTCAGTCTGCATATAGGAAATTCCACAGTACTGAGACTGCACTCCTAAGGGTCCAAAATGACATACTAATGAATATGAACCGCCAGCATGTGACACTTTTAGTTCTTCTAGATCTCAGTGCGGCTTTTGACACGGTAGACCACAAAATCTTACTTCATCGCCTACATTCAAGTCTTGGCATCACAGGAACGGCTCTGAAGTGGTTTGAATCGTACCTTTCCAACCGATCTCAACGCGTGTTTTCAGGGGGCTGTCTCTCTGACAGTATCAAGTTACCACATGGTGTCCCTCAAGGCTCATGTTTGGGACCCCTGCTATTTACCATCTATTCTAGCAAGTTATTCGAGGTGATAAAAGATCATCTCCCTGTAGCACACGCATACGCAGATGACACACAACTCTACTTGTCATTCAAGCCTGACACCTCATCAAGCCAATCTGAAGCAATTGAAGCAATGGAACTCTGCATAAAGGCAATCAGAGCATGGATGACTACTGACAAGTTAAAGTTGAATGACGACAAAACTGAATTCTTAATAATTGGTACACGACAACAGCTTAGCAAAGTTCATATCGAGAAATTATCGGTCGGTGGTGTCAGCGCGGCTCCTGTTATTTCTGCAAGAAACCTTGGACCTTGGTTTGACACCAACCTCAGTTTAGTGACGCACATTACTAACACATGTAAAGCTGCTTTCTCTCATCTGCATAATATAAGACGCATCAGGAAGTTTCTTACGATGGAGTCTACCAAGGTGCTAGTGCATGCCTTCATAATGGGACGCATTGATTATTGTAATAGTCTCCTCTATGGTTTACCGACCACTCATATTAATAAGCTGCAACACGTGCAAAATGCAGCTGCCAGGCTGATTTGTTCAACTCCACGCTTTAGCCATGTTACTCCCGTGTTATTTTCTTTACATTGGCTACCAGTCAAATTTAGAATTGATTTTAAGATTTTAATAATTACTTTTAAAGCCATACATGGCCAAGCCCCGACTACATTTGTAATCTCGTTAATGTTAGAAATTTTTCCACGTATGGTCTTCGCTCAAATTCTGAACTTTTATTAGTACCACCATCCACGAAAACGAAGAAGACACGGTGACAAGGCTTTTACTGCTGCTGCACCATCACTCTGGAATAAACTGCCGAGCGCAATAAGGGACGAGGATGATCTCACACGTTTTAAGTCCAAATTGAAGACATTTTTATTTAGAGTTGCTTACAATACGATGTAAGGACTGTTAGAATTGTAAATAACTATTTTTAATTAATAATTTTTTATTTTTATTTTTTATTTTTTAGTTTTTACATATACAATTTGTTAGGCGCATTTGATCATATACACATGCTAATTTGCGCCATACAAATATTAATTATTATTATTATTATTATTATTATTATTATTATTATTATTATTATTAAGGGGACAACCAAGTTAAGGTTCGCTGCAAGGGTCTCTAAGTCCTTTGCACTGTTTTCAAGCAGGTCAGAGACTGACGAAACAAGGGTGTTGGTTTGTCTTGGTTTGGCCTTAAATAAATAATCAGAATGGAATTTGCATTTGCATCTAATGATAAAATTGATTAGGTCCACTAAAACATACAGGGAATATGCAGATATTAGTTGGACATACATGTAAGAGTAAATGAAATGCAGTAGAATATTGTATACAAAAAGAATGGATTGCAATATTATTGCTGTTGCCAAAACTGGCAAAGTGCTATCTTTTCCTATTTAAGCCAGGAGTCCTTTTGATGTGCTTCTTCTGTGGATACAGTTTTAACTGAGAAGCAGTATTAAACTTACCATTGAGCTCAGCCGTGGAAATTTTCTCCCAGGCAAGGGTGAAGATGAGCGCTAAGAAGTAAGAAAAAACATCTACTTAAAATTTACCTTAATTGCCATTGCAATATGCTACTATCTGAGAGTCCAGAATGAAATGCAATTACATGTGTAAGAGGACATACAACCAGTTTCACCTCTGTTCTTCAAAAAAATAATCTTACTTCAGAAATACAATGTATTTCTTTAGCCTTCACTATTTGAAGTGTAAATAAACATGACTGTCGTCCTTGTCTCAGTTCAGTATTGGTTCCCACAAAAAGTGAGCTTCTACCCCTCGACTTTAGATGCCTTTCTTTGGAAACATCCGAATCCAGATTTTTCATCCAAGATCACTTGGATCATGGTACACGTCAAAGTAACTGACAAATCTTTACCCAGAGTGAATTCATCGATTCCTTTGATACACCATGATCCGAGTGATCTTGGATCAAAAATCCGGATTCGGATTTTCCCAAAGAAACACACCCTTAGAAACAGAGCATTTTAACAAAGTAAAACCTTACTCTTTGAAGTTAAAGCTGATCTTGTCGATGAGAACGATGTTGATGCTTCAGATGGTGGAATAAGCTAAAGAAAAATTAGACAAAAATGTGAGACTTAAACATGGCATTTGAAAACTGATAACCATTATTTCATGTGGTGGCTTTCTATATTTTATCCTTTTGGGAGACTTTACAAGTGTACCTGTACTTATGTGTATTTACAGGGATGTAAAAATTCCCAGTTGACATTATGTTAAAGCATTGCAATGTGCAAAGAATTAAACTGAAGCTTTTATCTGGGCAAAAATACATAGAACTCTAGTTTGTAACAGACTGAGACTTAGCACCATAATGATAAACAAAACTTATCCAATGTTACATCCTTGAATTTAAACAGACCTTCTCAAAAATCTTCCCTTCAACAAGAAGTGCTAGGAGAGCATACATAAGGCGGTTTTTGTTCTCCCTTACACAATTGCCAAATTGCAAATAGAGGACAGGTGGGAGCAAGTAGTCTTCACACTATTTGACAAGAACATCCAGAAGAACAGTCATGGTGAGATTGGAGTCATAGGGAAACTGGTAATAGTCAAATGACCCATAAACCTCTTTCCCCATGACTGCCTGTCCATTGTGGATGATGGCCCCCACATGGTGGGTGCCTACTCTTAATAGGGCAGACATGGCTTTACTTAGGCGGCGTAGACTGGGGATGTTTGTTGTGTGCTGGTCCATGCCGTCATCTATGTTCTATGAAACTTTCGTGCCTTGTAACGGTAAAGGTAATACACTCGTCTTTCTTGCCTGTAAAAAAGAAAAATAAATTAAATGATATTATAGCGCAGTTTCCGTGTGCACATATGTTCAACTGTGCTTTGCAATTCAATTGAGGGGTTCTTTAACGTCCCCTACTAGTAATGAGAAGGTGTAGGACACAAGGCCAACTGCTTAACATCACCGCCCAATAATACGATAGTCTGAAATGAGACAAGGTGTTGCGCACGGCCAGCATGATCTTACAAGTTATTTAAAGACCCTGGTAAGTGGTCCAGCCGGGATTTGAACCCATGACCTCCCGCTCTGCAGACTGGCGCTTTTATGACTGAACTAACCAGTTTATCACTTAGATTTGATTGATTGATTTAATTGGGCATCAACATAAATTAATAGGAAATTAATGTGGAGTTTTAATGCTTACCAAACCAATTTCAGATGAAGTTTTAGCAGGCGATCAATTTCAGCACATCTTGCTTTGTCCATTGTTTTTTCTTTCTCCTCTTTATACTTTGTGCAGTTAGTACACTTGGTAAAAAATGTGTATTATAAGGAAAATATTTTTTTCTGCTTCACCAACCTGCAACACAAACAATTACTATGAGACATATTATTTGCATGTATAACTACATGACTATTGTATGTGGCTCACAAACGTTTGTCAGTACCCTAGGGATCAGACACCTTAAAAAGGATCAGAATTTTTTTGGTAGTCCTGAGGGTGGTCATGCAAGCAGTGTAGCTTCTGCCAAGCTGATGTTTTGGACTTAATCCACCTCTTTCTAAGTCAACTGTATTAAAACCTTACTTAACTACAATGATATTGAAGTACATGTACGTACCTTAGGAATAAGAACATGGCTGAAATGTTTCTCCCAAATGTTGTAAAAATGGAATAGGGAGACTGTTGGATTGTTTAGTGCTGTGTTTCCTCAAGCATTTTCTTGTAAACGTCACTTCTGCTGAAGCATGATGGCAGGTGAATGCACTTGATCACCAACAGAATTAGCGAAAAATTGCAGCCAAGCAATACACTCTAAATCCTTCGGCCTGATCGATTTGCTCCCTTTGTTACCATGCTCTGAAACTATAACACCATCTTTAAACTTATGATGAAGTCATGTAAATGTTTCTTTACTCATATCATATTCCAATCAATTCAGTTACGTACTCTCCAGAATCACTGGTCTGGCTTTGGTTTTGCAAGAATTCCAGCACAAAGTTCCTCTTTTCTGTCTGGTTCTTATCATGCAAGCGCACTTCGCAGTAGTGGATATCATCACATGACAGTTTCTTTAAGCACTTCTTCGGACAACAGTTGATGCTTAAAATCCACAAAATTTCCTCTTCCTTTCTAACAGTAATAGCTGAAAAAAATTGAAATAAAAAAATCAAAGCTGTGCTATTAGAAGAATCACAGGAAACCCAACAAGTCCCAGCTGTGAAATCTGATGATCCGCAGCCCCTTAACTTCATGTAGAAAGTAAGTTTTTCCAGCCACCCAAAGACAAACATTAGCAACATGAGGCCTCTGGGCAATGCGAGAGCACAGCATGTGATCTAAATGTGTAAACGTCCAAAAAACATCAAAATTTTAAGTTCCTGGTTCATAAAATAAGTACAAACCTAAAAATATGTCAATTATGGTTAGTTTTTGTCAGGCATTCAGGCATAAACAGATTTGCTACATGGTAATATGGTATTGGTTTCCTCACAAGAAAACACAAATAACAATTATAATTGAGGGGCTGAGTGTACTAATATTGAAGAGAATGCTGCAAAAATGTCTTGTGACTTTTCGTCTTTTTGACTGGAAAGTGCCTGAATTTTTGCATGTGGCCTCCAATTTATTCAAACAACACCGAGCACTCTTAATCGCTTATTTTGTTTGTGTTTTGAACAGGAGATAACAATGATATTTTTTTTTTGGAAAACTAAGTGGAAACCAATGGGAAAATCTCAGAGCAGTATTGTTTCAATAAATTGAAGGTCACAGAAAATAAAATTTAGACACTTTCAAGCAAAAGAAAAAGAAAAGAAAAATGACCTGAAACGTCACTTTGCATGTTTTTCTAGCACAATCTTCAATAATGGCCAGTGCTGAATTTCTTGTTGTTTTACGGTTTTGCCTGGATTTAATTCACTATTTGCGAGTGGCCTCTAATTAACTTGTAAAACATTTTCCAAGGTTAATCTTTGTTTGGTTTTAGTAAAACAGAAACTATTGACCAAAAATAAAATAAAAGGTTACCTAAAAACAAAACAGTTACATGTATCCACCTCTATCAATGGTTGTCATAGAAATAACTTTGATTCTCCTGGTTTATGCCATAAAGACTTGAAATATTTTTACCTGTAGGTTTAAAAACTATAAAATGCACTAATTAATTCATATGTTAACTGTCTAGTAGTACATAGGCTGATAGCTCCTTACAACATGAACAAAATTACAGTATGAGATTCAAAGAAGATAATGTTAGTTGAACACAGTTCATTATTTTCAACTATTCATTTCACTTTTTTGGATAGAAATTATTCTCTCTACACCAGGTGTCAAATGAAGAACTTGCGCCTTCTATATTAAAATCTATGCGTGGGAAAGACCTCATTTCAGCAACCTCTGGACTGAACTTCCTTGACTGATCGTCCACTATTATAAAAGGAGAACAAAGACACCTCACTTTATGACTGCTCTTTGATTTTCTCAGAGTTTGCGAGTGATTATGAGGGGATGCAAGATTGAAGCGTTTCATGCACACCAAAACATCAACATATTTTAAAACTGTCACGTTCCATTTTGTTGCAAGACTAAACAGATTATGAGGCACTGTGTTCAGCACTAGTACCCATTCCAAGCATAATCATACTTCGCTTTTGATCAGCTCCACAAGTAGTATGCAAATTGTTCAATGTTTTTCTCTTCCTGCATGTATCATCCCTATCAGAAATTACAACATCAACTCTTTTGTGGAGGAAAGAGGACACACTGGCTTTTGCCACACAGTCCAACCATTTAACAAGACTTGAAATATCTCCCTCTGATTCAGAAATCAGGTCTAAAAAATTCCTTTCTTTTGAAGACATGACATTAGCCATTGTTGTTCTGCAAGTATGACCAATGTATGTAATATTTAATTCAATGTATTTTGACATTGTCTCTAAAACAGAGATCACTTCTTACCACCTTGAACAATAGACCTTTTCAGAGTATTTAGTGCATCATGAGCTGCCCCAATTACACATGCTGCACTTAATACTGTGAAAAGCTCTATCAAGGAAGATATTGTTTTAGAGGAAGGAGAGACTAATATCACCAACCATTTGATCTTAAATTTTGTTATTGATACGATTAATTGGTAATAATATTGGACTTTGTGTCATACAATTCAGGGATGTTTCAATTCTTTGAGACGTTGAGACTACCCCCTTGTGGAGAACTTTGGGCGCGCGCGTGAGCATGTGACGCGCACAATATTTCAAATTTTTATGGCGTGTACGATTTGTTGACGCGTATAAGTTTTTGCAGTTTTTGCTAGAGTTTGTAGTTTCTTTTCACTCTTTGTTTACCATTTTCCCATTTATTTATTGGAATTAAATTTGGAGTTTGAGCCTACCATTCAAGGAGAACTTTTTTTTAACATGGTGCCGAGACCCGGGAAGCGTATGGTCGCCGTCTAAAGAAGAATTTCTGAGAATTTTCATCGAGAAGGGACAACTCGCCGTCTAAGGATTATTTTGGATACTTTCATCGAGAAGCGACAAGTCGCCGTCTGAAGAGGATTTCATCTACAAAATGGGGGACGAGGATCTGAAAAAGAAGAATATTCGAGGAGGACATAAGGGATATGTTAATATATATAAAATCAATAACTGACGTCAGCAATACCTTTCCTCCATTTTTTGTATATTTCAATGGAATTGGCTTTCAAATGTCTGAGATGTAATGATTTGTAAAGTAATATCCCTACCCAAATTCTGCATTGTTAATTTAGTCTTGTCCTCCCATCTCCACAAGCCTTGCAATAAAAAAAACTTGTAGCATTAAACCGCTGACCACAACTGATAGGTTATTTGCATAGTTGTTTGCAATTCATGTTTTTTTTTTAATTTCTCAGTGAAATGTTGAGTGTTTTGAAGTTGGGTATTAAAGGTGTTCAAAGGAGTAATACATGTAATTATTATTATTATTATTATTATTATTGGCAATTTCAAAAAATGAAATACAATAGAACCCCACCATCTGTAACTGCCAAGAGATATGAATACTGTACAACTTTTGGAAGTTAGTGACTTCACCTTACTTTGCATCATTCATCATGTTTGAAGATTCAGGAGATTCTGACTAGTCAATCAGCTATGCGACGTTTTAAAAATCGATTTTGAGTTAACAGGATCAATTTGAGTCAAATGTATGCCATGGGAAAATAAAATGAGTTTAGTGAGCGGGGAGTTTGAGCTAGTTGATAGTAAATGACTGAAAAACTAGTGTGAAAACCAAGGGAAACTGGATTGTGCTTGAGTTGGCGGGGAGTTAGAGTTAACCAAGTTCGAGTCAGCTAGGTTCTACTTTATATTCAAATTTTGTTCCTTTTGGAAAAGTCCATTCTTTCTATTATGATTCGTAATATATGTTTGTGTGGCAGTGAAGAATTTTAATACAGTAGTAAGAGAAATACCTGTTTCACGTGTTTTTGCTTTCCCTGATGACTGCATTTTATGGGACGAATACATGTTCATAGTTGCAAAAAATGCCATTAGCTCATCGAAGAGGCCCAGTAATCTTCCACCATTCTCTGCTAGCAACTCTCCAAATTTATCCCATGTGCAATGTGGGAGTGTCATCTGCCTTGCTTGTTGTCCTCTCAACTGAACCCTATCTGCCACCAATTCCAGTATTTGTGAAAGGAATTCATGAAATGCTGATTTGCGACGCCCTAGTAAAATATTAAAAGAAATGGGTGTATTATATATTAAATACAATTGATAAAGAGTTTCTTAAATTGAAAGATGGGGGAATTTGGGCCAAAAAATATTTATTTACTGGGGGAGTTTGAAAACTGTGAACACTAGAATTATCTCAGGAATGTTATTGTGTTGCGAGGTAAAAGCCAATCAGATGCAAGATGGATAAATCGCAAGCTGTAGCGGTAATTAGCTTTGTGGCTTGCGGTTTTTTCTTGTGGTTTTGATCTTTCATCTGATTGGTCATCGCACAATTAAAATGTCAAAGTCAAATCAAAGTGTTCACAGTTTTTGGATTCGCACAGTAATATATATATATAATACAATTTACTAACTAATTGGAAAAATATTTCCATACTGCAGGTGTAGATGTAAGGTCAGTTTTTGTATGTAATGTCATGCAAGGTCTACTTAGAAGTCTAATCTTCAGAAACCCACCGACATGTACAATCATGACTAGAGAATTTCTTACATGAGAAATTTTCCTTTTGCTTGATTTGGATGGTTTCAAATGTAATTGAACGTGCATTGTTTGGATACTGTAATGTTATTGGTCTGTAGACAAGAAACATCAATCAATACACTTTGTTTAGAAGTAATGTTGTGAGTGGTCAACTTTGAATCTTCTGAAGTCCAAGTTTGAGTGGTTGCCCAACTTGCAATTTAGGATAATTAATACAGTTGAACTTCTCTACTAATATTCATCTATTTGGTCATTAATTAAACCTTCTGTGAGAGACTAATGAATGTTACACAGCTCCACCCTTAAAATTGGATTCTCATAATTCAATAAACAGCCGGGCAGGCTACGAGATACAACGCATCGGAAATTATATTTTGTTGGTCAAAAACTTTAATGTAAGTGGTGGCTCCGAAAGAAGCTTTTTTTTTTTTCGAACTGCAATGCAGGGTTTTTTTGTTTTGTTTTTTCGTCCTTTTCCT
This sequence comes from Pavona decussata, assembly GCF_977016875.1. Classification (NCBI taxonomy): domain Eukaryota; kingdom Metazoa; phylum Cnidaria; class Anthozoa; order Scleractinia; family Agariciidae; genus Pavona; species Pavona decussata. The sequence goes on from NW_028145674.1 coordinate 1,040,583, forward strand.
GTTGCTTCGTGCAGCAGCATCGTTTTCTTCAATTACCTGTTCTTGGGAAGGCCGTCGAGATAGAGCATCTTGTTGTAATCAATGTCAAAGTAGAACCACAAGTTTCTTTTGCTTTCCATGTTGTTAAGGACGAAATCCATTTGACACGCCCGTTTTTCAGCATTATGTGGCGTCCCCCATTAGAAGTCTTCAAGGAACGATTAACTCCAGGGCGCAGCCATTTCCGATACAAAACAGCAACAGCTTGAAGGTATCTCTATCTCCCAATGCTTTCTTCCAGAAAAGCATGCCCATTTGACTGGGCCATGCCTTCAATGGGAGGAAGGCATCGTCATTGATAGTATGAAACAGCTCCAACCTCTGTACCTTGATTTCATTTTCAGAAAAGTAGCGGATTTTTTCTCGCCAGCGGTTCAATGTTGCCATTGTGCTCATCTGATGCCTTTTGCGCTTTTCTGAACTGATTTATAAACAGCACTATACCGCTTCTTTGTTACCTGTTCCTAGAACCAATAAGATCCTTAAAAAGCACATTTATCACACCTTTCGCGAGCTTTGTAGGATTGAAACAACTGTTTGATGTCTTTTTGCACAAATGAATGCTGCAGCTTTGTCCAGAATAGCTCAAAGAGCGGAAAAGGGGAAAACATATGAGTGCGCGATCGATGCCAGCAGTTGAGGTGCTGGGCGAGGCTACCAAGTCTCCCGCTTTGATAGGGGAGGGGGGTGGGGGTGGGGGGTTGTCAAAGTTGAAAGTGAGAATTGCGTTTTTCAAAAAGCGATTTTCCGTTGTAATATACACTACTAGGAGGTACCCTGTGAAAACTATGTGAAACCATGTGAAATTATGCACAGGTTTCACATGTATTTTACATAGTTTCCACACACTATTTCACAGGTTTTTTTCACAGACGTGAAAAAATCTGTGAAATAACTCTGTGAAACCATGTGAAACGGGCTCTGCATTTTCATATGGTATTTCACATGGTAGGATGTGAATTTACCATGTGAAAATGGTTCTCTACCCAAAAGAATAATCCCTTGAAAAACCCCGTGAAATAACCCTAACCTTTGAAAACCCTGTGAAATAACCATGTGAAAAAAATCAAAACATGTGAAAAACCCTGTGAAAACAAGTGAAATTGGTTACTTTGTATTCCAATATATATAACCTAGCTAGCAGCTGGCGCGAGGCCTGCTGTACTGTACGTACGTACTTACATTAATTGTAGCAGCCTATAAAAACATTGTACACTGTCTTTCTGGTACATGTACAAACCAAAGAAAGTGAAGAATTTAAAGAAAAGTATTAGCCAATCATAGCATGCATTATTCTTTAATAAACCTGAATCATACCTAGGCCTGCAGGTGAGAAGATAATGGATGTCAACTAATTAACCTTTAAAGCCCATCCTTACCTTATTTAACCGCCATGCATGCTGCCTCCATACACAGTTGACAACTTAGGTGTGCAATTAACACAAATGAGCGGAGGCTGATCCGATTGTAGGTAGGTACAAGTGAAACACGTTTCTGTTTTTTTCAAATGCAGTGATTTATTGCAAAAGTGAATGAAATGTAACCATCCAAAATTTTATTAAACCACCAGTTGCTGCAAGTACTGTTAATTAATATTGATTGTTACATCTAGAAAATTATGTTAACCCTTTACTCCCTAAGAGGCCAATTGGCACAACGTGCCATAACTTGGTGAATATTCAATAGATTTCTATGAAATTTTGCTACCACAATGTTCTTGTACAGATCTACCCAATAAAAGCATAAAATCTTGACCTAGAGTGGGTCATATTTTATTTAGAAAAAAAAAAACAGTGGCATTCACTTTAGGGAGTAAAGGGTTAAAGCTACAATAAAATAGAACACATGCATGCCAAATATGCAATTCAAAGGTCAAAAATAATACAGTAAAACCCCATGTATAAGAACCTAGACTTTTCCAAGTTAGCTTAAACAGTTTCATATGTAAATTGTGCTTACCATGAAATTAGGCTAAACAGGTTCTAAATAGCTAGGTTTTTCTTTTGTATATCATTTATATAAATTATGCACAAATTGTCTCCAAAAAGACAGTATAAGCACTTATAGAAGCCCTATATGCACTTTAAAGCTACACTGAATGTAACTTACAACTTAACCAAACATTGTATACAACTGTAGATACTTTGTTTGATTTATATATATTTTTTTAGTTTTGACTCCATTTGATAAAATAAGAACCTGCTTTGAAATTCTAGCCCCAAGGGCTAGGTTCTTATACACGGGGTTTTACTGTATGGAATTCAAAGGTCAAACAGTTGGCTTTTTGTTTGTACCATCACATTTGTGATTGGCGGGTGTGTTGTCTTTATTTTCTTGCTGGCCATTGTCACTTTCCAAAACGTAGACATACCCCTTATGTTTCCTTTTTACTGGGGCTTCGGATACAGCAGGTGCAGGTGTAACAGCTTTCGAAATAGCAACTTCCAAAGGATGCGGAGTTGTATCTTTTTTAGCATTGCTGGCGCTAGCAATCTTTTCAAAGGCTTTTTCTTGGTAGCAGCAGCATCTTTCGAAGGAGTTGCTTTTTGTTTCTTGTCATTCAGCAAATAAATTATAGGTAATCTGATTTCCGTTCTCTTGAATAACAATAAACAACATTTATAATATTGTCATTAGTAAATATCACACAAGTGAATAGTGCTTTAATTGGTGCTATTCACCAAGGAGTAAAAAAAATTATTTGCCGATTTCCGTCACACGAATTTTGTCCAATTGTCAGCAAATAAAGTAACTATTTATCATGCAATTAACTCCATTCATCATACAACATATGATGACATTAAGCAACAGGGAATACAAACCAAAACAACTGTTGCAACTACTGGACATGATACACAGTTCTAAGTGACCACTTTCAATAAGACATACAATGTATAGAATAATCCCACACGATTTGGATGAACAATAGTACTATATAATAAGCAGTTCATCCAGTGAAAAGTCAAGAACAACTTAAAAATAGTGACATAAGTAAGGAACAATGATATGCTGTCCTCAATTTATTGACAGCATTATCATTACACCCAAATTACAGAAGGGGCCCACATTGGCTAAGGGCCGGGTTGCACTACAAGATAAAATTGGTTTTGTTGGGACAATATTTCCCTCAAATTTCTGTTTCCAAAAAAAATGTTTTGTTAAGTTTGGGTCGCACAGTTAACTAGTTATGTCAACCAATGTGTCAACCGTGATTGATGATTGTCCTGTCGGTGGCAAACTTCAAGTTGATCAGCTCGGCAATGTCCCGCCACGCCTCTCGCGAGTCCTTGGTATGGAGCTGGTTCTGCTTATCTGCCCAGAGCTGGACGAAGTAGCTCTGCTGTTCGTTTGTCCATTTGTTGTACCTCTTGCTTGAAGCAGGGCTTGTTATCTGAATCTCTTCTTTGCGATCAATCAGCGAAGGAGTTTCGCCGATGGAGTTGGAGTTGGAACTAGAGCCAGAGCCACGAGGGTTGTACGCTGAATACAGGGCAGAATATGCAGGGCTGAAGGTTGGCTGGCTCATCGAGTGAATTGCTGGACGGTTGACATCATTTGCTTGTCCGATGGAAGCTCACTGATTGAATGGAAGGTAACTGAAAGCGCAAGAGTTTGCATATGGCCATATGGGATCCATCTCGAGAAAATGGCCGCAAAGTCGCAAGAAAATTGATTTTACTGCGCTTTTGATTTCTATTTACGTCATGATTGACATCTTCAAAGCTTTTTTGATGTTTTGTGACATTTTGGTGAGATCTAGAGCGCGCCAAGTTCAACTGGCAGTATCTTTGAACATTTGTTGCATTCGGCTCATTTTTGTAATTTTTTTACTAGAGGTCACACTAGCAAACCCTATATGTGACAGATTTTTTTGCAAAATAAACAACATTTTATGCTAGTGCAACCCGGCCTTAATTCTAAAAACAACAACTTAGATTTGTAATACTTCACCTTCGAATGGACACCAAATTTTTTTTAACTTGACAGAGCTCTGACGATCATACAAAAGCACACTGAATTATTCCCATCACAGTGTATGAACATGATCTCTTGAAACTGTTGAACTTAACTTCGTTGTTTTTCAAGAGTTCCTTAACCCTGGCTGGCTGCTCTGAATAACTCAACTTTAAATAAATTGTCAGTCTTGAAATTCAGAGTTCCTATGTTATACAGATATCATTCAATGGAATAATTTTGCAATGATTACTGGAAAAATATGCTCTAAATCCTGCCATTTTCCACTATCGCCAGTCACTTTTAAGTGCCAATACTGACTTTTGCTTGTAAATAAATTTATTGTTAGAGTTCCTCGGAACAAATTTCTACACTTTATGTGTCATATGAAAGATTTTCAATAGAATGCAGATTTTGTTCAAGGAGACGAGTTTCCATGCAATGAAGATGGGGAAAATATTGTTAACACCTTATTGTATTTGTTAGTTTAATGTCAGCGGCTATTACTCTCCACTGAACATCCATTCTGCTTGGTGGAAAATCACAAGGAGGTTGCACAGTGAGTGATACCAGCTTCCACAGCCCAGTTAGAGCCTCGGGTTTCTTACTGAAAGGTGCAGTAACAAAATTGTATAATTCTGGGCTCATTGTTAAACAAAGAGCCAATTGAAAATAGAATACCTTTAATTTTCTTAGATGTCACTGAGTGACTACCAGTATCTTCTTTCTTCCTCTCTCTTTCACTGCTTTCAGTTGACTTCTTGGTATCTGTAGAATCATGATGCCGCTCAATATAGCTTGGAATTATTTTATTATTTACCTTTCCTTTTAATTTTGCAAAGCTTACCTTTGTCATCCTCTAACATACTGTGATTTCCTTGAAAGGAGACATCTAATGCCTCCTTTTCACAATCTTAGTGCCTTATGATAAGCAAAAAATTTGTAGCATAATTTAGTCAATTTACATCGGTTAATTTTCTAAATTTGCCAGTCAGGTGACCAGATGTCCCTGGATCTTCACCAAAATACCCTAAGCTTTAAATATTTGGGACAAATACAGTCACTGATGGTTGTTATAGTCTGAATTGGGAACTGGTTCACTCAATTACTTGATCCCAAAAGTTAAGTCCTGTGAAGCTTAAAGGTATTCTAAGTGGTATGACGGGCCTAAAGTGAAATGAACGCAAAAGTATGGTGGAAATGATTCATGCTCTTAATTATTGCATTAGATGTAGAAAGAAGGCACACCACTCCTGATACAGATTGGAGTCAAGATTCTATAGGGTAATGTTTATGGAATGGATCTGGCATCTCCCACAGATTTTGCAGGGGCAGATGACATCAACACCAACTTGGCAAAGGAGAGATGCCCTGGGATCAAGATCACCAAATGCACTCCCTAATCTTTGATTATTACTACAATGGTTTATATACTCTTTTTTTATAACAATTTATTTTATAAGGATGTTATGGCTGAAATTTGCCAAATTTTAAGAATCTTTTAAGAATAAACCTGAGGCTGAGATTTTGAAAAGAATATAATTTTGTGTGTGTTTTGTGTGGTATTTTCATTTCTTAAAGCCAAAATGGCCAAATGTCGTCTGACATGCATGACAGCTTGACCTTGCTGGCTGCAACGAAAAGCCATGGGGCACATGCACAATGTAGTCGAAACAGATCTCAACACCAAACACTTGTAAATGATACTCCAATACACTTCTAAAACAAAAATATCATACGCAATAATCTAAGAGTATTCACAAGAACCTTTTCAGCCTAACATTGGCAGAAACAGAAAAAAAAATTCTTATAAAAAGATATATCAGTGATATAAAAAGGCACACCACACAACATCAATTTTGCTTTGTAGTACTGCGCAGACTTTCCTTTCCCCACAAAACATTCACAGTCTGGTTGAATGCGTAGTGCTCCTCTTTAATTTGGCTTTCCAGCACAACAGAAAATTTCCCCTACTCTTCAAAGAATACAAAGGCACACCGGTCACCACCAAAAAGTATAATGGTACTGGTTTTAGGGTTTTACTAGTACGTCAACATTCAGTACAGATTGCCGAACATGGAAATGCAGCACAGCATTATAACCTGTAATGGTCTCAAAAATGCGTGAATGAAATTTCAGGGTCATGGCAAGTCCCCACTAAAACATCGCTCTTTCACGTGGTCGTGCGTTGTTTAGTGAATCAAAGATATCAAATACAAAAATTAAATGAGTGAAATCTCCTTGGAACTGTTCGTGGCGAAATTTACAATGAACTCCTTTTAAAGTAGTTCCTGAAGAAGAAACAATACTATAGGAGGAAGGGTTTTTATTCTACAATCTCCAGTTGTTCGAAGTCTGAGCTATGTCAACTACCGACCGGAATTATCTGGCTGTAACTTCATTAGATTGCATGACTATACCGCAGCTACTCCTAAAAAAATTCCTTCTCTTTTTTCCTCACGTTCGAATGAAATTTCAGAGTCAACGCAAGTTCGCACCAAAACATTGCCCTTTCAGGTGGTCGTGCGTTGTAAGCGAAGCGAAGAAATAAGTGAAATCTCCTTGGAACTGTTCCTGACGAGATTTACAATGAATTCCTTTAAGTAGTTCCCAAAGAAGAAACAATGCTATATTAGGAAGGGTTTTCATTCTACAATCTCTAATCAATCGTAGCCTCAGAGCTATGTTAACTATCGACCTGTATAAATTTCATAAGATTGCACGACAAACGGGCGCACGACTATGCTGCAGCCACTCCTAAAAGAATTCCTTCCCTCTTTTTTCCTCCCTAACTTTGTATGACTTAATAAACAATATGCACTTTTCATATGCAAATTGACGTAAATCGGCCTGGGAAATTGAAATTATATTAAGCTTAAGTTTATGTGTGCGTTTCAAATATAAAAAACGTAAGCTTAGATATAGCGCAAAATTTAGATTATCTCAAGCATTTTAAGGTTGCTCGACCCAGTTATTTTTTGGTGGTACCATCCAAGTTTGAAGCTCTCTGGTATCCCCACCTTTACTTTTATCGCAAGTCTAACACATAGAATGGATATAGATCAATCTACAATGTAGCAAAAAAAATTTTTGGCAATCTGAGTAAATGTCACGTGGTTGTAGTGCCACACCCCTTTGTAATCTGAGTCGAAATTCTGCTGTTGCTGGCTTTTTTTCGTGAAAATCCTCTGGGCTGCATATAGTGCACAATAGAGACCTTTAGATTCTAGTACGAGTACGACTACGAGATTTGACTTTGATTTTGATTTGATTTTTTGGCGATTTGAGTTTTTGGCGAAGTACTACGAACAGATATATCACAGAAAGTTTCATTTCACTCTTTATGAGTGACGAACTTGACGCAGTTAGTTTGAATGATGATAGTTAAGCCCTTACGTGTTTCCAAAAAGACAAGATCACCTACGTTTCAAGGACTCGTTTTCGCCACTACGAGATTCTTACAAAATCTCCTAGTAAAATGACGACAGCTATCTCGTTTTCCCGCCAAAATGACACTGGTTCAAGCGCGCACACTCTTTGTCTATTCGAGAAACTCGTAGTTGTACTCGTACTAGAATCTAAAGGTCTCTCTTAGTGCCTTGCGCTGAACAAAGTTTCACCAACATTGCAGACCTAATTTGAGAAATTCAGCGCTTTCCAAATTTAGGTCATAATTTATGTAAAAATGATAAGTAAACTTTATCTAATAAACTATGAGATTTATTCCTTTATTTTGGGGATCTTTATAACAGATGGATCCTTGCAAGTCAGCAGAAAAACTTTAGGGCCTAGTGGTAGAGCATCCGAGCTAGTAATGGGAAGGTCTTAGGTTCAACTCCTGATAGGAGCACTCAGATTTCTTTTTTCCAAGTATGCCTGTGTCACTTTCTATAATATTACATCATTCTCATTCATTCACCAGGCTGACAATATACCATCACATTTATTTCATATACCACACGTTTGACATTCAAATCCTAGCAGTATGCAGGATGTTTGTCCCATGAACCTAGTTTAATGGCCTTAGCTCCCACGAGTCTCCTGTAGCTCAGTGGTAGAGCATCCGAACTAGTAGTCGGAAGGTCTTAGGTTCGACTCCTGATAGGAGCACTCAGATTTCTTTTTTCCGAGTATGCCTATGTCACTTTCTAGAATAATCGGCTAAAACACAACCAGGGTGGCAAAGTATGGTCCACTTTGGGCAAAATATCAACCTTGTTATATCTTTGTTTTTCATGCATGGTTTGGACGTACAACATCTCATGATTACTGCTATGTAGTATCTCGGAGCATTTGCTTCTGGTTTTAGAGATATGCCTTAGTTAATTAGAGTCAATTTTGGGGGTACGGACACTACAAAAATGGAAAAGGAATGAGCAAACTATAATATACAGGGCTTCACATTCATCCAATCAAGTTAATTCTGAACCTCTACAAAACAGCATTAAATTATGATATGGGAATGTTTATACAATTCAGCTCTAAGTACAGGGAGGTAAAATAAGATTCTCTTTTAACAGATCTTGTTTTTTCAGTAGTACATTCACAATAGAAACAACTGCTCGTTCTGTTTTAATGCACAGGCAGTGTGTAAACGTTATGCAATTTAAGTGTTTTGTTTTGCTGAAACAACAAATGGAAAAGGGGATGAAACATTTTCTAAGGGGGTGGGGGTACAGACACTACAAACTTTGTAACAGAATTAAGTCTCCTCATTCCCAGGCTCTAAGGTGACCAAAACCTTTATATAACTGGCAAAGTCAACCTAGATAATGAGTTAGTTTATAAAGTATTCCCAACTTTTAATACATTTTTAACAGTGCAACAAACTTAATGTCTCAAGGCAACTGTTTGAAAGTATTAAATTGCAAGAATGTTTTTCATAAATTGAATAAAATCGACTTTGTTTGTTGACATTCAGCACTAATTACTAACTGGCGTGAGTTTTTTTTATAAGGAAATTACATCAGCTTAAGAAAAGAATCTGAAAAGGCTAGAGGATGAGCCTTAAATCCAAAGAACTGGTGCCTGTTTGTGCTGATGGAGTAGCACAATTCTGGTTGACTAAGACAACAAGAATTTGGGAATAGTTTTCCCATGATATGTCATCATCGGGGGGCCAGAAATATAAACTTTCATGTTTATCGTCTTTCTTCATTAATTTCAGTTGTGCCTGCATGGCATCATCGTACATTTCCAGGATTTGTGCGATGAAATGATTGCAAACAAACGATATCTTCTCTTCTTATTTGCATTTGAGGTGAAAATGTTATCTTCCCTTCTTTTTTGACCAATACTGCTCCTTTTTCCCGCCGACTCCATTATTTTACAACTTGCATAACTTGCAGAGAAATATAAAAATGGTATTACCATTCAAAACAGGCAGGTACAAAAGTTGGACCGGGTCAACTTGGACCGCCAGTCCGGGTCGGATCAACTCGGATCGCCTCGGATCATGAAAAAAACGTAAAATTAAATGAAATTGAAACTTTTACCCATTTGAAGGTTAAAATTCTGGTCACAAATGGGCCAAATTAAGAAAGACTCGAGACGCTTCTCCGTGTCGTGTTGTGTAGTCAAGCCGCCATTTTGTATTCTAAGTGCCAGTTCCTCTCTGACTCGTCTCGTGTTCATCCATCCCTGATCCAGCGGTGTCGATCACCACGATCATGGACCCAGATGAAGGTAAAATCTAGGCCATCTTTGTCAGTGAATTTTTATCCGTCCACCAAAAAGATAGTTTCAGTCATAACCCATTTCTGTTTATACGCTACGTGATTTCGCAGAAATTCACTTTACGTCCGTTTGGCTCCTAATTTGGAGAACAGGAAGTTGATAGATTTAGCTAAACTTGGCCTGCTTGATGACAAAGGATTTTAGTCCAAAATGGTTGACGTTTTATACGAACGAACTTAAAACGATTTTCAAAGATCCTGAAGATAGTTTTTTGAGGAGGATGATGATCCAAAAGGTGTTTCAACTAATTTTAATTACTAGATTTTACCTTCATCTTGTGGAGATGATGGATAAACAGGGATGGATAAACACGAGACGAGTCTGAGAGGAACTGGCACTTAGAGTACAGAATGGCGGCTTGACTACACAGCACAACACGGAGAAACGTTGCGAGTCTTTCTTAATTTGGCCCATTTTTGACCGAAAAAATAACTTTCAAATGGGCAAAAGTTTCAATTTAATTTAATTTTTTTTTTTTCATGATTCGAGGCGATCCGAGTCGATCCAAGTTGATCCGAGTTGATCCCACCCGGACTGGCGGTGTGAGTTGATCTGGTCCGACTTTTGTACCTGCCTATTCAAAACAGCACATGGAGCTGAGTGCTTGGTAACCAGGTAAACATGGAGGATGATGGTTTCTCAAGTAATTTAGGTATCCAGTTTCTGAGAATAAGTGAATTTTGAATGAAATGTCAGATAGTAAGAGATTCTAAACTGTTTTAAGGAAAAAAGGCCTTTATTAAAATCATAATATTCCTATAATCACATTATTTACTTCAGTTCACAAAAATGATGTTCTTACTTTATTGTGAGATGTCAAAACCAATAACTGAAGTATGTCAATACTAACATAAAACAAGTATACTAAGTGTATTTCACATGGTCAAATACACCTTTGCATAAAAGTTGCTTTTTATCTGAAGAAAATGTTAAAATTTGATATTGAGGTACAAGGGGTACAGACACTACATTTTGGTACTTGAGTCTATTTTCTTGCAATAATTAAAAATCAAAAATCCCCATAAATATCACAGCTGTATTATGTCCAGCCATAGCAAAAAAACTTGTAGAGTTATTTCACATTTCATCGAGTGGTTCCTTAAAAACACATGGGGGTACGGACACTACAGGATTTTTGGTACTTTTTAACCTTCCACTTTGAATTGCTGTAGAATTTTTTTCTTAATGGAACAAAGCCAAAGCATCAATTGCCAACAATAAAGGTTTAAAATGTACTTAGAGAAATTTGTAATGATATGATATTGATCCTTTTCAACAAAAGCACATAATTTGGAACTAAAGGTTCAAAAATGTTATTTTGCATAACATTGACATGGTTCAGCAAATGAGCTCCAAGTCATAAATAAACTGCGTCAATCACAAAATGCATTTTGGGTTAAGTATGTTGACATAATTAAGTATCAAAACATATTATCCTCTTTATCAAACAGAATAGTTTAGCTGCAGTGAAGGAACCAAAAATTGCAAATTTCAAGTGACCCTCCACAATGTTAAGAATTCAGCCTATTTTTGACCCCTTGACCTGTTACCGATTTTTGACAATCTGTAATACAGTTGCTGTTTTGTCTTTAAAATGTTATCCCAGGAGACCTTTGATGATAAAAGGTAGAAAAGTCAAATGAAACAACTCTATTAGAGATTTTTCAGTGTTATAACATGGTCCTTTTGAACTTTTCCACCCTGATTGTGTTTTTGCCGAATACATCATTCTCATCTTTGGAGGATCTTTAGCAGGTCTTTGAAGATCTTCGAAGATCCTTGAAGATCCTGTGAGGTTTTTCAAGAGGGATAGGTACTCAACATTAGCAACTGGTATTGCTTTGTCTTTCCAGTGATAAGGAAAATGCGAAACCAACCCTAGAGAAAAATTGCAAATGCCTTGAACCATGTGGCGATATCATCAATCCAATGACGTTGCTTTATCGGTCTAAAGGTTGAAGTATTTACCGGAGATGATTTAAGCGACCAACTTGGAGGGAACGGGCAAAAAACCCAGTCCAACCATGGATTGTTGATCCAAAGGTGTGGATGCCTGCGGTATAGCCATCGTGGCAAAATTGCAAGTTGCACTGGTCGACAAGCTAATGGCACTTGAAGCAAATGGTGGAAGTAACATCACTGGTGCAGCAAATGTCAACGCAAAAGACACACGGAAGAAATTGGCCTACCTTGAGGCATGTGAGTTGTTGTGAGGCCCTAGGATCCCTGAGCCAAAAGCCAAGAAATTCGTCCCCGACAAATGCAAAGACGCAGGAACGTCCCCAGAAGAGTTGTAGTTTGTAGAACAGGATGACGGTTGCAGAGATTGCTAGCGTACCTCCCCATAATGTTGGGATCTTTCTGCTGCTATGGCTACTTTCTACTGATCTGACAGAAAAAAAACCACAAAGTCGTTTCCGAAAAAGTCGCCACCAAAAAAGCGGACCATCGGCTATCATTGGTGTTGTAAGAACTCATCTTGCCACAAGCAATGTGTCAGTATGCATGGCAATGTGAGGCAACACGAACAAAATGACCTGACCTAAACAGGGGAGATTTAAATTCCCGACAGCCCCTGTGAAGTTGTGCGGCCACCCCAAATAATTCGAACGGAAACTGCTGGCCAGCAGAGTTTAACTAACCCTAAATTGCTTTTAGCCACATTGAAGACGACTTCAATTTTGGATAAATTCTGTTGTCTTGCCCTCTGATCAGTATTCCACCAAAATACAATATCCCTCTCAGAATCAAATTTATGTGAGGAAACGCCATCAATAGCAATTCACAACAAGAAGTTTAATGTTACCGAGTCTAACCTTGATCTGTACTGTGTCTTAATCCGGCTCATTCAACTGAAACGACTTTCAAAGCAAGCAGCAAGGACAAGCAGTATTCCTATCAACATTAAAATGTTGACAAATCTTTCTGTAAAATCGGTAAACAAAAGTCACCACAATGCATGATTTCTGAGGTGTCTGTGGTTATTCTTCACCAGGACTTTCAAATCCTACCATTCTGCTAGTGCTTCATCTTTGTCAAAATCCTTCCTCTCCAGCAGCTTGTAATAGTGCTGGGCAAGAACATTGATTTCACTCTCACCATACACTGCTAAATGCTCATCATCATTCGGCCATTGACCAACTTCCAGTACTATATACTGATTAACAGCATCACCATTAGCAGGCTGCTGAAATTTTCTGACATTTGCACCTGGCTGTGCAAGAAGAACACCTTAGGCTAGTCTGGTTCGCTCAAGTGAATTCTTTACATCACTGACTGCCACCTCATCGTTATGAAATGTTAGGCTCAATTTCTGAAGCTCATCGAGAATGCCCAGCATGAAAAGCAAGATTATGCAAGTCTTTCTACCTTCTGTTATCTTAGGAAAATCATTGATTACCTAATTATTCTGATCCACCTTCTATTTTCAATGTCACCATGTACATACTTTTAAAAAAGAGGAGAGGGATGATTATTATGTTTGTTGGCAACATGCTCTATGAAAGATTTCCATTTTGCCACAATTTCACCAAAACCCTGCTGGTGCATGTTACGCACCAGTGATCACGTGCTCCCTTTACCCAATCAGCAATCTTTTCGCATCCCTTTTCCTTCCCTAACTTGATCATCTTCTTGGTGATGGATCGAGCAATATGCCAGATATCGTAGAAATGTGCACATCCTGCATGGTTCTCTCTGATCCACTTTGCAATGCCCCTGTGCCGATCAGAAATAAACACCAAAATCCTCAAACCAACTGAATAGAGGAAGGAAAATGCACGCTTTGCTCCCTCTAATTCCATCGTTGTATTACCACCAGTCTCATTTGCCTGCATGGTAGCACTTTATTAATCATAAATGTTGTAGACAATGTAGTGAAACAGTGTAACACCATAGTTACCTGTCACGGTTTTTTGTAACACATTTTGATCTGGACACTCAGACACTGGGTTGTATTTATTCCTCTACTCCAGTCATCTCCACAGTACACATTAAGGGAATAAAGGTATTAAATAATGGAGAAAGGGATTACTGTTGGGAAAGGGAACATTGGGTTTATGAAGTGTATGCATAATTTATTGCTCCAAATCAGACCACTGATCTGGATAAGCTCAAAATGTGCAACTTTGAGAATGGTGTTGCAAAACATAGTATAAACACCATATTTTGCAATGTGACCCATTGAATCGAATCTGCCATCCCCACTCCAGACCACATCCTTTATGTCCTTGAGCTTCTGAAATAGTGCTGCCCGATAACGTTCCCAATAACTAAGAACTGCTGGAAACAAGAAGTTTTTCTGATGGAAGAAGAATGTCGTTGCAGTAAACACCGACAGACCAAACTGTTTGAACACCAACAAGATTTTCCTTATGGATGCTCTAGCCATGAGTATACTGAAGCTGAGAAGGACATTCCCAGCTGGGTATCTTTCATTGAACATCATGGGTTGAGACCTCTAGGTGTATGGCTTTTTGTTGCAGCTCTGGCAGTACTGCTTCACAATTACCATTGTTCCTCTGTGAGTCATAGTCACTCTTGGATTGCTTACTTTGCACTTGAAGCAGAACATGGAAAACAGCCCAAGGAGATTTGTGAAGAACGCAATAAATTTGGGTTCCTCATAACACAAGGTACCAGGATCAATCCTGAAATATATGTCGTACATAATTTGTCATTTTAATGTAAGGTATTCCTGGAGGCTGTGGTGACCTTTGCGAATTTCGTTGCTTTTTTCACAACTTAAAGATTATCACTGAAGAAGTTTGTATGCCAAGTTTAACAGCTGAAAGGCGTTTCGTTTTAGAAATACAAGCAATTGAAGTTTCGTTTCTAAGGATCAATTCCTAGGCAAAATGGCGATACGATACGGGACTAAGAAGTGTTTGCGCTTGGTGTCTAGTTTCCCGAACATGCCTTGTTTACAGATACATCAAGCAAAACGTTTTGACGAAGAAACGTGAAACCCTCTCAGCCATGGCCTTGTGTCACGATGGAGCTCTCGCCATGCTTGATGCTAAATTTCAAGAATGCGGGTAAATAAGCACTTTCTTTATGGTGAATTCGCGTTTTCATTCAATGAAGAGGATAGCAGTATGTAACATGATCTTGTTTGCCTTTCAGTTTCCAATCTGCGCCTATCGGCCTGAAGAATATTCTCCGGCGTTTCACCAAGAAGCGTGGAGAAAGCGCCGAAAACGCCAGAAAGCGCTTTTACAAGCGCTTATTTGGTATTCTTTGGGTAAGCCCCTTCTAATTGTTTGCACCATCTTTTGAATAGATTCCCTTTTTAACTTCAGATAGCTAAAACTGCGCTTGTATCGATCATTCCATCTGAAGCGCACATGCGAGAATCCACGGGACCACGTAATTAGCTGTTTCACGGGCTAGCAGTTGAGCTCTTATGTTAATTTCCAAAAAAAGCAAAAGAGAAAAATTATTTCCACATGAAAAAAAATAAAATAAAATAATGGAAAAAGTAATCATTTTGATTCATAATTGAAACCTTCAAATCGTTTTCTAAAATGAGAACTTCAGTTTTCTATTACATTGTCATTTTTACTCAACAGTTTGGAAACAGTGTTGGAAAAGGGAGGTTCCGGAGGAAAGCTCTCCCAACCTATGTTTATCCCCAATGTATAAAGGATGCCATACGGGAAATACTAGACGAGGATCTCAGGGACTATCAGGATCCTGAAGGCTCTATGGTAAGGTGTTTTGTTGGGTTACAATAAACTTGTTTCTCATTGTTCATGCCCATCTAATGCTCAAATCTCAATTTTTCTACTCATTTCCCAAAATTTCTCTTGTGATATGTTTTAGACAAGGAAAGCATAACTTTCAGTAGTGCTCTCCAGCACTCACTGAAAGCAATTCAGTCTTATCAGTGGGCAAATTAAAGGGCAAATGCCTAAGCTTGGAAGGATGGGGTTTCCATTTTTCAAAACCACTTTAGACTTGAAAACCTTCCATTGTTTGATTATACCTTCACATTTTTCCCAAGGTTTATCAAATGACAGTGGAGGACCTGCAGAGAGGACCTGCCAGCTTCGCGTCAGTAATTTGTTATTTCTTTAATTTTTTACCTTTTCCAAAATTTTAAGTTATGAAAACATAACAATTGTAATATTTTTTGTAAACAAAATTCAATATGTACATTGCCTTTTATTTGCAGTATACAAAATAGTGTGACATTAAGGAATAAACCAAAAAGATTATATATTTTTTGTATATTTTTGTTTGTAAAATTTTCACCTATGCTTTCATACCTTTGGACTCACAAGATGAACAATAATTGTTAATCATGCGAGCCTCAAGGTAAAATTACAATAATGTTGTAATCTCCAACTAGTATAACTTGCCCAATTTCATAAACACACAGTCATAACATTGTGTGGTTCGCTATAGATACTGCAAAACAAAGACTGTTTTCCCTGGGTTTGATTCTATGTTACCTCTGTCATTTTTTGGATTATGCTTGGTTTGGACAGCTTAGTGCCAACAAAGGTAAACAGTAATCAATATCTGACTGACTACAAATACAACATGGCCAGTCTGGACAGTCATGTTGCAGTATACAGCGTATTTTCGTAATATTTTTTACACAAAAAACCAAAACGACAATTTTGGTCAAGATCATTTACAGATTTTCCAATATTTGTTTGCAATCTGTTGAGGAAAAGATGTTGATCACCATAGAAATATGGTTTTCTTTACAATTGAAATTCCCTTTTACTAAAGGGGAAAAAATTTATATTTACAATTATTGTGTAAACACATAAACTCTAGGAAGAATCTCGAGATTTGTTCTTGTTGTGAGGGCAGTCTTTGTGACTCCTACGCGTGTGGGTGTTGCTTCCACACCATTTACACTTTTTACTGCCCTTGCAAGTCAGCTCCCATCTAAAATATGTACAAAATAAAAACCTAAGATACCACTACTACCTAACTCAGAACCGATTCAAACTGCTGCCCTTGCAAGTCAGTAAAATCAGTCCAGAGTATGGCAGGAGCGGGAGCAGCGACCTCCCCGGCCGGATGCCACCACCAGCCTTAAATTAATCAACTATGAAGATAATGAAGGGATTCTTATATATTTCTGGAATGCATTGGACTTCCAACGCCCTAAAGCCCTAATCTGTGCATCAGACATTCCAGCATCAGCAGCATAAGAAGCAGCACCTATTCGAAAGCTATGACCTTTGTAACGTGAAGGGTCAAGACTGCAATACTTAATGGCCATGGAAAGCTTGTCAATAAATATAGTTCTTGAGACAGGGGAACCATCCGCACAGCAAAAAAGAGGCCCTGGCCTGTCCCCCCTGAGAGACAAATAATCCAATATGATTTGTACAGGACAAAAATTTTTGTGGCGATTAATAACAACTGAAAAAGGTCTCTGATTGTAATTATGTTTGAAGTCAAGAAAGGTGAACTTTAAAGCAATGACCCCCTGACTCGCGTCTACCAGCTGCATAAGTTGGTGAAGTTGAATAAGATAGCCTCTCTCTCCTTTGTGGTCGTCAAAGTGATCTCACCGACCCGCATAGAAGCAAAAAAGGCAAGGGAGCACATGGCCTGAAATAAAAGACTATCAAATGGTGTATGACAAAATTGAACTGAAGATTCCAAAATTCTATGTAGAATTGGTAGGGTAATTGGCAGCCGACTATCTAGACGAGACCCAAGCTTTCCATAACCCTTAAGCATCTGAACAATAAAAAAGGCCTTAGTGGGATCAGGAAAACCTGAGAGCTTGTGGCTGTAGCCTAAGGCCGAGACATAGGTGCTCACGGTGGAAGGAGCATAATGACGATCATACAAGTATGCAATAGAAAGTGCGAAAACAGAGGGTGAAATGGGCAGGGTGGTAAAATTGCCAGGTAGAATCACATGTAAAAATTGCGAAAAGAGCTTCCATGCCCGTTGATAATTTGGACGCGAGGAAGGTTGCAGGCTGGACTGCAATAGTGTGGAAATTACAGGTGCCAATTCTGAGGCTGCAAAAGCACAGGAATGTCTGTTGGCTCCCGTTCCATGTGGACTGGTGCCAAACGCTTGAATGTATCCACCTGTAACCGAGACAAAGAGTCTGCTAGAGTGTTATAAACACCTCTAACATGTTTGGCCTTAAAAAGGATGTTGTTCTCTAAACAGACCAGCACTAATTTTCTTACAAAAAACATCAAAATCTTGTCCTTGCAGGACTGCTTATTAATTACGTGAACAAGTGCCTCATTATCTGTCAGAAACAGGATACAACGGTTTTGCATTTGATGACCCCACGGATATAAACTAAGAACAATTGGATAAAACTCAAGCATAGCAATGTTCTGGTATAACCAATTATCAGGTCATTTCCCATAGCACCATTTACTGCCAAAAACTGCTCCAAAACCTAAAGAACCAGCAGCATCAGTATATAAATCCAATTTGTCTGAACTGTCCCAAAAGTCCTCAACAAAGAAGGACCTGCCATTGAAACCGGTCAAAAAAGACTGCCAAAGCTTTAAGTCAGCTTTGACCTCTCGATTTATCCTAACATAATGGTGTGGCAAATGGATCCCAACAGTGAGATCAATTAACCTTCGCAAAAAGGCTCTACCTGGGACAACTACAGAACAAGCAAAATTTAACATGCCCGTTAACGATTGGATTTCTCTCAGTGTCACCTTCTTACGAGTAAGAAAATCAGACTGAGACATTTGTCAATTTTGTCCAGAGGCAAATGAACCTCAAAAGAAACTGAATCCAATTCGATTCCAGCAAAGGACAATGTTGTAGCAGGGCCACATGTTTTCTCTGGTGCTATGAGAATGCCAAGAAATAAAGGAATAAAGGTCAAGGAATAAATGTAACTGATCCTGGCATAATGAATGAGACTGAGCGATAATAAGAAAATCATCGAGTAAATGAATAATATGATTAATCCTTAGTTTATTCTGAGCAATCCATTCCATTGCAGTACTAAGGGTTTCAAATGTGTTACAGCTACTAGAACACCCCATAGGCATGCACCGATTGTAATAGTACAAATTCCTCCATCTCATACCAAGTAAACTATAATCCAGAGGACGAATGGGGATAATCCTAAAAGCATTCTTCACATCGGTTTTGGCTAGAAAACACCCGCGACCGGCAGCCTTAATGTGACGAATGGCATCTGCAATAGTCGCATAGGAAACGCTAGTATGGTCTGGAGAGATGCCGTCATTAACAGAAGAACCCCTGGGATAAGATAAGTGGTGAATCAATCGAAATTCCCCAGGAGTCTTTTTTGGAACAACACCTAATGGAGAAATCCGAAATGGGTAAAAAGGTCGAGTCCGAAATGGTCTCGCTAGACGACCTGCCTCAAGCTCCTTACTAATTTTGGTATCTACTGCATCAGGATTTTCTAAAGCTGAAATTAAATTTTTTGCATCCGAGCAACCAGGATCACCTTCATAATGTAAAGGAAAACCCACTCTGAAACCTGATGAAAGAAACGCTGCAATGGAATGGTTGTACCCAGAAAGTAAGAAATCTAACCTCTCAACAATGACAGGTGTCGGCAAATTATGATTTTTTGGGTTGAGACTTGGCAGGTAGGGGTCGGTTCGAAGAGGTTCTACTCTGGCCACAAAAATTACACCGACTGACCGGATGTGGACCTTCACACTTATAACACAAATGTTTAGAGGCACAACCAGCATCACAATCCACTCCCTTGTGAAACTTAAAACAGTATCCCCTAGGGGTACCCTGATCCTGGGGCTTGGGACGTCCCTGACTGGCAGGACTTGTTTGCTTTTTAAAAGAATGTTGAGCCCGCATCCATAACTCCCAATGAATTATACCCCATGGGAATGAAGCAGGTTGTGCCTGCCTTAAAAAACGGAAGTTTTCCTCGTAAAACTTCCAATTACCACCCCTGGCTGCCAAATCTTGAACCACTTCCCCATGTTTCATGAGGGCGGGGGCCTCATGGGGACACCTACTAGTGTACACCCCGACAAAAATATGAAAGCAACTTAGCCAGGTTTCGATTGACAAGTGCTTCTTAGCCTTCGCAAAAGGCTCTAAACATAATGATGGGATTTTCTCCTTGTCAGAATTTGAAATGGTTACTTGGTATCTATCCTCCAAAACAGGATTAGACAGTAAAGCACTAAAATCAAAGAACTCATTGTTCCAGATCTTTTCCCGAAGCTTCTCTGACACCCTAGCATCGATCGGAAGACTTGGGGAAGAGAACAGCTGAGTGGGTACTTGAGGCCTACCTGACAATGATGTTTGCGTGGTGCTTAAAGACCCCTGCACTCTGGCAGCAGCTGATGTACCAGGCACCCGGACGGCATTAGCTGGTGTAGGCGGGGTGGAAACCAACAGCATTTCGGGCAATGCATTGGGTAGAGAGGTGTTGTTTACTGGAGTGTTGCTTGGATCCTCGGGGGGAGAAAGACGTCGGGTTACTTCATCCGCCACCCGTAATACCAATTGCTCCAATACTCCCGGAGGGAGAGAGAGGGGTTGTTGCTCAACAGAAGCGGCACTTGAAGGATCAGGAGACTGGTTGGAGCTATCAGGGGTTGGCTGCAAAGCTGCACGCCTGGACTTTCTTCGGGGAGGTTGGCCCCCAGCGGCTATCGCAACCGCCCTTGCAGAAGGATTGCGTACACGTGGAGCGCTCTGGAGGCATACTGAGTCTGCAAAAGAACAGTGAAAAGCACACCAGATACTGCCAAAACAAAATTGTGACAATGAAAATAAAACGATTAACAGAACCGGTCATGGGAAAAAGCAAACAAACAAAGTAAGCGGCAAGGAAAGCCTGTCAGACAAACAGTCGACGCAGCAGCTTCCTTTTAATGTCAAAATAAATCTAAACTGCCATAAAACCAAGTTTTATAAGCAACAGTGGACAAATCCACGCTATAACAATGGAGACAAATCTCCTGTAATCAGAGCAGACGAATCTGCCCTGAGACAGTGGATAAACCACAACAGAGAAAACCATGGACGAATCCATAACATTAAGGACGAATCCTCTATTAAAAATTGTGAAGGACGAGTCCCCACGCAAAATTAACAAAATAAGTGAACCAGTCATGAAAAACCATGATGTGGGGGACGAATCCCCAAAGCAATAAAAATAAAAATTTTGACCCATCAGTGATGAATGTAACCCATAAAAATGAAACCCCACCATGACTGGACTAAAAGTTACTGCCCACATAAAAATTGAGGAGTGGAAGGTGTGAAAAATTCAAAAAATGCAAAGAATGTGTAAAGAAAATTCTAAAGCAAACGCAAGGCCCGCAAAATGGCGCCCCTGTAACTACGATATAAATAGTATTGACCCCCTGGGTTCACGTGAACGCCATCTGGTAAATAAAAATCTTTCCCGGGGTGAGAAAAAGCTTTGTGAAGCCAACAAAAAACCTTTGGGATGGGAGAAAGCACAACGTCAAGATACTGCTGAAGAATCTCAACGTGCTCGGCAAAAGATGCCGCCTCATCATGTGAATGACCACGTGGAATGACATGGCAAACACACACGACGCGAACCTTATAATACTCCAATAAAAGGCAAACCAAACTCTCGATCTCAGAGCCAACAACCTCAGGACTTGTATCCACAAGATCATTAGTCCCAATCTCGAGAATTAAAATATCAGGAGCAATCTGTTGAACCACGCGGAGATCGAACGACCGAAGCTTTGCCACAGTACGTCCGCCAACGCTGTGTAAATGAACAGACACGGTTCCCCCGAGTTTAAAATTACTGTCGGCCCGAGGGTCAAAATGGGATCTTAAATCGCGTTTCAGACGCTTAATAAATGAATGACCCGAAAAAAGAACAGATGGAACCCCAGTAGACATAACAATGGTGAATCAAACGAACGAGCTGCAACTAACTGCAAGCCGTACGTGCAAAAATGATTCTTATTAAAAGTAAACTGAAATGAAATAGGCGATTGTAAACAGTGGGCAAGTGTCCTCAGTTCGACAGAACCGTAGACAATAACAAGACTGAGAGCTTACCTCTTAAAAACACTCTTTCCCCAGCGAGTCAAAGAATTGAATGACGCGACAGCAATTGACTGTGTAATAGTAATGCATGCCCCTAGAGGGGGCATCCTTTGATTCAGCCCCATGACCTCTCGGCACATGCCCAGATGTTGTCACGCACCCCATAACGCAACAAGATCATTTAACATGAGATTGTCCGGGAAAAACATAAAAATCCTATTCGCAAGCAAATATTTCATTTACACCTATTTTGAAATCACAGAGTATATGTCATTGTCAAAATTAATATTCTATGTTTGTTACTTCATTTCCATTTTGATGGGCTAAAGAAAGGATGCGATTCAGAGAAAAAAATGGTGCAATTTGGGAATAAATCACACTGTTGAGAGCCAGTCAGATTGCAAGGATCACCAGTGATTTCAAAATCGGTGTAATACTAAAACTTAAAGACGGAAAAAACGATGATTCCAGTTCACCTCAATAATCTTAAATTCATGGTTCGTTGGGAAAACTTTGTTGCTATCATGCCTCTTGTATATTATAATACTAATAATTCAAAAGCTATTAATTTTCAAAATAAATAATTGTTAGAGATTGCACTTTATACGTCTCTTTTTCTTGGGCATGGGGTCATCTGAAACAAGTACAGTTTCCAATTTACAGTTGAAAGTGGATAGAGAGCAAAGTGAACATAATTTAAATCATCATCCTCATCTGTGAAAAATGCAAACCACACTGATCTCACTGAATTAATTCAAACACAACATACCATTTCTTGAATGCCATCAAGGACAGGTAAGCCCATTCGGGTATAAAGATCTGGGATCCAGTGGTACTCGGGTCCCCTTTTCTTGTGACACCATGTCATGTTGGCTTGAAGTAATCCCAAGTTGGTTGCGGCATGATAGTGTTTCATGTGCAAATTAGTATCCTTGGCCCGAAATTTTGTTAAAACACTTAAGGTTGATTCGGGAAGATTTGAATGCTCCTTGCCCAGGTCTGGGTCTATGACCTTCTAAGAATCTTTTGCTCTCTGAGCGCACTCAATCTCATATGCTAATCCATGAAATTCGCATTTCAGGACATGAGCAGAGTGATATGGCTCACCAGAGCATTTTAGTTCAGGGTAAAACCCATCTACATCCACGAGACAATTCTTACAGCTACATTTTATAACTGGATGAAACCCCACAAGAACCCCCATCCCATTCGTGAATGTCCCTGCTGTGGTATTTTCCAAGAGCTAACATTGTTTCCCTGTATTTATCGGGACTGTTGCCAGCATGCACCAGTGCGCAGAAGTGGTTGCGCTTGGCATTTTGAATAAACCCTGGGCCAATACAACCACAAGCAGGTTTGTTCCTGGTAGAAACAAAGGTGTGATTTTTGCCAGCACAACAGCATATAACTGATCCTATAGAAGGAAATTGCTCTTTGTGCAAGGCAATGAAGGCAGAAGTGAACGATGACTTAGTTCGCAACTCCTCCAACTTTTTCCCATGTGCCCTCCCAACATGACCCCCACGTAGCACTACTTTGCTTTCCTGCTCATTGGCGTAGGAATGGCGGAAACCTTTGGCTGATGAAGAGTCACCATCCTGCCAATTGACTGCCACATTTAGGCCTTCTTCTTTTGCCTTAGCCCAGAGGACTTGACTCAGATGGCCTTCTGCTGCCTTGGCAGTGCCCTGCCACAGCTCCTCATCACAAATTGTGTCTGCACCTCGCATAGACAGATGCCCATAGTATAGAAGGGCACCTGTAATATAATTCTTTATAACAAAGGTGCAATTTTGTCACAGCTCTGGACCAGCTACCTATTTGATCGGGTGAGATCTGTTTCATCTGATGCTTGGCATTATCACACATCTCATCCAAAATAGTTTTGATATATGGGAGGGCAAGATCTACAACATCTAAGTAAGGCTTTTCTGAGAGTATCCCCAGCCCAAGCCCCCTCCCCAATGTCTTCCGATAACCAGCATACCCATGACCACTGATAAAAAAAAGCTAATGAGAGGGCCAAGGAAACTAATTGCATTCTGGAATCAAGGGCGAGGTAACTACTCCTGTAGTCAATCTCAGTTGTCCAGTAGCCATAGCATGTAAATGTAAAAACCAGCGCCCCTCCATATCCTTTCTTGTTGTAGGCTTTTAGGACAAGTTTTCCTATAATATAGCATGGAAAGTTTGAGAATGGTAGGAAACAATAATTGTCAGAGGGAGAGAGGGGGTACTCCTGGTAATTCTCGGTAGGGATGTGTCAGCCGGTTTTTCAAATCCTGAACCTATTTCAGAGAAAAATTTGCCATGTTCCACACCTGTTTTCAGATCTGGCCTCTAAAACCCATATCTATTTTCATACCTGGCCTCTGAAAGTTTTACTTGGTTTGCGAATGCATTACCTTGTCCAAGTGCAGTCAAAATGTTGTAAACATTTTCAAATAATATATTTTGGATACTTCTCTTCCTCCATTAATGATTTGGACGCGAAAAGACAAAAACATTAATCTGATACGCTCTTGTGGGTTGCTTGAAAACCATACCTGATGCCAAAGTGGTCAAAATAGAACCAATTTTCAGACCAAAACTGCCCTAGATCCCTACCCTTCTGGTGCAGCACATGGCTACATAGGGAATCCTCCCTGGCATTCATGGCTGCCTCACAATCTTATGAACAAACTTTAATTATTTTTGGAAATATTGCTCTCTAGTATCAAAAAGAGAATGGGAAGGAAGATAATAGGTAGTAAACTACTAGGAAAGTGAGATGGTCATTTACAAGTTGACCTACTATAGCCTACCTTTGCATCTTCCATTGTTTGATGGACATTTAAAAAAGTTGTTGAATCCCTCTGCAAAGTTGACTATACTTGAAGTTGTGGCCATAAACAGTCCCTCCGGAACACTGACACTATAAATGTATAGAGTATATTATTAACCATAAACTTCAGGAAATTTTAACCTGCATTTGTTACTCATACAATTGAAAATATGAGCCCTCTGAATTGTTAAAGGGGGAAAAAGCCACAAAAAAATTAATGGATGTTACCATAAACTTTGTGATGTTGGCACCGTCATACTTGTGAAATATGCGCAGACGCTTATCTGTTACAAGCTAATATAAGCCCAAACCCTATCACTAGTAACAACCCTGTTGACTTTAAAACTTGAAATAAAAAGCCAAATTGATAGATAAACTTAAACAGTAAACATTTCTTAGAAGTTCGTGGTAAAGATGCAGAAGCTTTTCAACTAGTTTGGATGAATTTGCTTATTTCAGCCAAATTTCAGTTTATTGAGAAAATTACAAGCCCTCAAGCCAACGAACAGTTCAAACGATCACTTCAAAATTATGCACCAAAGGATAAAATAAACTTCAATTTTAACTTTGTTGAAATAAATCCTTAGTTACAACTAGGTAAAACTAAGTCATACAGAAGTGTGTTCAATTTGTTTAGATTTTGGGAAAAAAATCACAGCACCTCGAGAGATGTTAATGTCAAATGTCCATGCAAGCTACAAAGGCAAGCAAGAAACGCAATTAACTGCAATAAAACATTTCTACATTTTCTACTCACCCAGATTTGACGACAGCCTGATCTGCTCGTTGCTTTGTTGGTAGTTCGTAATCTTCAACAGATTCTTCATGGACAACTTCCACTGTTTGAGCCATCGTGACGGCGGCTTCTTCTACATTTCAATTTCGGGTTCCAGAAACTGAAACAAAGCACCAAACTTTTGTATTTCTTGCCATCAGGGTCAATGTACGTGAAGTGGACTCGGTTCCCAGATTGACGAGAAAGGATTTGCCAACCTGCTTCTTCAAGCTTCACATTGTTAAACCGCGATCTTGAACCACTTCCACAGCGTCGTGAAGGCTTTTCGACCAAGCTTTCGAATCACTCGCCACCATAAATATATCTCTCTTTGCAATAAATAAATCTCTCTTTATGATAAATAAATCTTTTCTGGTGATAAATATATATTTCTATGTAATAAATCTCTCTATAAACCGCGGATGTTATCGTTTTCCAAAGGCTTTCCCACTTGGGTGACAGCGTCGTAGTGAATGTCGAATGTTTTTGCTTTTCATGAAGGTAAGATTTGTGAAATTTTGCTCTAAAAACATTTCAAACAAAAATTACAGTGCGCACCGCGGTGAAAAGATCAGTTTTTATGCATTGCAACTATGTCCCAAATCTTAAATGAAAATAATAAATTGCCGCTAACAATTCATCGATTAATCATACAAGTACATCTTCACCCAGTTACTGAAACCAGAAATAATTTGACCCAATGGCTTTCTGGGCTACTGTCTCCTGTGTAAAACAACAGCATGCATACTCTTAAAGATCTCAAACAAGAAAATATCTCAGAATATAATGGAACAGAGCAGGTTTTAATAGACCATTTCTGAGTTGCTTTGAACCTCAATATGAAAGCAAGGCTTAAGTGCAAAGTTTTTATTATGAGATTTATAGTTTTCATTCACATGCAAGCCAAATTAATTTTCATATGAAAAGTTTTGCACTTAACCTTTCTTTCATAATGAGGTTCACAGCAACTTGAAAATGGCCTACTGAGTGTCAATTCAAAGTAATTTTTCATTTGCTTTCATTTTGTTTTGTTCGACAGTACTCATGCAACCAATGATAAACAAAACCCAAACCAACCATGACCTACATGTACATGTACTTGCACACATTTCCCTTTTCATTCCAGTCACATGTATACTTCAGTTTTAAATTCTGATTGGTTCATTGTGAAATTACCTCTGTTATCACTGACCAGTGTAATAACTTGTTTTGGTTTTATGATGTACTTCAAATAGCGTTTTTTCGATATGTTAAAATTCAGTCTGGAACAACAAACATCACTGCCAGGCTCTAGGGGTTCAACCCATATAAACTCTACACTTTATTCCCCGAGCTTTGCAGTAATGTTATTGTTTCATGTTGAATTTTAACATGTCGAAATTGGGCCAAATGCTATCTACCCAGTGTCGCATTGTGTTATTGTTTATAGCTGCGATTTTGCTAGTCATAACAAAGAATCTCCTTAGTCCTAATTAATAAAATAATATTGTACTTACCTTGTACAAAAATATGTCGACTGTATAATATTGAGTACAGCCAACTCAAAAGCAGACCCAGCAAGGTAGGCATTTAGAGTTTGGCTTAAAGTCAGTCACGCAAATGTCAAATGTATATAACATCATTAAACTAAGCTTAAGTCTCTTTTGGATGTCACCTCTCGAAAACAGACAAATAGAGGTTTTACTGAGGATCTCTGCCTCAAGGACTGTTTAAAAAACAGGTAGAAAAGGTTATGGACCCATTAAAAGGTGGTACACAGTGCTCACAATTTTTTTTTTTAATAAATAGAGCCCTGGTCTTTCTTTACAAAATAATGAGTACTATACCACCTTTTGACTGGCGTCTGAACAACCTTTTAGAGGTAGTTGACTGTAACTAAATTGGTTTACAGTTGCATACATGTACATTTCTGAGCATAAGTGGTATCCTTAGCCGGCTTTGAAAATGTACATTTTGCACTTATTATAATGGAGAACAGTCTTCTGACATTCAATATTTATCTTTGATCAGTGTCTCCTTCTTCATGGTCAAACTCTGAGCAATTCCTTTCTACTTCCAATTCTGTCTCCACAACACCCAAATGCTGTGAGCGACATTGCCTTTGTCTTGCTGGACGTGGATGGGACAGGTCTCTGTAGGAGGTTAGGACTTAACCCTGTACATTTCTCACAACTCTTCTTCGGTGCTGCATTGCTATGAGTTCTTCCTCATGTATGTCAGATTGTTGACCACCAGTTTCTTCAGATTCTGAATCCAAATTACTTTCTTCTTCACAGGTTTCAGCCAAATTGAACTCTTTTTGGAAGGCATCAAATAACACATCCAGTTTATTACAATACTGGTGTGTGAATGTGTACATCACATGTCCATTTTGGCAGCCTGAACTTAGTTCTTCTACTGGAAGTACAACTGGAATTTGTTGTCCTTGATGACGCTGCCATAATAAACCTTTACAGGGTTTGAAAGTAGTGAAAAATGCTTCCTTGAAGGAGACTCATCATTCGACTATTATTCCTGTTCATTGAGCCAAAATCCAAAAACATGGCATCCAGATCTGTTTGTACTTGATTCATGAGCTTTGTTGACCTGGAAAAGCCACCATTTGTCACCTCTGGGAATATCATTATCTGTTCCTGGGTTTACTGCCATAATATCCCCAGGGACAAACAAATAACTGCTGGAACGGACACGGCCAACCTCTGGTGTGTTTTCTCCTCTTCTTATTTCAAGGTCCCTCATCAGTCCATCAAATGCCTGGAAGTGACGTTGGCATTGCTTTGGAACAGGATATCTTTTGGGACAATAACACAGGGGCCATAGCCGCATTTGTACCTGTACAAGTCCCATATGTTCTGGGATGGTCTGGACTTTGTCAAGACACTCAGCATCCTAGCTACCCTGAAGTTTTCTTTGCTTTGCTCACTGGACAGCTGGGGTTGTTGGGAACAGAATTGCTCACTCCACTTCTTGCACAGTGCAGTTGTTCTCACAGAAGAAAAATTGGACCTATGGCTGGGCTGGTGGGCACTGAATGTGTTTGTGTGGGAGGCATGTGGGCACTTGCAAGTCTTCTTGATCAATTTCACTTCATGGTGACCTTTACTGTGAGCATACTGTTGAACAGTTGGATGCCTGTACTGCCCCTTCTGCTTGTGTTTTGCAAACCAATGCTCCTTACGGGATTCATTGACAAACGCATAAAGGTTTAGCTCAGCTAGAACATCATGCAGCTCTGATAGCTCAAGGGACTGGATATGGGCCTCCAAACCCTTGACTGTCTCTGCAAAGCCTTGCACTGACGCATGATACACAGTTCCCTCGAGACCAGCAGTTGCCATTTTAAGATGCTCCTTCCGTTGAGCAATCAAGCTCTCCAAGTACGCTAGGGAATCAATGAGCATATTGGTTCCCTTCACAAATGGAGCTGTGGGATTCTTTCCCAACTAAGCCAAACGGTTTTCTCTTTTTTGGGGAAAAACCCTTTTGCATGGTAAATTTGTTTAAACTTGGCCATGAATTTACATGCAAAGTCAACAGAACTATGGACCTTTATATATCCAGCTTTGCTGCCACCAAAGCAACAAAAAATTACAGAGTCAAAGTCAAAGCACATTCCTGTAGATTCTGACAGTTTTGCTTTAGCAGCAGGACCATCAGACAAACCAACATTACCGGTTCCAATTGTACTTTTAACTTTGTAGGAGTTAGCATCTTGTTCTTGTTCAAGAATGAAAGTTTTGTGTCCTTGGACATCAGTGACACCAAGATTTCCATCTGAAGAAGAACCAACATCAAAGGCCTGCTTGAAACTGCTGGCAACAACTTTGACGGATTTGGCCTCCAAGTCAACTTCTCTGATGTTGTGCCCATCAGCAACAAAGACAGTTCCTTGAGTCTTTGATAGACAAAGCCCATGTGGTGACTCCAAATGACTCACAACTTTGACAAGTTGACCAACATTAAATGTGAACTCCATACACACCAAGTAGACGTTGGTCCCTTCTGTGACTGCAATGTTATGTCTGGCAACAACTGCTAGCCCTTTAGGTTTCCAGTTGGCAGGAATAGGCTGTAATTTTAAGGTGCCAACAAATTTGCCCCTTTGAAAGGAGTGGACACCTTTGATGAAACGAATGCTGGAGTTCCCTTTGTCAGAAACATATGCAACTTCATTTTAGCAGGTTCAATCATCAGCACATAGATACCTGCAGGGTGCCTAAATGATGCTTTGGAGGCAATTACAGGGCTTTAGGGTGCTGGACCTGAAACAAGACAACCAAAATGAAGAAACTGGAAAATAATATATTACTATTATTTACTGTCTTCTCTACATTCAACATTCAAAAACAGTATAGGTATCCATAAAAGGACCCGCAGTTTAAATGTAATGCAAAATGATCCAGTGAATAATATTGTTAAGATGACGATGGTTCTTATCAGACTACTACTCTCATAGACATGTTATCACATGATTCATTACTGATTCATGTCAGAAAGGTAAAAATGGAACCTTCTAAGGAAAAGATGCCTTTTGGAATTTGTATTTAAATAAATAATGCCTTTTTAGTTCTCTATGTGATTCCTTAAAGGGACTGTGTCATGACTGAATTACCGGTAACCTGTTTTATGTAGGTTTTTTAAATTAGTACTAATGTGAACTAACAGCGAAAAAAAAAATATCCCGTTGATCTAAAACATGTTCTAAACGACAAAACCATTGCTATATTTCAGACCAATATTTCACC
This sequence comes from Pavona decussata, assembly GCF_977016875.1. Taxonomy (NCBI): domain Eukaryota; kingdom Metazoa; phylum Cnidaria; class Anthozoa; order Scleractinia; family Agariciidae; genus Pavona; species Pavona decussata. Next base: position 1,070,671 of record NW_028145674.1, read on the forward strand.
TAGGCATTATAATAAAAAATGTGAAAGAAGCAAGCTTTACTTTGAACATTGTTCAGCCAAAGAGTATTGCAAAAACCATTTTTCAATCTTCGTCAATTTTTGCCAGCCTTTCCTTCTTTTGTATTTGCTGTGTTATTGAAATGTTTTATTATCCTTTAAGTTGGCTGAAATCCATCACATAGTTCCTTTAACCGGTAAACATGCAAAGTATTTTCACCATAATGTGATAGAATGTTACTGCTAATTTTGGGCCCTAAATACTAAACATCTATACCTGAAACAGTCACCTCTTGAGACCGTGGGCTTTGCCCCCTTGACACACTTCAACAGCAGTGGTGAGGCATTCTTTGTTGGAGGACAAGTAGTGCTCACGTCTCCTCAGAAGCACATCTGCTGCAGCTACCATAAAAGATAGAAACAATTCTACAGTTATTAAACTCCTTGCGTGTCAGTAATAAAATTTAGAATGTGCAAGTCTAAACAAAGATTAGAAGACATGGCTGCCAGACCATATCCTTGAAGTGTTCTGTATCTTTACTGTTATTGTTCTTAACCTCTTGCACAGACACCTCCCATAAGTGAAGAGTTATGCTTGCTTCCATGGTTGTTGACTTATAGAATGATTGCCTTTTTTAATTGGTTACTGAGTACAGTTTGTGGACAAATTATATAAAAACTATTTCATAATTCAATGAACATCAGAATACTGTGCTCATCTTTGGGGTACACACTATTTTCAATTGAAGATTCCTGGCTAATAAGACTACATATAAGCAACACACAAAGCCTTACATCAAAGCAAGAACATAGATGTGGTCAATGACATGTTCAATGGATTATTATATCATCAAAACTGTATCATACATAACCCGCTGTAAATGAACTTACCTCTGTAGCGTGATGTCACTGGGGTATCCACATGACTGCTCTTCATATGCTGCCAGAAATGATCTTTCTTTATCATAATGTCATTCAAGTTTCAAGTGCCACAACAGCAGCACAGATTGGGCATTGAAAACACAGTAGGTTAAATAACAGATCAGCAGATCCAAACACCTTCCTTACAGCAGCTCTTTATCAAAGAACTTTCTCAGTTCGCATGGTGGGCGCAGTTTTCTCAGTTGGCTATTAAGAGAGAATGTCCCTGAATACCACATGAAATTAGTAAAATGTGGCACATGCTTCAAAAATTCAGAATCTTCATATTTCGCTTAGAGATACCCTATCATAAGCCAACAAACGTGATATATTTTTTTGTTCAAAGCTGGTTGTCTTTTCAAGAAAATGCTCAAAAACTGTAACGGGCGCCGACCATAATAAAATGGTGGAAAATAGTGCGCTGAGTAACAACACAAGAACTTCGCTCGTGAAAAGCGCAAAAGGAAGCACGGTTTTTTCAAATTGGTATATTTGTGTAAGAGACACTGACAAATGATTCGTCTAAAACCAGGATTGTTTACGTAAAGGGGAATGCACGGCACGAGTTTGAAAATCACCAATATTTCATTGAGTAAAACTCTCATTTTAGAGCAGTTTTTCAAAAAACATTTTTCCCATGCGGTATAACTCAGAAGCGCTTGAGATTAAGGTGGTGATTAGTGGAAATGGTCTTCTTTTCAAGGATATAAAAATTAGTCTGGGGCTCTTAACTTCTGCATGGATAAAGCACGCTCTATGTCTAGAATATCATAAACCCCACTTGTCAACAAACACAAATAATCAAATTAGAGTCTCTGTTATCGAAGCCAATATTCCAAGCAAATCTTAGTGCTTAGCACCGTATTTGATTAGAAAGTCAACATTACAAGTTTACCTTGCAAAACTTGTGGCTGTAGATTGCTTTTCATTGCCACTCTCTCTTCAAAATTTTTATCTTCCCTTCGACCATGTTTACCAAAGCACACAATCAACAACCATACGTATGACTCCTGCATGAAACATTACAGTTCCTGACAGATTCAACCATATTTGAGTCTCCACATAGCTATAGTAAATAAGGTAACTCAATTGTACGATTAAGAACGATGATTCAATTATCTATAGTCACAGATGAAGAAATTTTGCAGCCCGAAGACGCACACAAGCGGAATCTTGCATAGCATGAGACGTTCATGTTTGTCACGCAATGAGACCGAGCGCGCAGGACACCCAACAAAACCAACAACCAGGGCCCAGTTGCTCGAAGCATGGCTAGCGCTAACCCGGGTTAAATGCCATGACAACCTATAGGTTTTAATACCTCTTAACCAATGGTTAGCGCTAACCATGCTTCAAGCAACTCAGCCCAGGTTGTATTTTTATTTCGCGGCAGTTCTTCTGCGTATACGGACTTCAAGCTTAAAATCCCCTAGCTGACATGGTACTAAATCTGTTACGAGCTTTTTATCTTTTAGGATGGGATTTTTTAGTACAAATTTTTTTACAAGCAGATTCTCTGTACATCGTGCAGAATGGTACCACTGGTGTCAAATGGGCACACCCTGTCCAGCTTGATAGCCCGGCCTTGCCTGACTTTAACGACAAGACTAAAACAGCAAAAGAGATCCACATTTAATGGCTGTGACAACTTCTTCAGTAATTTCTTTACGATAAGAAAGTTCACGCCTTGTTTAAGCTACGCTCAAATAAATCAATCATTTATTAAAATCATCTTTTATATTATTCAGATGTACACTACCCGCGTTTAGCGAAAGCTATTCGAGGCGGGTTGTGTAACACGGGTAGTGTAAGTGGTGTTGAGAAAAAAAGAAGATAGAAAAAGAAACCCTTTCTGAGTTTTTTGGTTGCTACTCAAAACTTTCTCTTCTTGGCCACTGCCTATTATTCTGCTTTATCCTGCAATATACCTGTTGCCTGAAGGTTAGCCTAACAGTGGTACAAATGCCACCAATGCCTTTAGCACTCAGCTTGTAAGGCCAATGAAGAAATACTTACAGCAAAAAGCAGAAAAGAGCCCGGAAAACGAATCTTACTGCTGGCAGATGCAGCCTAGACAAAGAATCTTTTTCATGTAAGGCTATTTGCGATGAACTGATATGTCAGTGACATGCTAAAAAACAAACAAATGTCCTTCAGAAGGACAACAACATTTCCAGTGGGCTGCGTAATATCAGCTAGGCTTGAGCTACACAGTTCCATATGGCCGATGTGTCCGGATTAATAGCAATTTACAGTCACGCATATTCCTACACAAAACAACGATACTTATTGGGATAACTGTGCTCCTGAACATAAAATAACAAAAGGTTTCTAAATAATTATGATGAGAATAATATTAAGCACCGCCGGGTTCGAACCACGGCCGCACCCATACTCAGGGTCAGAAATTTTCAGAGAAGAAGGTCAGACCCTCAAATGGTTCGGATGACCACGTTGAAATCTTTATGGCGGTCTCGTCTCCAATTTAGAGATGTAAAATAACCACTGAAATGAGCCCTGAATATGACTGCTCTCAGTACCATTGATCAGTCTGAAGGGCTTCTGAGGGGAATGAGACCACAAAATTGTGTACTTAGTCAAAGTTCAGTTTATTTGAGACAGCTTAACAGTCTCCCTCAGAAGAACCTCTTTGAGGCTTTGAGAGAAGTCAGCTGAGCGAAGTCACTGTACGCACAAATCACGGAGTTCTTCACAGATTAGTGTCTACGGCTATAAACAGTATCCATAATAACAATGATTAATAATGATAATAATAATAATAAAAATAATAATAAAAATAATGATGATGATGATGATGATGATGATGATGATAAAAAGCATAAGCATTGCGTTTAAAGTTGGGTTTCCAGGAAAATAAGCATGTTGGTTTCATTCATGGAAAAAAAGTTCATGATAAATATTTTAATTAAATTATCTTACACCAAAAACAGGCTAGTTATTTAAAATGCGAGCTTCTTCCGACTTACGGGTTTCCGCTCAGTTTGACAAAAAAATACAACTTTTAAATTTCAAATTGACCTTCCCCTATCATGAACTACTTTGCCTTACCAGAGCCAACAGGTACACACATGCCCGTACGTCTTAGATAGTCTTTGAAAGCGCCTTGCACGATTTCCCTTTGGCATGGCTCGATAAGGTTTCTGGAACGCGGCATCGTTGGGAACCTCTCCGCCACCCAATTCCCAAAGAGGAGGGATGAGCTGGAGAGATTGTCATGCCTGAAATGTCACAAGGTGCAGTGAAAATTGATGCCCGTGCAAAAATTAAGTCGATCTCTGACTCAACATCACTTACGACGACAGACTGTGTGTGTGCTGAGATGCTTTTTCCACATGAAAACAACGGGAAGATAAGGGCACTTTTTTCTTTTGTTCGACTTCGTTCATCTTGGGAGCACTGTCTCCCAGCTAACCTCTGAAAAGAGCAATTGATATCCATTTCATATGTGTTACCCGGAAGGACAACGTGGCTGAGCAATCATCTGTTTGTTTAAAAACTTTTGAATGACGCAATGGCCATTATCATAAGAATTAGTTCACCTTATCAAATTTGGTTTACTTTTGTGTTGAGCCCTCCCGCTTTTCCCTTCCCATTATTTTATTACTACTTTCCTTCTAAATTTTACATTTGTTTATTTCCTTCATTTCTTCCTTTGTTTGCTTGTTCGTTTTCTTTTTTTTTTTTTTAATTTCTTCCTATCGTTCTCGCTGCTTGTTTGTCGATCGGTGGATCTTTCTTCCTTAATCCTCTCTCGTTCTTTTTGGCCTTTCTGACCATTTGTTTTATGAATTTTATATCAATAAGAGTGTCTTGTTTAACAAACCAAAATGATTTCCTTATCCGCAAAACTTGTGTATCATCTGAAGGAATATTGGTAACTGAGCCTTCCTTGTAAGGTGTGTGATATGCCATTGCGCGACATACAAATGATATGCATGGATTGAAGAAGTCAAAACGACAGTGTTGCTCAGTGCTAAAAAATGTCGCTCGATGGTCATTTTTTTACAATGAAACAAGCTCAGTTGTACGTTAGAGAAAGATAGCAGCTATGGTGTGTTTGAAACTGTCAAGAATAGCGCCGATGTTTCTACAAGAGCCATCCAGGTATCGCTCAGATAGTTGTTGATTTCGTAAACTCGCATTCCCCTTTAAGTAAACAATCCTGGTTTTAGACTTGAATCATTTGCCAGTGTCTCTTACACAAATATACCAATTTGAAAAAACCGTGCTTCCTTTGCGCTTTTCACGAGCGAAGTTCTTGTGTTGTTACTCGGCGCACTAATTTCCGCCATTTTATGACGGTCGGCGCCCGTTACAGTTTTTGAGAATTTTCTGGAAAATAAAAGCACAGCTAAACATAAGAAATACACTACGTTTGTTAACTCATCATAGAGTATTTCTGAGTAAAATATGAGCGTAGTCAATTTTTGAACCCTGTGCCACCACTCACTCGGTCATGAAAAAAAGGCGCTCTTAACCTGTTGTCCTTCTGGGCTTGGTGCTACAACATTTTTGGTAGAGTGAAAAACTGGTTAAGTTTTGCACCACGTTTCCTTCAAGTAACGTAGAATTAGTTTCTGCATTGCCTGTTCTCTAGACTTCTTTGGGAGCCCATGGATGAACACACCGCTCCAGTCCTTTTCTATTATCATGTCCAGCACATTTTTACCATTTTTCTGTGGAACATTTGATATTGTTGATGGACCGGAATAGCTGGGAAGAAAATAACCTTGTCCTTGTAGATCCAGGTGATCGTAAGGCAGCACTGGCAGCACTCGAGACGCTTTCAACTTGCACGGTTACTGTACAATCTTGGAGACTCTTCAATAGACAAATGATTCCCACAAGGCTGAGCTCAAATTAACTTTGCAGTCGCTGTGATCATATTAAAGCTGTGAATTCGTTCAAGAAGCAGAACAAGCATTTAAGACTTTTGTCTTGAATAAAGCAAAAGGATTAACAGACTTTAAAGAAAACAAAAAAGGACTGTAGCTGTCGCTATTGTCTTTTCTGACAAGAGCAGTATAAACAGGCTTGTGGTCCTCACCTTTCGAAACGTGGCAAAACTTGTCGCTATCCCTTCCAGACTTGCACTGGTAGGTTTTACTTTTACTGGATTTCAGCTTCTTAATTTTTTCCACTTCCGGTACATGTTTACTTCTTTTTCTACGTCGACCTCGTTTTCGAGTGCGATAATCACCAGAGTCCAATGAGGATGAATCGCTTTCCGTTCCAGAACTAGAACTGCCGCTAGCCTATAGCTTCCACCATCTTTGACATTTTGTTTGATCGGCACCAGTCCTATGACCGAGGTGAGTGTAACATGGTTTAAATATATCCTGCTGTTTTCACTCCCCGTGCTAGTATTTTTTTATAAACCGGCTTCGGATTGTTGTTGTATTTTTATTATTTTTTTTTTGTTTGTTTGCAAAAATATGCTGGGTATGTAAAAGTCACACCGAACAGTCACTGGGGAAGCAAGAGTAAAATCATAATATTCGCTGGGTACCAGGGAGGCTAAATTTCCACTGGGTAAGGGGAAACAATCCACGGGGTCAGGTTCCAGTTACAGAGGGGTGTTTACTTGCCAAGAAAAGCTGATGGAAGAGTTATCAGCGAAATCTACTTTTTTAGATAAAAATTCAATTGATGGTTTGCATTTGATGTCACAGTAGCCATGTTGGTGGACAGGAACAATAAGATTTTTCTCCTCTTGGAGTTAACTGTCATTTCAATGCAATGACTATGTGAACAAAATCTCTTTTGTTTTGTCCACCAACATAGCGGCAATGCAAACCACCTATACGAGGTTATTAGGGATAGTCACTCTTAAATGGCCTATGGTGTGATTATACAGAGGTTGGGAATTGCCTCCAAGATTTAAAACCCAACACACTCACACGAAATGCCAATTTATTTCTTCTTTATTATTCACCACGAGGATCTCTCTCAAGGTCAAGTTCTTACAAAGGTTTCCTATTCTATTTTCTTCTATTGTCTCTCCCATTACAGTCAATCATGTGGTCTTGAGTTTCAATTGAAAGATTCCAAAGTTCAAGGCTATTCGATTCCCACACGTTGTCTGTCACTTAACACTTTCTCACATCACATTGCTTATAATCAAAACAAAGACAAAATCACGTAATCTAGAACAAAGAAGAATGATAACGATACGTCGCATAATTCCCGACATCCTCCCTCAATATGTCTACATCTAGAAGACATATGTTAAACTTGCATCTTTGACTAGGAAATTGAATTTAAACTGCCGTCGACCTTATCTTACAAAGCAATATGGTCAGATTTACAAACTGTAATGCTTAAACTCTGCATAGAATCATTTCGAACTTTGACATTTACTCAATGTTCAATCGGCATGCTCATCATTTGCTATATCAAGTATTTGCACACTCGCTGCGACTACTGCATCACGGGCAGGTCTGAATGCTGGAACATTCGGGTTAAGCTGGTCCTGGGAAAACAATTTCCTTCCAAGGCATGTTGATATCAATTTTTTTTAGTCCGGCTTGCGGAGATCTCGACAGTCAACACCAAGATCCTGGCAAGTGGGCCAGCCTGCCTACCCATATGAACACAACAAGATTTTAAACAGCCTCTTTATGGAATTACTTGGTCATTCGATTAACATAAAGATACTGTTATGAGCAGAATAATCTCAATGATGTGTAAATACTTACTTGTAAAGTAACCACACTCTCTGTATTTGTTAACCTCGTCTTCAAAATGCTTATCAGGTGACAATAAGGCATGCTTGTATCTTCCAGCATTGCTTAGGAATTCACCGACAACAATCTGTCGTAATGCTTGGATAATGTTTGTTTCGTCACTGTCTGGCAATAAAACTCCAAGGTTGAACAAATGCTCTTGTAACATGGGTGATGATGGCAACATTTCTTTTAATTGGCTAACACGGAGAAAAATGCTATTGCCAGGGCAAACATCGCCCCCTGTGACAAGTTTCAGGTGATAGCCCAACAGACTTTTTTTTAGCCTTTCTTTGTGTTCAGCAACGTTGTCAGTGTCAAATGTCGAGTTACTGAACAAAAGCAAGCTACAGGGCATCAGATAGAGTAGCTTGGAACTAAGCCTGGGATTTTTGTGGTGATTTAAGCTGGTTGTAGAAAACAGACATGTTCACTGCCTGGCAAAAAATGTTGTTAAGATCATTGTCAGTGAGCCTGTCCGTGCTTGTTTCATAACATTCAGAAGTGGTGTTCTTTGACATTTCACACAAAGTACTCTGGATTACTTTGGGATCACAACATGCAGTGGGCGCACTAGCATTCTCAAGGTCACGCGAATCTGGGGTTATACCAAACCTTTTGGCTGTGGGTACAAACCCTTGTCCTTGTAATGTTGCTCTGTAGGATACAACATGCCTTACACACCCTGAAGGTAGCTCAGATGCACAGATGCTCAGATGTATACCCACCACCAGGATGAATTCTTGACAAACAACCTCGTTCAATGTGAACTTTCAAGTTGTCTCTCGTGGAGGATATTTGCATTCAAAACAATTCACCAGAGTCATACTTTACATCTTTCCATCTTGTTGTAAGATTATCAAGGTTACTCATTATGGTTTTCTCATCAGGTGTATCCATTTCCCTGGTTTCGCCTTGGTCTGCATCAGCTCGGAATACCATCTTAAAGTCATCTATGAAAGATGAGGACAGGTAGTGCCATCGATCCTTAGGCACATTAGAGGTGACCCTCTGGACAGCATGAAACAAGTCAAGCTTAACTGTCATGTCTGGAAAACTCTGTAGTAATTTACCACGAACCTTGCAGCAGTCATCTACAAATATTGTCTTACATGGTACTTTCTGTTGATCAAATCTACACTTTAAGTTCTGTAAGATGTCGTCTACCTTACTCATTGCAGTACCCTTTGTTTGTTTATAGGGAAGTACCTGGCCTTTTTCATTTAAGACAATGAACAATGAATCGAACTGGGTTGACCAAGATCCATCTGGGAGCTTGCATCCAATGTTTGCAGCAACTTTAAATGTGTGGTTATCACTGACCCATGCACAAGCTGTTTTCTCACTCATATGTTGCCAAAAAAATTGTTCATTCTCCCTAAAAATGTGCAGAAAACACTGATGAATTGTTTTAGTACAAAGGGTCGGTGTCCAGACATCAAACGAAGGGAATTCTGCCAGCATTTCCTTGTCTACAGACGGATTTTTCTCACGGTAAGTAGCGACATGCCTTGTGTACCTGCACTGTCTTTCGGCAAAGTTGTCCTAGTATCTTTGTGCCAAAAACAGTTCAATTTCATGAAAGGATTGCCCACTTGATGCCAACGCTAAAAACCACAGAGCAGAGTTACGCATTGATTCCCATCTTATTGCCAACGTGACATGTGATGTCTACTGATGGTATGTTCTCCAGAAGTCTGGGGTCATGACCAGCAATTTTATGCCCTTGACTGCATCGATACACGTGGCTCACAAGTAACACAGGACCATTTACACAGTACATTTGACGCGGCATATCTCACTCAGTTTTCCCATCTTTCCACTTACAAGGGCTGAGGATACTACCCAGCTTGCCGCCATAGTCATAATGAGGACAGGTAATGCTGCCATTGAAGCAGTTGTATTGTTGTAAAGGATCCCAAATGATGACTCTGGGATGCACATAGGAGCCAACGTTAGGAGTACAGCGGAAGTCCGGATTCAAATGCTGGGCGGGCTCAATAATGACAGGCCCATCCACCTTTTCACCCTGAAGTAAACGATTTTCATACTGCGTGGCTTGGCACTTGTTGTGTGATCTTCATAGCATGGTATGCGTTGGCTTCGTTCACCGATCATGGCGCCATGTTGGATGAAATAATCTTGTAAAAAAGGCTTTTGTCAGCGATAGCCTGAGCCTAGCCTGAAAGCAGCTGGAACCGGAAGTCATCACCAAGGGAACAAGAACCAGGAGAACCACAAGAACCAGGAGAAGCACGAGAACTAGGAGAACCACAAGAACCAGAGGAACCAAAGAACCAGGAGAACCACGAGAACCACAAGAATCACGAGTGTCACGCAATTTTAAGGAAACAGGTGCCACACAATTTTCGTTAACCGGTACACGGGGACACAACCGCATAAACCACAGCCAGAAATTCAACTGAAATAGTAAAGCCATCATAATAAGTCAGATAAGTTGCATATTTTTTTTTACCATCATATAACATTTGAAAGGCCCATATAAATAGTGGTTGAGGTCTGGTTGTGTTGCCTAATTTATTTATATTCAGTGACAAAACTTTCTTTAATTAGACATCCTTGTACCCTATGAACAACCAAAAAATGTAAGGTTAGCATTTAAATGTGAAGGAAACTCCCTAGTGTTTTGGTAACTACTAAGAAATGTTGGAACAAAAGGTATTGGCTTGATAAGCTGAAGACACTATACCACTTAATCACGAACTATTCATTAGCTTCATGAAATGCCACTTTGATACTAGATTAATTTGCCCATAATACTGCTTGAGATTTAAAATACTATTTTACTAGGCCTAAACTTTAAGTTAAAAAAGTATATGAAGAAACCTTATTTATAAGCGTAATGAATCCTTGTATCCTTCAGTCTGCAGAAGACAGGTTGAGGGAAGTACCAAAGCAGCCGTGAAGTAAACCCTTTCTGATCATCCTGTATGATCGATAATGCTGACTGTGGTTGAGTGAAGCCCATCAAAGTAAAAGAAGTTTGATTCATCCTGTAATTGGCATTCCCTGTGACTCCAATGGCAGTGAAAACACAAATATTAATTTCAAAAGTATGTCATGCATGAGAAATTTTTCTATTACGGACGGTGCATACTATTGTTACTGTGCAGACGTTCTGCACCTCTCAAGATACTCAGGTTTCCTGGTGCCTGCTAATACAGGAATATTATTACATGGCTTAAAACTATACAGAGAAAGCAGAACTTAGCAAATGCTTTTGGTATCTACAAAAGAAATTGGGGGTAACCATGCATTTTTCAGAGATGATTAAGCTTCATTTACAAAAAAAAAATATTCCATACATTGCTGTATATATTTGTACTTTTTAGAGATATTATAATTGTGTGAAAATTGTGATGCTACACCCAGTTTTCTTTTTGGATTTCAATACCCCTTGCTAAGATGTGCTGTTCCCACATAGTCATAAACTGCATAAGAATACTTCGGTTTTAGTGCCTAGACACTGTCCTTAATAATCCCAATAACTGATATGTTGAGTACGTATTTCAAGTTAAAACCTAGGAGTTATTGTGAATTGAAGAGGTTGGTTGAAAGCTATGCTACAACCGTGGACAATACGGTTAAGAAAACGTACCCTTCCAAGCGTTTTTACAAGTAAACAATCAAACAACCATTTTTTCCCCGCCCCCTCCTCCCAACTCCATGTTGTTTGGTGGGTCATGAGCAGTTTCCCGGTAATCAGCACTTCCCAAATCAACATTGTATAGGGGGAGGGAGGAGTAACTTGTAGAAATTCGAGGGGAGGAATAGGAAATAATTGTTTTTGGTGGGCCGCGTTTAGATTTCTTAACGAGAATTGTCCACGATTGTGGGTGGATAATGTGGCTTTGATTATCATGACGACATCAGGATGTTTTGGCTAAATCCTATCTGCACGTGACTCCAACAGAAACAGTAATCATTTTTAAGCATACACCATATATTGACAGCCATTTATTTTAACTTTGATCAACCATAATCATTTTTTCCTGTACATTATTGTGTACACTATGTCTCTTACACAAAATTGATATGTTTTGTTTAATTTTGATACTCTTGTATTTTGAATATCTTAATAGCAACAATTACTATTTTAAAAAATGTTATGAGATTCTAGAAGGTTATTGTAAATATAGAGTTATAATGCATATTTACTTGTCTCTCTTGTCTTTGTTTTCCCAGTAAACATTTGTAACAGATCCTGGTATTCTTTGGTGTCAGACACCTGCATTCTTGTTGTCGAGTACATTTTCATTGTCGTGAAGAATGACACCAATTCATCAAACAGGCTGATTGTGCTTCCACCTGAATCGGCCAGAATGTCACCAAATTTGTCCCATGTACAATGTGGTAGGAACAGTGGCTTCGTTTCTGTGCCACTACTGACCACTTTTAGCTGAACCCTTTCCATTACATCCTGGATGAACTGATGGAAAGTGCTCTTGCAACGTCCTATAATCCAAAATACTGTGGTTATAAAGTACAACCTTTCACTTGGCTAGGTGAAAGTAAGGCAGCAACGTACCCCTCGTGATTAAAGTGATGTTGATGTGCGATTTCTTTGTTGTTACGTTCCACTGCCCAAAAAATGTTTACATGGCTTTGGTTGAGTTGGTGATTTGCAGTAGCCTAAAGGGGGCATATAACTTATGGCCACTGTGTGGTTATTGGGGTAGCATCACCCCAGGGGGGAGTGGCAGTAAGGCTCTTATAAATCACAAACTGCAGTAATGGACCACATGCACCCTAAACCCCACCCCCCACCCCCCCTCTTAGGAATTTCCCATGACTTTCCTAGGGGTGCTGTATATTTTTTTCTGGAACTGACGTTACAGATTTGCAGTTTTGCTGCCCTGCTCTCCAAGTGTGGTAATTTTTGTGAAAGCCTTTGATATTCTTTGTTTTGGTACAAGTCACTTTTGTGTTGTTATATAGTTGTCACTTGGAATGTAATCTATCCATTGTACTTTCTTATATAAATTGATTATTCAGTTACTAAAATAGGTAATTTTGGTAAAAACTGTCAGGCTTTGTCCTAATCCAAGTGATTTTCCTGTTGTTCTTTTAGAAACCACAATAATTTGCTCCAATTATTCTGTTATTTATTTTTTATTTCCTTCATTTCAAGGGTAATTCGACGTGGTAGTTTAGTAAAGTCATAGATTGTTTTTGACTAACTGCTTCCTCCAAACAAGATGCAAAGGGGACTCATTCAACAAGTTACTCTATAGCTATAGTGCACCTTTAGTCTTTAGCAAAATTAGCAATAAATAAGACATGCTGACCTCTGTAGAAGTTTTCTGTTGTTTAAGACAAGACTTTTTGTGGTCACTACCTGCTAAATGTTCTGATAATATTTACTTATTCTAAATTGACCCAATCTGCCTAAAAGACTTAAATGTAACTACTAACATAAATTGATATGAAGGGGAAAATACTGTATAAATGAAGTCCGTTAAACACAGGGCGCAGAGGAGTCAAATTTGTTGTAAATGAATGGCTAAATTTACCAGCGCAAACCGATTTTGTTGATTTTAAATACAGGAAGGAGATCTAACAAAGCGTCATGGTATCTTATTATGAATAACCCCAAGCTTGCTATGGCCGCCTGTTGGGAAACAATCTACGGTAATGCGCCCACAGTCATTGGTACATGCGGCTTGTGTTTTGGGTCAGTCAGTGTTTAAAACTAAATCTGTAAAGCGTCTGGCACTTTTTAAAATCGTTATCTGTACTAGAGAAGAGTAAAATAACTTCTATCTTGAGCCTGGGAACTTGAGAAACTGAATTTTGTACGAAATAGAGTGAAAGTAATCTTCCCTGTTTATCTCAGTTGCTTGCCCATTTTTCAGTGAGTTACCTAGCGCGTGCGTCATAAACTAAATCTGTAAAGCGCGCGCTATTTTCGGCACTTTTAAAAATCTTTATCTGTACTAAAGAAAAAAATGTAATTTCTAACTTGAGCGTGGGAACTGAAGGAACTACTTTTCCACGAAATAGAGTGAAAGTAACTTTCCCTCTTTATCTCACTTGCTTGCCTTGCCTGTCTTCTTACGTTATTCCCACTTGTAGAAACGCCTTTTCTATGTCTCTGAGTAGAATACCTGTTAACATCTTTGCTCTTATTAGTGTATCCCACATGAGTGGCTGTAAGGGTGGTCCTCTTTACATGCAGTCATTGATACTGTTGGCCAAGTAGTGAGATTTTGCGCTTGCATCGAACACCATCCTAACTTTTGTAGTGGCTGCTCTTCTCTGATCACTGGCTTGTGTGACATATAAAATAGACGGTTTCGTGTCGGACTATTGGGCAGCTTTTCAATGGTCCCACCATCATACATATTCAGTAATACCATAGTCATTTTACTGATTATAGATGTAAAAGACATTCTTCGCATTGGCTTCCTTTTTTTTTTTCTTTTCTGTTGAAAGAAATGAAATGTGCAGGAATTAGCATCTTAAACAAGGGCAACAAAATTCTGTAAATAATTTAAATTAGGAAAATGGAAGTGCCTAAGTATTGAAATTCATACTAATGTTACAGAATGGGAATGGTTGTGTTATGAATTTTGGACTAACATCCAAAACAATAACTTCAAAGAAGTAATATTTAAGCACCACTCAAAGTCAAAATTCAAGAAC
>NW_028145674.1:1092500-1177500 GCF_977016875.1 Pavona decussata
TGACCAGTTAGAAGATAATCGATAAGTGCGATCCACCATAATGGTAACAAGGCTGCGCTTGTACTTAATATCAACATGACTCAAAACCAGGGAGAGCAAAACTTCGGACAAATCCGACCAAAATCGAAAACCAGGCTAAAATTTGACATAAGTCGGTTATGCTCTCAGACCTTCATTTATTAGTTACTTTACGTAATACAAATTGATTTATCATTGTGATCAAATAAAACTGATCTTCGAAACGAAATTCATGCCGAAATCTAAGAATAACTCTTAGAATCTTTAACTCTCAAAATCAACCGTTTAAGTAAAAACCTACTTGAAGTTCAAACTCAAGAACAACATTATCTCGATCTTCTTCAAAGAGACAAAAAAACGACACTTAAAACTTTAGAAGCCATGGAGTGCCATTTTGTCAACATTTGCTACTAATGTTTTGGAATAGAATAGATAAAAAGTGACCTAGCTTATCAGAGAACCGCTTTCAAAATAGTAGGTATAACTCAATTATTATATAATATCATAATCTACAAAAACACAGTGGATTAATTCAATATCTAAGATCATACATCATTATCACCGTCAATTTTTTTATTTGGTTAGAAAATACCCGATAAATGAACTAAAAATAAAGCGGAAAAAAGCAAAGCGAAACATTAACGAAAACTGACCTGAAGAAATTATACCGTATATGTAAAACATACAATTAACACTTGTTCAAACAATGTTCATGTCGCGAATAAAAAATGAAAGTTAGATTTAAAAGTTGGTATCAATATAGTTAATCAAATACTTATCTGGCTAGTTATGTTTATTAAGGTTTTATGTCTTTCAAATAGTTATAACGGAAATAATATAAGATTTCAAACTAATGTACCTGCATGTAAAGTTCATTGTCCGCTTTAACATCTAGTTTAGTTAATTTGGACTCCTAACAAAGTTCATGTTCACGAACGTGCATGATATAACGTTCAGGCTTATAATTACACAGTTCACTTGTTGTATTTTTCTTCAAATGACAATAGTCTTGGTTTGTGCTTTACTTTTTCTTACTTAGTCGTTCTTTCCTTGGCTCCTGATGTATTTTATCCGTGAGGCGCTGCTTAGCTCTTTGGATTTCACCCTCATCTTCTTTTCCGGTAATTAGACTAAGCTCCAGTGCTTTCTGATCGCTAGCCACCCTCTCCCAAACTACTTTCTTCTTTATAGCATTGTTGTCAATGAGGTCCTTTGTTAAACTGACTAGGTGTCTGGTCTGTTCGTCAGTGAACTTTCTCCAAAATTGCAAAGACTCGCTTGAGACAGACATAACGCTTGACACTGATGGTTCTTTCTGAAATTCTGCTTCTTTCAGGTAGCATATAACCTTCTCCGAGCTGGTCTAGCTTACTGGGGGGCTCCAAATGTTTGACATGGTCTTCTCTTAGTCGACGGAGGTTCAGGACAACTGCTTTGGTGGAACGTTGTTTGAACAAGTTTGATTTCACCACTTTTTCACTGACATCTTTCTCTTTGATGGAGCCTGTTTCTATTTCAAGTTGGAAGAGCTTCTTTAACTCTTCAGTTTCCTCTGTTTTCCAGGCGTTGGATGTTTCCCTCTCTTTCTTTTCCTGAGTATCTTCACATGTCTGAGGAGAAACAAGCTTCTTGACTGCCCTTCTTCCCAAATCGGTTTCTTTTACTTTGTCGTGGACTCGGTAGTATTTTGCTTGCGTTTCGGTCTTGTGCTGGGCAAGAGCAGCTAAATAATCTCTTTCACCAGGCATGTGAACGTGCATTCTGGTTGCAAGGGATTTCCAGACTATTGTTGCAGATATCTTTCCTTTGAGCTCTATTCCCTCTCTTTGGAATGTTCTCCAAACGCAAGTGGAAACTTGTGATGATGTCAGTGACAAACCGTTACTCGAGATAAACACTTGCTGTTTGTGGGAATCTGGTGTAACAACCTGGCTTCTCGCTGTCCTCTGGTACATATCTATCAGAAGGTATAAGTCATCGTTTATCTAGACATTGGCCACACCATATACCCCAGCTGTCTTGTGTTCTTTTATGTCTACTCTGTATCTTGCTTTGTCTTCTTCTCTGCCAGGATAGTAGACAGCTTCCTTAAATTCGCTTATTGTCATGTTAGCTGCAACTCCACTTCTCCCGCTGTTGTCAATTAGGATACGCGTCATGAGCTAGTCTCTAACTTCGCAGTGAGACTTTTCACTTAGCACCCTACTAGCATTATCTCCACCTTGTGTTTCCTCTGATGTTACAGCAAGCTGTTTGACATCATTCATGTGCTGATTTCCGTGACAGACTTGGTGGAGTTTCTCGCTTGAAAGAAGTTTCCTAAAATCGTCGTCGTGTTTTTCTAGCTTTCTTTCGAGGACGTTTTTCTTTTGGGCAGCTGACCATGAAGTCATATAATCTCTGCGCACATTCAATGTTTCCACACTTACATCAGGTAGGTCAGATTTTCATTCTTGGCTGAGAAATTTATAAAACAGTCTTACACTCATCAGATAAGATCTGACAGTCCCTGGTTGGTACTTTTCTACAGCATACGATAGCCACGTCTTCAAAACCTGTACCCCATCCTTTCCCGGTAGCAACAGCAGATACCTCGCAGGTAGTTTAGGGTCAGCTTGTTTGATAGCCGTTATGTTTAGTTTTAACCTTCTGATGACACTTTGTACTTGGGACTTGTACTGCTGTGCCATTTTTCTGCTACGGTATCCTCCATTGACGTCGATCAGCCAAGCATAAAAATCAATGATGAATCCCTCTGTAGCAGTGTCCATGTCCCAATCTCTGGTTCTGTTCTCGTCAGTTTCTTGCTCGTCTAGCTCGCAGTCGCTTGGCATCCATTCTGTATCCATTCTCCTTTCTTTTTATGACTTGTTGATAATAAGCACAGGCAGTCATCTTAGTTTTAGTTTTAAACAAAAATATGACTGGCCCTTTCAAAAATCATGTTTTAACTTTGCAACTTGACCGAGAATCTTTGCTGCATGTTAAACATTTGTTATACCAAGCTGGGCAAGTCCTTCCATGTTGAAGAAGCTGAGCATAACACCATCAGCAGACTCTTTCTCGATGACATGGATGTATTCATCCAGATTGAGAATTTTCAGTATATCATAAACCCGTGCAGCTGTCATAGACAACAACAGACCTGCATAAGATAGAACAATATTAATTTGACCTTTTTTCCATTGCTCACAAAACCCATATGCAATAATCTGTAGAGAAAATTAATTATGACTTCAGTTATTTTCATTGGGACTTGATATTAACCTGAAAGGTACTCAGACTCTGCTTCCTACTTATAAGACTCTTGAATTACTTTACAAATCCTTAATTGCTCATTAACCCACTCTTCAAAGTCAAAGCTATCAGAATCACCATTAAATTCCCCAGTGCTTGAAAGCTGAGTATCAGGGATCCTGTATTTGAACTATTATCTAGACCTTCACAATCACTGCATGTATCATATAAATACTCTGGAGGATCCCAGGTGTTGTACTTCTGAATTCTATCAGTTTTGTCATTTTTAGAGTAACAAGCAAACTGACCTGTCGTTTTAGACTGGACCACTTCTGCTTGTGGGTGTGAGTGCACAGGTTGCAACAGAGCCTTTGGAAGTATGTTCATTGTCATAAGGTGTTGCTCTTGGTTTTGTGTCAACATCTCATGCCACTTTCTTTCTTTCTCTCTTCTCCTTTCTGATTCTTGCTTCCTCTCTTCATCTCTTCTTGCTTCTTGTTGTAAGAGGGAAGTTATCGTATCCTGGGAAGAAGAAGTTCCCATTCGAGAAACTGACAGTCCACTTCCCCACTTTGGCAGTGGGTCAACTGATGTGATGTGTCTGTATTTGGACCAGTCTGGTTCTTCTTCACTACCTGATACGATTCCATTCATGATCAGATCAGTCCACAGACTTAAGTGAACCACCCCAAAACGATTCAATGTTCCTGTCTTCTCTAACTTTTTACGGAGGTCAATATGAACTTCATTCCATTCGTTATTTTCACTCATTGTATCAGTAGCACTACCTTGAATAAATCGGTGTTATTTTACTGTAGCGGCCGGAACTCAAAGCTATTCAACGACTAACTTCGCTCGAGTTACGACACACCAATAATGCAGGGAAATACTTTACGGACAATCACTTGACTCAATTTAGTACGACAAGCCAGGAATCCAAGATCATATCGTAAACTGAAATCAACAATACAAACGAAGAAACTAAGCTAAAACCCTAAAATAGTATCTTACATTCCAATCATTCCATCACAAAATAGCAAACTCAAAGCGAATTAACGTACAAAATCAACAAATAATCAAGATACAACATAATAAGGAAATGGTGAAAGAAAATGATTAGTTAAGCTAAACGATAAAACTAGCGAAGCATGACTAATTACGAAGAAATCTACTCACGGGCAGCCACTATAAAACTGACAACATAAGGCCATGCCACGTAGTTGAAAGTACAGAAAAGAGCGATTAAAAACTTAGCGAAAATACAATCGGAACTAAAAAAGGGTGCTAACACTATAGAAACTGAAAGGAAAAAGATGGCTCACATAACAATCCCGCTATGCTGATTCCAGACCAAAACTTCAGCGTTCTTCTACGGGAAGACTTCTTAAAAAACTTCTGTTCGCTAACACGATCAAAGCCAACAAACTAAAATGCGGTTTTGGGCGAAGCTATGTTGCACTATATCACGTGCGATTTGTGGCTAACAACATCATAAGCTAAAATAAACTAAATTTAATCACGAAGTCAGGGGATTGGCTTACGATGCCGTTACAGCATTCTTTATTGTGAAAATAGAGCAGTTTGAATGTTAGATTTTCACGTAGTGCATCACTAAAAGATTGCTGCTCTAAACATGTCACGTACATGAAAACATTGATTTGGCTCGTGTTTTCTTTTAGGTCTGATCAGCTATGAGAATAATAGAAGCGTCTACGTTAATGTGTGAAAGTTCAGCAGAGAAAAGAAAAAGTCTTTGAAATAGCCAAGGTAAATTCCAGATGTTTTTGCTGGTTGCAGGCCACCAATTGTTTGTGTCCTTATACTAGACTCTTTAATTTTTTGTTATGTATCACTCTTCTAGAGCATGTCCATTTCTTGACTTTATCTATAGAATGGTTGAGGATTTTTTTTTGTTTACTTGTATGACGATGTGTAAGGTGGAAACCGCCAATAGGTTGTATAGATTAGTCAAATATAATCGCAAGTTGGTTTTATAAACTACGTAGGAACAATAAAAATTTCATGGGCTTTCTTTGGACATGGTACCTTGAATTTGTCTCATGTGACTACCGCATAAGCACGACTACAAAGGTAAACGTGGTTTACAAAATGAATTCTGTTCACAATATCTGATTTACAGTTTTTGTTTTGTTTTTGACATGTAAATCGCAATATTGAGTTATTGTTCCTAACGAATGTTATCCAAAAGCAACTAAAACATTATAGGAAAAGATCCCAACATTTGTGCAAATCAAATGCCACTGTTTCCTTTATGCTAAATAGTTTTGCTTGATAGTTCCGGTGGTGCAGTCTTGACTAGCCTAGAATGGCAGAACACCGACATGGCTCAACGTTTGCTTGATAGTTCAGTTCCTACAGCACTATATAGCCCAGGACAGGAGAGTGCTATGAAGGCAAGGTTTTACATGTCATACATTTGTTTCATAGTTCAGTTTGTAGATCATTGAGAGGATGAGAACGGATAACTTGGTGACATGGTAGTATCGCAGAATACCCGGGCAGCAGCAGTATGCTATGGTAAAGGAATAACATCTGCTGTTCCCAGTGGGGCACTCCCCAGAGGTTGGTTACCCTAGCTTGTGTTTTATCCCTAACAGATCACAGCAGCTGTTCTGCAAATCACTCTCATCATCTTGCTACTGCCAGTACATCTTAGGGGTGTCATGAGGTCACCATCCCCACTTGTTGTTGCCAGGTTTTCCATCTGTTGTTTTTTGGCTTGGTTTCCTGGTCCCCCCATTTTCCTTTTTTTTTTAATTTTATTTAATTTAATTTTATTTTTTTAGTTTTTGGCTTTTTTTTTTACGGTTTGTACAGCTGAAGACATGGTTGACGTTTTGGTACCAATGCTTATGTCTTCTCTTCTATCAGGATTAGGTGTTAAGACCTAGGAGTTCTAAAATCAATTCAACACGCACTCGCTGTGCCTCTTTGTACGGCCAAGTGAATGCCCCTGTTGTGCCATTGCAAACATCTTGTTTGGTACAAATAAAAGCAACGCCACAACTACCACAGCCATCTGCAGATCCACTTGAACCGTCGGGTTGATCTGGCATCGGAATTATGAATCGTCTAAAGTAACTCCAGTTTGAGGGTTTGAAGTTGACGTTACCAGTTGTTTGGAAGATGATACACACACTTTATTTATCTTCGAATTTATGGAGTAGCTTTGAATAGCTAATATCTTCGAGAAAATAAATATTAGAAAGAAAGAGTAAATAGGCAAAATAAAATAAAATGAAATACAATGACAATTCTATCATTATATATACACTATATACATACAACATTATATACACTGTGGAAAGGCCTCATAATTAAGGATCTTTTACTTGAATTGAAGAAAATCAGATGTCCTGTAAGTGTCCGGGTGAGAGTTCCATATTTTACTAGCTAAGTATGAAAAGGAGTGTAGGCCATAAGTAGTCGTTTTTGCTTTTAGAAGGTCCAGAATATAATTACCACGTAGATTATAGGATAAGGTACGCATAGTTAACATATTCCTTAAATAACTTGGATAGTTAGTAAAAAACAGACTCTTGTATAAT
The DNA here is from genome assembly GCF_977016875.1 of Pavona decussata. Taxonomy (NCBI): domain Eukaryota; kingdom Metazoa; phylum Cnidaria; class Anthozoa; order Scleractinia; family Agariciidae; genus Pavona; species Pavona decussata. The sequence goes on from NW_028145674.1 coordinate 1,099,325, forward strand.
ATAATCATGAAGTTCTGCAGACGTCTAGTAAACAGCATTTTTAAGTTGAATTGATTGTAATGATTTTTTGGCATTCTCTTTCAGATGGTCCGGTATTGGGCAATGGTATCCATCATCAAAATACACTGTTTGTTCTGCAATCAAGAATATGCTAGCCCCCTGTGGGATGAGTTCATGTGCACAGGCAATAACATGTTCTCTACACTTCCCATATCATTTTAATGACATGTTTTCGACAACTGTTTGAAAAACACTGCCAGTTGAGAGGAATGAAGGGAGGAATACATTCTGACAAATTTGCCTTGTCGCAGTTTTCTTGACCAAGAAAATTTAGAACTTCATCTGACAACCTTTCTCCACACAAAGAAGACAGTTCCTGTGACGAGATCCTGTAGTTGTCATAGAATACTAAATACAATCCTTCCAGATTCCATCGGTCCAGGAGAGCTTGCATTACTTCTTTTTCGAAACAGCAGCTTTGAAATGCCTTTTTTATCCATTTCTTCTCTAAGGCCACTTCAGTACGTAAACGCTTTAGGATGTGAAATCGTTTCAAGATTCGTATTCCTTCTTTATTGAAATTTCCGTACAGTGGAAATTTTGCAATTAATGCAACATTTCTATTCGGGGAAGTTGAAAATTCTTTTGTTATTTTCTCGAGCATTGAATGCAGTGGCATCTTTGTTACAGTAATTGGGTCTTTCAGGTTACTTGGTCTGCTAGTTATTGAATATATTACCAACATCCTATCTATATCAGGGAAGATTGTCTCGCTAAGCATTCTTCTGGAGTACTTAAAGTTTGTCGTTTTGACGTACCACGTCTGCCAGAACACCCATGTCAGTTGTTATTTCTTCTTCTGAAATGTCATCTACGTTAACCACGTCTTACGCAGGTGTAGGAGTTTCAGTTTTCGAGCCTTTCTTTGGCATTTGATCTGACTGGTTGATGTCACCTATTGCTACATGTGTCTTCATCTGATCTTCACTGCTTTCATTATCATCAATTTGATGTACCACACCCATGTCAGTTGTTATTTCTTCTTCTGAAATGTCATCTACGTTAACCACGTCTTACGCAGGTGTAGGAGTTTCAGTTTTCGAGCCTTTCTTTGGCATTTGATCTGACTGGTTGATGTCACCTATTGCTACATGTGTCTTCATCTGATCTTCACTGCTTTCATTATCATCAATTTGATGTACCACACCCATGTCAGTTGTTATTTCTTCTTCTGAAATGTCATCTACGTTAACCACGTCTTACGCAGGTGTAGGAGTTTCAGTTTTCGAGCCTTTCTTTGGCATTTGATCTGATTGTTTGATGTCACCTATTGCTACATGTGTCTTCGTCTGATCTTCACTGCTTTCATTATCATCAATTTGATGTACCACGTCTGCCAGAACACCCATGTCAGTTGTTATTTCTTCTTCTGAAATGTCATCTAAGTTAATCACATCTGAAACAAGTGTAGGAGTTTCAATTTTTGAGCCTTTCTTTGGCATTTGATATCACTTTTGTTTTATGTCACCTATTGCTACATGTGTCTTCGTCTGATCTTCACTGCTTTCGTTATCATCACTGTCTGACTTTGATGCATGGGGAGAAAAGCAGAGAGAGGAACGGAAAGCTTTCCCTTTGTTGTTCCTTGTTCTTGCTTTCCACTTTGCTGGTGGATCTTTCTTACACTTTTTCAGAGGACGATCTTCTACATTTTTTTACGCTTCCTTGCTCCTCGTTCCTTCTTTGACCTTTATGTCAGAGGGAGCACTATCCATTTTGCATTTTGCACACAATGGCTGATCAACGTTTTCGTCTGGTTCCAACTTATGTCTTCTTTTTGGTCCATACTGACCCTGGTTCCACAACGGTACAGAGACACCGGGTACAGGGCCTAGTACTTTAAAGTGTAGAAACATGGCCAGTTGGTGAATGGACGCTGCTGCGAATTGAATGTCTGCAGTTAGGTAACAACCATGAGTAAGAAAATGCCCTCTTTTTGAAGGATTACTTTTAGCCCCAGGCTGAGGAATGAAAGCGAACCTTCTTCAGTTCTAAGACTTTGTTCTAAAGACGAAACACAGTAAAAACACAAGACACAGACTTTTGTACTTCTGCTTGTGAGCCAAACGCTGGATTTTGAAAAGGCTCTACCAGGTGCGTTACAGCTCTAAGAAAAGACTGGTGCCTTGCGAACCAGGAACATACTGATCCAGCAAACTGGCAATTCTTTCCGTGAAAATGCGCTCGCAGGCATCTGAATTCTGATCGAAGAAATAAATAAGGACAACATCCATTGCATTGATACCAGTATCCAGTCCATCTTTCTCACATCTTTGACAAAGGTCCTTCAATTGTTGAATCGTAGCAACACGGGTCTCGCTACCTTCACCCTCCCAGAAAGTCAGATCTCGAGTCTTGTATTGCAAATTCTTCAAGAACAACTACTGTTCGTGGTCATAGTCCAGATAAGCAATAGAAGGAAGGAACCAACAATAGGGTGCACAAAATCGTTCATGTTCTGTAACAAGGCCAAGGAAATGAACACCTGCTTAAACTTCTGTGAGAGTGGGTGTCATCATCTGGACTGCCGCTGGTAACGAGAACGTGGCAGAGTCTGTTTGTTAACTCATGAGTTGAATTGGAAAAGATCTTGGCTTCCCCAAGTGGTCATAGAAGCAACTGCGTCGCAAATTCTCCCAGTACTTTAACAAATGACAGGCTTTATAGCCTTTGATTGGTTCTGGCCACATACAGTAAATCACTGTGGGATCATCTGTGGAAACCAGCAAAACCAAGTTGTGTACCGACACTGATTTTGAAAGTTGATCCCTTGCTAATATGCCATCCATGGTCCTTGTAAGGGCCCCGAAGTCATCTACATATCCGAGAGCCTTGTTCCTCCTTGGAATTGGTAGCACATCTTCAGACCAATTGTTGACATCTGGATTCCACGATTTTCCTAACAGAACAACTTCACCAGTTGTTGTCATGAAAGGCTGCAAATATCTTAATGATCTGGCACCATCACTTGTTTTATGTAGGTTTTTCAATAAAGATGATGCATTGTTGAGTGCAATGTGGTTAATACCTGGATCCAATCGCGTGCTTGCAGCATGTTTAGCTGCGGTAGACTCTCTAGCCAAACCAAAAACTTTAGATAGGATTGCGTAATTTGCAGGCCCTAGCTGATTCTTTAATAGGCTACTTATGTCTTTTATAATGTTCAAGAATGATGGTTGTTGGCCTTGAGTAATTTCGAGATGAGGTTCTTAATGACCAAGACTTAAATCGACTTTGTCTTAGATACACCTGACTTGAAAAGCCTTGCTAGGTGTATGATGAGCTTTGGTCATCTTCATTTCTGAGGCTTTCTTGGAGCTGGTTTTCCCACTCCAGTGGCGAGAGTTTGACCTGGACTAATGCCGATACTTGCTTGACAGCCTCTTTGCGTTGATCGACTTCCTTATTTAAGGTTCTCGATAATTCTCCTTTCCAGGCATATCTCTTGTTAAAGCCAGCATGTCCAATTCGGTTGGTAAGGGTGTTGTAGCTTCCGCCTTCACGGTGTCTTATAATAGTGGTCTTCACCTTTGGAAGCGTGGCAAAACTTGTCACGATCCTTTCCACGGTAACCACATTGGTGGAAAGGAACAATAATATTTTTCTCCTCTGGGAGTTAACTGTCATTTTAATGCATTGATTTTGTATATATCTTTTGTTTTGTCAACCAACATGGCGGCAATGCTAACCACCTATATGAGGTTATTAGAGGTAGTCACTCTTAAATGGCCTATGGTGTGATTATACAGAGGTTGGGAATTGCCTCCAAGATTTAAGGCCCAACACACTCACACGAAATTCCGATTTGTTTCTTCTTTATTATTCACCATCTCTCTCAAGCTCAAGTTCTTACAAAGGTTTCCTATTCTATTTTCTTCTATTGTCTCTCCTATTACTGTCAATCATCTGGTCTTGAGTTTCAATTAAAAGGTTCCAAAGTTCAAGGCTATTCGATTCCCACACGTTGTCTGTCACTTAACACTTTTTCAAATCACATTGCTCATAATCAAAACAAAGACAAAATCCCGTTATCTAGAACAAAGAACAATGATAACAATACATTCCCTAATTCCCGACATCCTCCCCCCCATATGTCTACATCTAGAAGACATGTTAAACTTGCATCTTTGACTAGGAAATTTAATTTAAACTTCTATCGACCTTCTCTTACAAACCAATATGGTCAGATTAACAAACTGTAATGCTTAAACTCTGCATAGAATCATTTCGAACTTCGACATTTACTCAATGTTCAATTTGCATGCCAATCATTTGCCATATCAAGTATTCGCACACTCGCTGCGACTGCTGCATCACGGGCACGTCTGAATTCTGGAACATTCAGGTTAAGCTGGTCCTGGGAGGTTGAAGGCGTCCGATCCCATGTCAGTTCAAGGGGATAGAGGTGGTTTACAGGTCTCTTGATATGGCCAATTCCAGCTCGCAGTTTAGCCCCTTAAACCACCCCATCCCGACCAGTGTACAGCGCCTCAATTATCCCCAGCGGCCACTTCCCTCTTTTTTTTATCTTCTGAATGGATCGTAACAAAGTCACCAACTGCCAAAGTGATTCCTTTCCCGTCATGTTTCAAGTTATGCTGCTCTCTAAGTCCCCTGAGGTACTCTTTCGTGCATCGTTTCCACATGTCGTCTTTACACCTTTTCAGATACTTGGCTCGTTTACGTAGATCACGAAGCTCGCGGTGTGGCTCCTTCTCTGGCAGCATGGTGGTACCAATAAACTGCATACTGTTGGGTGTGATCTAATGGTGAACCCATTCATCTTTCTGGAATTGCTTTAACCAACTTGCTGTGGCAGTGAATGTTTTGGCGTTATCTGAGTAGATTTTCTCTGGCCTTCCCTTTCTAGCTATTAGGCGTTTTAGACTTTCAGAAATTCACTTTTCTCCATACTTTGCCCGAGTTCAAAGTAGAGGGCTCGCGTAAGGCTGCAAGCATAAAGGACTATTTGTGCCTTCCCTTTTTTCTTCTCAGTGACACTGTACTTGATGGGTCCTACAAAGTCTACACCAACGACTTAAGGTGATTTCCCAGCTGACAAACCGGTTTGGATAGAAAGTGTAAGCATCAATATGGCAGCTGGTTTTTACGACTGTTTTCCTTAGATTAGGCGGACACAAGAAAAACCAATAAACTCTGAATACTGTCCACGGAACAACTTTAATCTATGGATGCCACGGACGATACATCCTGCTGCCAACTCCGAACTGAACACCTGCTCATGGACGTGGATAACTAGGTACTTTTCTCTGAGATGATTGATAGTGTAGTTAACACCCATTTGGTGACCTTCACTCTCATGGTGGTATTTGATGATTAATCTACTGACAGGATTCTTCTTTGGCCGGATAATCAGGAACTTCACATCCACTGAAAGGTCTTCCGAGTGTCAGAGCCTTGTATTCGATTGTAGAAGTCCATCAACAAGATTTGGCGTAATCGGCAGAAGAGAACTGCTTTTCAACAGCGGCTTGTTGCTTTTTAAGGCGTTGATGTCTTCAACAAATGTCTTGTTCTGCGTCTCCTTGAAGATTTCGGTCTCTACTCTTCGTAATTCGACAGGTGTCAGTTCTCCAAATTCTCTCTGCTTCTCTAGTCGTTTACAGTTCTCGATAAATCGTTGTACCCAGCCTCTAACTTGAACAAATGACAATCTGAACTCTAACTGTCCTTTTGGTTTGACTCGATACCACTTGGAGTATCTCGACGGCTCCAAGCGCCATTCTCTGTCTTTATCCTCTAGTCGATCTGCACCATCCGCATCGGTCGGTTGCTGGACAGCATTGAAACTAGTCGGCTCGTCAGTATTTGTTTGCGGTACTCTGACCTCTTTCATGGCTTGGTTGGATGGTTTGGCAAATTTGCAGTTTGGCCACTCAGCTTTGGAGTAACACAGAAACTCTGGGCCATTCCACCATCTTGTCTTCTCGGTCAGCTCTCGTACGGTGAGTCCTCTGGTTCCAAAGTCGGCTGGATTCTGATGAGTTGGAACATAACGCCACTGATCCGGGTTTGAGTTGTCGTGAATCTTGCTGACCCGATGTGCAACGAACGGTTTAAACTCTCGACTCTGACCTCGGATCCAAAATCCAACGTTAAGACTTGTCTTGACAGCCGTAATCCGATTACAGCTCCCATTAACTCAACCCTTGGAATGCTTAAGGCCTTCAAAGGTGATAGTCGTGTCTTGGACGCGATGAGGTGGGTCATAACTTTTCCGTCTTCGTATACGTGTCTGCTGTATACGACTGCACAGTAGGCTCTCTCTGACGCGCCAGTAAAGGTGTGCAGGCTGATTGCTGTGATTTGACCACCTTCGTCCTTTAAACATCGCGGATTTAAACATTGCAGTCATTATTCGGTTCTTTCCTCATGATGTGGCCGATGAATTTCCATCTCCGCCTTCGCACGTCCTCACTGAGATTTTCCATCTCAGCCATCATCAGGACTTCTTTGTTTGTAATTCTTTCCTGCCAGCGTATCTTAAATATCCGTCTAAGACATCTGCTTTGGAAGACGTCGATTTTGTTTTCATCACTTTTATTCATCTTCCACGTCTCGCAGCCTTACATCAAGACTGGCTTTACCAGTGTCTTATATAGCCTTCTTCGAGTGTTTAAGGTTTCTGTAATCTACTTTGTTTTAAGGGGGTGGGTGATTGGCTCACCGCCCAACCCCCAACCTGGAGGACCAGGGGCTGTTCTTTGTCTGGCCTCGTCGACCAATCCGGTATGGTTAGATCTGCCAGGGACTAGAGTCCGAGCCGGCACAGCTCTTAGGGTCATTGAGACACCCAAGCCTCACCACCACTACAAGGTGACAGCCCAAGGTCAAGAAACCGCAGTAATGTGAAAGTTGTAAAAAGCCGAAAGCCAGAACAGTGCGCGTAATTCTTACATGATAATAGCGTTAGCTGTGGTGCCTTTGTGAGTCGAAACTCCATGGAAAACTATAAATAGCCTGCAATTTACGAAACTCATTGTCGTATAATAAAACTGAACGCCACTCATACTTTGTCGACAACTCCATAATCTTAACCGTGTAGGCAAGATTATTCTGGATATCTACGGGACTAACTAATTTGCCCTGTGATAGCAAGGTGTAAAAAATACGAGTATTTGCGACTACCCATTGTTGCAAAGAAATATTCTCTAATTTGGGCTTTTTGGGCCCATAAGTTACGACTATTTTAGCATTCCCTTGATTGCCCAGCGTTTCTTCCTCGTCTTGAGGTACAATGTTATTCACAAAGTCTATAATCAATAAAGGTTTCTCACCCTCTGGCATCCTTCCTGGTTTCAAGAACATTTCCGTATTGCCTTGAGGTGCTTGCCACGGCTGAGGGATAGTCTGCCAAGCTTGAGTATTTTGCCATGCTTAGGTGCCTTGAACACCTTGCGGGGCCGAATTGAAAACAGGTTGTGCCGACCACGTGGCGCTAGCCATTTGCTGAACTTGCCCAGTGTCAATGGTCTTTAGATGCTCATCCAGGGGCGTTTGGTGCCCAACTGCATCATTGGGTTCTAGTTTTGGTAGATCTCTCGTGATGAAGGACCTGGCTCCAGGGTTTTCGTGCTGAACTTTGCTCCTCTGTAGGTCTTCGATCACCCGACGTTTTTCTGCAATTCTGGCACGCAATCTCTCTATTCGTTCTGCTGCCGCTGAAGGGCCTGTTCCTCCATCTCAAGGGCCTTTAACTCCTCCGCTAGCGAGGCCATTATGTCCTCTTCTTTGTCCAGAGGTGCATCATGAGCTTCTTTTCTCGGGGAGCGCTTCTCATACCCATCACAAAACTTTGAAGCAATGCGCCAATGGTGTTCTTCAAGTGGTGTTTTCCACCCAGTGCACTTCGCTACTCGTTTGGATGCATGATCCAATTCTTGAACAGAACTGTTTTGGCTCATAATTCAAAAGGCTTAACTGCTGACTGTACAAATTCAAATTTTTTACCACTAAGGCCTAACTGCAGACTGCTATAGCTTAATATAAGTTGCTGTAGCCCGATGCTGTTTGTACTACAGCTTACATTGAATGAGAATATGGTTGACTAAGCCTTATCATATACAGATCTTGAAACTTGTGTCCATATGATTGGCTAACCTTAATCTTGTGATTATCATGCTGCATACCTAGAATGTTAGGTCACTGGCTTGTGACCCACATGCACATTTCGTAACTAGTGATTAGCCTGATAGGTCAATCACAACAAGCCTAGACTATTCTAACCCGTCACGATTGTCTGTGTAATTGTATAAAAATATTCTTATCATCTGGTATCATAAACCTTGGGGCCACATACAAAGCCCCATTCCTACGATTTTGTCCATATGGCTTTACAGCATGAATTGGCATGTAAGTTGCCAACATCTCCTGCCTTATAAGCATCTTGTCAGGCTCAAGCTCTCTACGAACTTCAAATGCATGATAATGCCTGTTATATTCAATTGTCTTGTATTTGGTAATCCGGAAATATATCAGTTGATCACCAAATACAATAATTTTGGAAATGGTTCGAAATTCTGGCAAGTTGTCGTCAAATGCAAGGAATACTACAGCATTCTCTTTGCACTTGGTCCCTAAAATGATAACATTGGTAGCCCTATGGTAACAATAAAAAGAAAAAATTTGTTTTATAGATACTTATACAATAACATATTATCTCTATTTAACAAATTCCTAAAAAAATTGACTGTTGTAATAATGATAATAACTATTATATTTTCGACATTTTATTAATTTTTCCCTCTGATTTAGTTTAGGACCTGTCAACTGAACAACTTTCAATAATTGGACAAGGACTGGCTGCAGTTTTAACTACGAATAGTGAATACTAGTATTGATTTTAACTAAACCACAACGTGGACTCAAGATTGGGATGTGGCAGCTTTTATTACAACCTAAACTAACCGTTACAAAATAACGATAACACAACAGCAAAAACTGACAAGGCTGCCCTGGAGTGGGTGGGCGGGCAAATTTTTTACCACTAAGGCCTAACTGCAGACTGCTATAGCTTAATATAAGTTGCTGTAGCCCAATGCTGTTTGTCCTACAGCTTACATTGAATGAGAATATGGTTGACAAAGCCTTATCATATGCAGATCTTGAAACTTGTGTCCATACGATTGGCTAACCTTAATCTTGTGATTATCATGCTGCATACCTAGAATGTTAGGTCACTGGCTTGTGACCCACATGCACATTTCGTAACTAGTGATTAGCCTGATAGGTCGAGATAAGGCCCCCAGGTCCTGCACCCTGTCGACAGGTTGTTGTCTAGACTTATATTAATAACGAGTTATCAATATTCACCTAGACCACAACGCGGACTCAAGATTGGGATCTGGCAGCCTTTATTACAACCTAAACTTACCGTTACATAATACATATACTTCAGATTGATTGGATCATAAACAATACACTGGTACAAACAATAGCCCAAACCCATATGTAATAAGTGGAGTGTGTTAGGTGGTGAATGAGTGAGAAAGAATGGATTTGCAAAGCATGTTAGCTGAACGAAGCCTGATAGTGAGAGGCATTGTGAGGTAAATGAGTATCGTGTCAGAACGCCAATCCCCAAGAGCTTTAATAAGTTCTTGTGGTACCCCTGATTGGTATGCAAAAGATGCCCCACCCCTACGAAAAGAGTGCCCCGTGCAATACTGAGGATTGATGCCCATGCTCGTTAGATGGTCCCGTAGTTTGGAAATGAACATATTATATGTGAAGATGCGAGGTTAAGTGGATAAAGGGTTGTCCACCCAGGCAAAGGCTTGGCTTGGCTTGGCTATGGGCTACACGAGGCTCAGACTGCGCAATCAAAATTAGGTATACCCGCTGACAGTCCAAAAGCGAAAACCATTCGGATGGCGGTCGATCGGTGGTTCGGCCAAGGTTTGGCCCCGTTATTTAGTTGTTCTGTATTTACCTCTTAGTTTTCATTAATGCTTTATGTTATAACATCAAAAGTCTTCATTTCAAAGCAACTTCGAATGTGTAGGCAAATTAACTTCACATGTGAAGGAGAGTTAACTTCAGTGTAGGCGAGTTAACCTGTAGGCTAGTTGACCTATAGGCGAAGCGACCGACATTCGTTTAGTTTTACTATTCTGAGTGTTTTTTTTTTCCTAATATAATTTAAGCGGGGTGTTTTGTTTGTTTGTATTTTTGTGAAAGCTGAAACCTACATTGTCATTGTGCAGCGAAAGTAAAGTAATGCCTATAAGAATGACTAATTGAGGCAAGACGAAAGTCCCACCAGTCTGCATTTCAGAATAGGGGAAGGTTCATGGATGTATTTTCATTCTGCAGTTCCATCATTCCGTGTATAATTATACACTTCGTCAGTTATTGTTGATGTATAATATATATTGTTTAGATTTATTGTTAAGTCTCTGGGAGCACCAGAGCTGGGCTGTACAGTCGGCATAGAATTTTTCATTTCACAATATACAAGTTTTGGTCAGTTTTGTCGGAAACTTAGAAAATTTGTTAAAGTTACTGTTTTCCAATAAGAGTCAGCTTTACCCAGTGTGCTGTCACATGCATCATCTTCCTTGTCCTGGAACTCTCCCTCTAGGAGCTAAAAATATTCTCCAATACCGAATTTTTTTGTTTTGTTTTCCTTTGTTTTCCCAATTGCTATTAGTGGTGTTGCAGCCTGGGAGCAATTGTCGCGGAATGAGGCAAGAATACTTGTCTCGATGTCCAAGATGCGCTCAAATTCAGCTACAATCTATTAAAAAGGGAAAATGGAATGGTGTCAACAAATTATAAAAGCTTACCGGTGTTTTGACTTTATTGAACTGGCTCTTACAATGTATATTGTACGTCCTGTGTTGAGGTGTATAATTAGTGCCATTCTTTCAATATCGTGTATATTCTTACTGTTGATCCCATGCAAGCAAAGGACATCTGTACTTATCAATGGACTTAACAAATAGATTCCATTTTGCCATGCGTCTGTACTCTGACAACGCACAGACGATGTCAAAACGTGGTGAGAACAAAGAAGTATGCTACGAGCTGCAGGCAATTAGCTTGACTGATGTTCTCACCACATTTTGACGTCCTCTGTGCGTTATCAGAGTACAGACCTACGGCAAAATAGAATCTATTTGTTTTATACAATAACCAAGACATTTCAACACATTTCATAAGCGAGCATCGCACTGCCTGAGCTGAGTCAAAAACTTTCCAGCAACCTCAGGACTACTACTCACATGCAATAGCGATCTTCTGAATTAAAGTATAATCCGAAAGAATTTGACTAACAATATTTTCAAATCTAACCTTTTTCCAGAAGGAAATCATGACCCCAAAATATTACAGCAAGTAAGTCGCTTCACTGCGATTTGTAATCGATTACTCGCCATTACCGGATTTCTATCGATGACATATTTCCACAAATATTTGCTTCCTTTTCACGTCACAACAAAGTTGTAGCTTTTTTGTCCTGGTTGAGGTCACTCTCAACGGTCTTTGTCCAATTTTTTTATTGGGTAGCTTACCTTTCCTGCAAAAATTTGGCTGTTTTTGTCCACTACTCGCAAAAAAAGTTTGCAAAACTTTGTTGACCAGTCACTCTGGGTGGACTCTAGACTCTGATCACATGCCCCGGTCACACCACTTGATGATGTCAATCGTGCTTCTAAACTCTAATCACACACTCCTCTAGACCAATCAAAACGCGAGTTTTACACGGTTCATTGTATAATATTGAAAAGTAAGATCAAGGTAAATATCCCTACAAATTCTCTCGTTAAAGAGTAAGAAACCATGAGAGAACCAGTGTTTTTCTTTCTTTTATTTAGATACGGGTGCCCATGACAAGTGAGACAAATCTTCATGACTGTTGAAAAGCTTTGTTTGAATAAAAGCTCGTCAAAAGTACTTTAAAGCTCATACAGGCACATACCTGTTTAAAAGCAAATAAGGCAGGATATTCTGCCTTCACATCTGCAAGCCCCACTTTCTCATTCATCAGCCGTCTGCGATCGGGGAAAGTGAGGGCCATACCCTTTTCCACCTTTTCCCAATTGGGTGATCTGCGGCGCATTTCAGTTCTTAGAAACGCCTTGTGCTTCCCCATTGACAGTTCGTCTTCTCCCTCAGGAAAGGGTGGCTCCCAATTGATTCCACCCCTCCTAAGCCTTTAAGGGACAGGATGTACATGAGACGTTTCTCTTTTCCTTCTGCTATGCAGGGTGACCTCAGGGTCATCATAATGGCTTTTCATTCATTTCTGAACTTTTCATATAACTGGCCTATCCACGAGTCCTAGAAAAAAGTGAAAATATTAGTGTTTGCATTAAAATAAAAGTAAAAGTTGTTAATGCGTACACATAACAGCGCAGGAAATGTAATTTTCATGTGACATGTGATTATATTGTCATTCACATTTTGAACATGCACAAAAATGTAGTGGTACTCACGTATCCAGTCCCAACAGACTTGTCTTCCAAGAATGCATAGGTCTTTACCACCAACTGACCTATCTCAGTAAGCTGATGTTTTGTGGGATAACTGCAATGTGAATAATAAATAGCTATACTGCATACTGCAAATTTATGACCCAAGTGAAATACCAGTAGAATGATCCTCTTACCCCCTCAAGCAAACAAACAAATAACAATTAAAGAAGTAAATATCTTGCCTGTACATATATTTGGTACTTTTGATTTGAACAGTTGGCTTGGAAGCCCATCAACAAGTTTATATAGGAGGCTAAGCCAACACAAACGATTGGAAAAACTCCATGCTCAGTTGGCTGGGAAGCTCATTGGGGGTCACTGTTAAAACTTGAGTCTGAGTTAACTCTCAGTTAACTATAACACTGTTCTATGAACAGATACAATAAATTTGTTTACCAGCAAAGGGTTTATTTGTTTGAATTTATAATCTACCGATACTTAACAAATCGACAGCATTTTTTTTTATGATCTTTACTCTAAAAACCAGAAAATGATGTTTTTAACATTTTATGACGTCAATTTAAGGTCTGTACGAGTGTACACCATAAAAAACCGTTGTCAATTTTTTTGCAATAAAAAATTAATGCAAAATAACATGGAAAAAGTACCAGCGGAATTGGCTTTTTTTACATTGAGAAAGTGCGCATGCTACAACTGACATCATTTTTACGTCTGTACTTTTATAGAATAACTGTAAACCTGAATCAGTGCGCGGGAATTTTGGCAGTTATTGCACAGTTTTTGACACGGTTGGTTTATTTAAGATCATTCAGAAATCGATAGGTGGGTAATGCATATAACAGAAAAAAGCAAGGGCAGTTTAGTTAAAAGGACTCTTGTTTAAGACAGTGGTGTTATGTATCACTATTCTCAAAGGTGACTATACTGGTTGGAATTTTAAAATCTTTCTTATTAACTCACAGGCTATATCTGGCAAAGTATTCACATATCCGGGCAATAAAACTCTTTCTCATCTTGGTTGTAAATTTCCCTGGGTCCTTCTTTTGCAATGCTCTTGCTACCTCTGGCCTAAAATTGGTGGGCAAATCAATTTTTGCAGGCCAGGGAAGCTTTGCATTAAGAACCACAGCTGCACCTGTTGGAGCTACACTGCAAGTTGGTTCTTTCCTTAAAGGAAGCATAGGAGAGAAATTTCAAGTTGGTTAAGATCTAAACCAACATTCCGGGGGGGGGGGGGGGGGGGTTCAGGCCTCCAGCTACACGTCCTATAACTAACCACTGAAATTCGTAGAAGAACAAATCTTTAATGGCCCTTGAAATAAAACATTGATGACTTATATACAGGATTCCCTTACTTGAACTTAAAGTTAATAACCAGTGAGTCAAAATAAAAGTATGTACCCTTTATCAGCTTACGGACACAACATGTAACACAATAACTTCAGGTGCAATATGGACATGTTCTCTATAATACCTATCTTGTTCTTGCTGTGACAGGTCTTTTTTTCTTGCATCACTAATTAATTACACATGCTTTGCCAAAATCAATTAGCCCTGCACTGTAAAAACAGACCAGCTAAGGTAACCATTTAAAAAGGTTATAACTGATTTAATTAGGTTATTTTAACCCTAAATCAATTGGTTAAATATGATAACTGGAAGTGGTAAGATTAATCAATTAAAAAAAGTTACTTCAACCATAAAAAATTGGTTGAACGAGAAATGGTCAAAACAACCTTTTTTATTGGTCAAAACAAACAAAGGAAACAATTTCTATAACCTTACAACCAATTGTAATTAGTTGTTTTAAGGAAATGAATGCTTTGTGGAATCGTTTGTTGTATGCATCTAAGAGACTAAACAAAGACATAAAAAAACAACAAATGTTCCTTTATTTTTAGAGTCAGTGTTGTTATGTCGTAGTAACATGCTTTTATGCAATGAATAACAAGCAGGACAAAAAAGCCACAAATACTACAAGTGCATCTTACCACATGCCCATATATATCACTTAATTGCTGCTGAACCTAAATCACAACAAGCCTAGACTATTCTAACCCGTCACGATTGTCTGTGTAATTGTATAAAAATATTCTTATCATCTGGTATTATAAACCTTGGGGCCACAAACAAAGCCCCATTCCTACGATTTTGTCCATATGGCTTTACAGCATGAATTGGCATGTAAGTTGCCAACATCTCTTGCCTTATAAGCATCTTGTCAGGCTCAAGCTCTCTACGAACTTCAAATGCGTGATGATGCCTGTTATATTCAATTGTCTTGTATTTGGTAATCCGGAAATATATCAGTTGATCACCAAATACAATAATTTTGGAAATGGTTCGAAATTCTGGCAAGTCGTCGTCAAATGCAAGGAATACTACAGCATTCTCTTTGCACTTGGTCCCTAAAATGATAACATTGGTAGCCCTGTGGTAACAATAAAAAGAAAAAAATTGTTTTATAAATATTTATACAATAACATATCATCTCTATTTAACAAATTCCTAAAAGAATTGACTGTTGTAATAATGATAATAACAATTATATTTTCGACATTTTATTAATTTTTCCCTCTGATTTAGTTTAGGACCTGTCAACTGAACAACTTTCAATAATTGGATAAGGACTGGCTGCAGTTTTAACTACGAATAGTGAATACTAGTATTGATTTTAATTTAATAAATAAATCCCATTCTGTGTTCAAAGAAGTGACTACTTGCAATCTCGATTATTCCTTGGACACCAAGCAAAAGATCTGTCACTTGCGAATGAACAAAATGATTTCGTATCAACTTACTTATACAATACATCTGTGTCATCTGCAGTTGGTTCCGTAGCTCGAAGGTCATTGAAATATTCAGCATCCCCAGCTATGACTGTTTTCCCTGTGCCTGATAAATAAAAAATATCAATGTGGATGTTTCAGTGCACTTTTAGACTTCTGATCAGGGTAAATCGATTCGTAGACAAAGTTCTGAATAACGTATTAATGATTCAACATTTTTTATAAAACCAAAGCATCCAATTTATTCAGCCATGATTAACTGACGTATTTCTACAGGTTTATGGAGAAAGTCTCTGGCAAAGTTTCCTTTTGAACGCAGTTTAAGGCATTGAAGCCGCTGGTGTCTCACAACAAGTGAGAAGGCCACATTGGTAAAATACCCCAGAATTCCAGTGAGTTGCTTGGATTATCTGTGTTTGGCTTCATATCTCATGCACCAAGATCTCACCATTGGTCCAACCCTATAAAAAGGGTTATTTTAAAAAAGGGTAAGTTATAAAATTAACCAATCACAGAAGAAGTGCAAGATACAATAGCTAATAATGTGTACGTGTCTATTTCTTGGTTATGTATAAGTAAATGTGTAGGAGGTATGCCACCTGCCACTTGAGAAGGAACTGTCAAGCTGGCTGCATGATTACTACTTTGAAGGGATACTCTAGTCCAAAAAACAACTTTGGCTCAAAAGGTAGTATTTGAACTATAATAACAGGAAAACGGCAAAAAAAGTGATAGCGAAAACTATAAAAGCCTGAAAATTGGCCTCAAAAAGCAAAATTTTTCTCATTTCGGGACCGGAAGTAAAAATGGCATTTTGTAGGGCACGTGACCCATGACGAAGAAAGAAGAACTCCTTGGGCATTATTGACTAAACACAATTATGGATTCTGGGGATTCGCGTAGCTCTTCTGCTTCTTAATCTTCGTTAAACGATAGTATAGGTGAAATTGTCGACAACATGACCTTGTCAGGTTGTGAGGGAACACAGCAGTACTTGTTTGAGCCTTACGATAGCGAGGCGAGCTCAGGAACAGACTCTACAAATGAGTCCAAGGAAGAGCAATTGGGGCAATTGCAAAATACAGACTGGTAAGCAATCATCATTCAACATGTTATCGAAAGTTCTGTTCACTTCAAATCCTCAATGTGATTTCATTGGCGATTTAAACATGAAAATAGTGACAATAAAATTTTCGCGTGGTAGAATGCCGATGTTTGTTTTTTTGGTTATTTCTCGTGTAACGTGCAATTGAATTTCCAAGGGGATTTTATCACGGGAAGGTGTTTGTATTTGTAGAAATCTTTGACATGTCAAGCATTCGCGATTGTCTTCATAATTGTAGGTGTAATTTGGGAAACTGTCAGCGACTGAATTTCATCCAATAGTGTGTCTGCTGCCCAGAAATCGACTGTGTCGTCGCTAAAAACAACGAAGAGGTAAAGGCTGAAGGACTTGCCGAGCCACCCGTTTGTATCACCTCACACCCAGGTTTCGAAGCGGTATGCTTGAACCGCTGGGTTATTCAAACGGCGTGGTACCAGTACAGACAACAATATCACGACTCCTACAAAGGTCCAGCGCACAAGCAAAATCGTCATATCGCTTATAGGCAGTTGACAAGATGGTGTTGTTGTATTTTAGGAAAACAAATTCGGGTTGTCCTTCCATCCTGTGCTGTTTGCTGTATTCGTGCTCACTTTCCTCCCCCAGGAAATGAAGATGACTTTGTGTTTGAAGGCTTTCGATTTCCAGACGAATAATTAGGACGAGAACTACATATTCTGACATTTATTATTCTTATGAGGCAAAATAGTGCTGTTGGTCTTTACATAAAGTTGATTTTACAAAAAAATTACCGTACTATTATATAACTGATGTAAACATGTACACTGTGGCATATGCATCCAATCGCTGATGTCTTCAAGATGTTCTCTTGATAAGAATGTGGAATTTGTGTTACAAATGTCATTGTTTTGAGGCGACTTTTAAGGTGCGTTTCCAACAGAGAACTATAATATGTATATTTAACTAAACTTCACAATGTATAACAATTACTTGAAAGACGTCACACAATGAATGTTTAAAATTTATAGTTTGTGATGGCATTTCCAGTTTGACAGTATTGACAGCAAAAGCAAATAATATTTAGTCGTTTCTACTAGTGAAGAACATCACTTCTTGAATCGCGATTTAACGGCATTGACTGCCATGTGCTTATCAGGGTGGGTGTAGTCTGATGACAGTGTTCCAGGTGCAGCAGATCTTGGCAAAACATGGCTGTCAAGTCCCTCAAGAATCCTTACAACACTTTCTATAAGTTCAGCAACATATCCTAGGTTAAGTAATATTTAATGGTGTTAGAATAACAATGTTTCAGACGTAATGAACTAGATTACTGGCCCCCAGTAAACCATATAAACTTAGAAAGTCGCCTAGACGTTACTTGAATGTTTACTTTATGAACTTACGGTCTGTTCATTTGACCAAAATCCTTTTCACCGTGTGTTCTCCTTTCTTATTCTTAGGGAAAGCAATGTTTAGCCGTTCAGTTCCATCTCCCAATTTGGCCTGTTCCTTGTCGCTGTTCTCATTAAAATGTAGGATGGCTATCTGCAACCCACAGCATTTAATTCTTCATGAGGAACAGTATATGACTCGTGCGTTTTGTATTAGATTATTCCAATTTTTCATAACATTGGCGTAAATATGACAAACCATTCGACTTGTTAGTCAATTGCAAATGCGATTATCACAGTATCAAATTTGTGCTGTGTATTACCTGCTTGTCATTCCATGATATGAGAAGGCCAAGAGTTTTGCGGCAAAGTGGTTTTGCATGGAATGAAACGCCTCAAGAGATGAGGTAGCAAGTTCTCCTGAGAGCTGCCTGATGTCCTTTCTTTGTCAGAAGCTCTATAAGGTTCTCGTAAGGTAGTGTACCTGCAAAATAGATGTAAATTGACCAAATTGACTGACCAATACCTGCGTACCAAAGGGTAAACGTTTCAGTTTTATTAGTTCTTGAATATATGCAGCAAAATATACCTGGTTTAAGCCACTTTTTTTTCCTTTCCCTTCCATGTAACCTGTCATGGAGACACTTCGGGAATAACGTGTTTTCGTGTCCTGAATGCTTGTCCATTATATGGTTGGTTATTGATAGCCATTTTGCTTCCAGTTATCTGTACTAAAGAAAAAAAATGTAACTTCTAACTTGAGCCCTGGAACTGAAGGAACTAATTTTGCACGAAATAGAGTGAAAGTAACTTTCCCTGTTTATCTCACTTGCTTGCCTCGCCTGTCTTCTTATGTTATTCCCACTTGTAGAAACGCCTTTTCTATGTCTCCGAGTAGAATATCTGTGAACATCCTTGCTCTTGTTAGTGTATCCCACATGAGTGGCTGTAAGGGTGGTCCTCTTTACATGCAGTCATTGATACTGTCGGCCAAGTTGTGAGATTTCGCGCTCGCATCGAGCACCATCCTAACTTTTGTAGTGGCTGCATCTTCTCTGATCACTGGCTTGTGTGGCATATAAAATACACGGTTTCCTGTCGGACTATCGGGCAGCTTTTCAATGGTCCCACCATCATACATATTCAGTAACATCATAGTCATTTTACTGATTATAGATGTAAAAGACATTCTTCCCATTGGCTTCCTTTTTTCTTTTCTGTTGAAAGAAATGAAGTGTGCAGGTATTAGTATCTTAAACAAGGGCAACAAAATGGAAGTGCCTAAGTATTGAATTTCATACTAATGTTACAGAATGGGAATGGTTGTCTTTCAGTTGGTTTGTCTGATTATGGGATACATCTCAACTGATGACGTCATGGCATGCATATATTAGCATAATTATTAAATTTCAAGCAGACCTAACTTAAAAACCCTGTAGAAAATATATTTTTAGAGTTTTTACTTTTTCTCAATCAATTCATGACCTTTAAACATTGAACATTCCTAGTAAGTGTCAATAACAGTTGTTTACACAGAAATATGAGTCCTTAAAGTGAAATAGAAACCACATAAATGATTTTGTAAGTAACAAAATCTTGGGGCATTGTCTTGAGAAAGTCTTTGAATAAGTCAAGTTCATTTTCTCTAAATCACTTTGCCTTAGTAAATTATTGCACTTCCTTCATCAAGGTAGTTTTTTCATGTTCTATTTTGAACAATTCTTCCTCTTCCCCTGCTCTGTGGCCTCCCCCTTCCCTCTTTCAGGCGTCTGGGGCCTTCATGATCTTCGTCATTGAAATAGTAGTCTCTCAATGTGTGGTATCTCAGAAAACAGGGCCCCAGGCACATATGTTCTCCACACACTGCACAGCCATAAAAAGTATCTACACGCTGTAGGTGAACTTTGCATGTAGATCTTTTATCACTCCTCACCAGGTGGTGAAAATGTTCTTGGTTGAGTCGGAGCTCGGGAGTGGGTGGCGGCCGCACTTGAGTGTCCCTTCTGAAGGAGTTTCCTTGAATCAAGTCACTTATCAATGACTTTCTGAAGTCTAGAGCAGTTCTGGTGGTATGATTTGGAGATTTTCTTTCCAAAATGTGTGCATTTGATACACACACTTCTATGAGATATAAAAAAATTTTGTAATACCACACTGAACCTCTCATTAGCCTTCCATAAGAGCTGACTCTGATCAGAAACATCAACACCTCCCATGTAGGTATTATACAGGCTAATCAAACCAGGGCGAGTAAAGTTTTGTTTTACCCAGTGGCCATTTACATTAGTGGATCTTTCCACAACACCAGAATCATCTTCACTTGTGGGTACAGTGCCTAAAAAACTGACAGGTTTTCTGTCATGCCATGTCACGCAAGTAAGTGTTTCTTTTTGTCTGTAAAGAGATTCTCCTCTTTTAAGACTTTTTACCTCTTTTGCCTTTACATCACAAATGTCTTTGGGTAGGCCTAGCCTGTTAGACCTCACAGTGCCACAAGCCAGAGTTTTTCTTCCCTCTAGCCCCTCAAACAACCCCACAGATGTGTAATAGTTATCCATAAACACATAGTAGCCTTTATCAAGGAACAGTTCCATCAGTGACATAACAGCCCTTTTTCCTAGATCTTTCTGGACTACATTTGCTTCTTTTCCAGTGTATACCTTGCTCCCTAGAACATAGCCAATGGTTGATTCAGCCAGCATAAAAGCCTTGATTCCGAACCTGCCAGGTTTTATGGGGATGAACTGTCTGAAATGAATTTTCCCTTTGAATTTGATCAAGGTTTCATCCACAGCAAGTTGCCTCTCAGGTTTGTATACTCCCCTGAACCTTAGTATAATTAAATCCAGCAGAGGCTGAATTTTGTATAATTTGTTAAAATTTGGTGAATCAGGCTCGGGAGCAAGAGAATTATCAACAAAGTGAAGGTAACGCAGAATCTGAAGAAATCTTGTTCTTGACATAGTGGCACCAAAGAATGGGGTGGACAGGATGGAGTCAGTATTCCAGTAGGAAAGGATATTTGGCTTATTTTTAATTCCCATACACAAATAAGCAGCAACCCAACCTTTCATTTCTTCTACAGACACTGGATACCACGCAGACTTTCCTGCAGCTCCTCGTTTCTGATTTGCATACAGATTAGTCTGTGTAACTAACAATTCCCATACCTGGTCAGTGAAGAACAGATAAAAAAACCTTTACTTGATGTCAAAGATCTAAGGTTCACATCTGCTGACAAACCTACGAATTCATTGAAGTCAATATCGTTCCTTCTGTTTATTTCTTCGCTCCATTCCGACTGGTCTTCTTCCTCGTCTCTTTCCGATTCTTCCTCTTCACTTTCCGATTCTTCTGACGTATCTTGAGCCAAATCATCTGAAACAAAATCTCTCCTTCTGACTCGGGGTGTTCCAAAACAGTGATGCAAGCCAAAGGTAAATTGTCTTCATTGATAAATTGGACTTCAATATCATTTTCATCGCTTCCGGAGCCACAATTTGTTTCAGCAGATCGTAAACACGCCGCCATTTTTAAAAAACCATTCACAAATATGCACTCGAAAGGTAAAATTTCTATATTTATTATTACAAACCATCGAACGGCCAATTTCTTTCTCTGCCTAAAAATATACTTCATGTAAACGAAACTAAAACGAAGCACTGGTACCCAAGCCTCAACAATTCCTCACAATTGCTTGCTATAATGACGTTGTATATTTCTACGCATATATGCGTAGTTGGTATGTTAAGGGTTAAGTAATTAATGTAATATTTGGAGAACACTAAAAATCTAGACAGAACTGATTGCTTGTTTTTGGATCAACTGAAAACTAAAGGTTTTAAACAATAATAATTCCAGTCTTACAATATCATAGGTATCAATATAACAACACTATACAAATTGGGCGAAGTTCAATACAATTTTGCTAACATCATCATGTTACAATGCTGACTGATTGAATTAATATCAACTGAGAAAAATGTATTGGCATGAATATAGAAAAAAACAACTTACAGTGTTTTTACTGGAAAGAACTAATAACTGCTCTTGCATTCAAGGTATAGTATTCTATTCACATACATTCATATTCATGCTCAGTTCTAATAAGGTATGGGAAAAGAGATTGATCAGCGGACTGCTTGGCTTAGGAAGAGCTCAAGATACAACTCACGTGATTTTTGGGCGGGACTGGGTGGGTCGTCCACCTCTTCGCGGCTCCGCGGAAAAACTGAGCAAGAAAGATTTATTTTTGCGCCAAACCAGAATTTATTATCGGTAATTACGTAATCGCACGTGAGACCGCTAGACTAGCCATAAAAGAACCCATTATTAGAGTTGTTCCGCACAAGAACGTTGCGTATGCAAATATCAAACTACTTACGTTGGACATGCAAATAACAATAACAGAAATGCGTGCACGCACCGCCTCGTAATAGCTATTGACTAAACAACTGCTTCGTGGTTGTTATTTTGATTTAATTATCAGGGCTGTTTGTTTTTGCAACATACTAAAGTAATCCCTGAAACAAAGTAATTCTGCGCTCTGTTAAAAAGGTACAAACTTTTATTACACTTGGTAGTAACTTCGCAACAATAAAAATAACAATGAACAGAAAACTAATTTGTATTTCTGTGATTTTATTTTAGATTTTCAATAAGCATGACATATCATTTCGATATACAAAATTTATTTCTATTATCATCTTATCATAATGTAGCTCAGTTCGATTCCCAGTGCATTCTACATGTCATCCAGTTTTCTCTCTAATTTGTCAAGAATACTTGACATTTTCTCTATCCCCTCGAGCGCTTTCGTACACATCTTCGTGTGCGTCGTCTGCGCTTCCATCGTTGCCTCCCTTATGGTCTTTGCCTTCTTTTTTGGAGGTGTTTCAGCCTCTGCTTCCGCCTCTTCTGATGAACTGGCCACAAAGTGGTTAAGCTTTTCCTGGCGCCGTTCCACAGGAGTGCGCTTCTTTGCATATCTCATTTGCCTGTCCACAACCTTAGCTGCCATACCACGGGCAGTGCTTTTGTCCTCTATAAATATTGTCGGTGGTCCAGTTGAGGTCGAAGCCAATCTCTGTGAATCTTTTGCTGCTGTTGTTGTTTCTTCGCGGACAATGCGCTGCATCCGCTGAATGCAGTAGGAACTCTCTTTTTCGTCTAGGTAAAAGTCAATCACCTTGGAGCTAAGTGGGAGCTGTTCGGCCTTCCCTCTTACAGACCTTAATACTGCGTTCCATCCGTTGTTCCCGGAGTACAGGTAAGCTTCCATCACAATTCTTTTTTCGTTCTCCCCAACTCTGACGCACATTTTTGTCCTTCCTTCGGCGGGCTGTTTTACCCGAGATGATGCCTCTTCGAACGGTCTCCATAATCCCGCCATGTTCGTTGGAAATCAGAAGAAAAAGGGCTTTCACATTAACAATTTCGGCTTTTTATAGCCAAAATTTTAGCTCGCCTAATCAGAACTTGGTGCGAAATCCACGCACTTGAAATGCAGGTGTTTTTTTGTCCTTTTGACAGTCAAAAAAGAATGCTATTCATAGCACTATCATGAGCTGGGCGCGGGATAAGCTGTTAGAAAGGTTTTGGACAACAGTCGGTAAATGTAAAGGTGAGGTGTGACTGCAGCACTATTACCCTCTTGTTGTCACCGACTTTTGTGCTGTTGCTGCTGTTGTTCCTCCGCAATGTCTTTAAAAAAATTGCAATTATCAGAAAAATTAGAGGATGAATTGGGCTTATTTGTCACCTCTCTATGAACAGATGTGGGAATGAAGTTCACGAGTTTAAGGCACGAGAAAATTTGCGAACACCATGATTATTGTTCTTTTTTGACAGCCGTAAATCATGCCTTTCATTCGAGACAGACTCTTTGTCCTTTTGTATCAAACTCACAAGGCGATCAGCTAAAGCCATCTTATGGAAATGAATCGCATAGAGTTTATACGAGTCCCAATTTTACTAAGAGTTCTAGCTGCCTTTGCTCGTTACTTGGTACTAATTCCCCCACCTTTACCTCTTCAAGAAAACAGGCACGAAATACTTTGCGTATGTACATTACTTACGCTTATTATAGTACAGTTACTGGCATTCCTTACATCAGTTCTACAGCTTCCTTTTGAAATTCAGCTACCACTCCGAGACAGACTATTCTATGGATTCCATGGCCACCAGTTTCAAGGGCGTGACCTCTTTGCACTTATTTCAAATCAAGAGTATCTCTTTTGGTTGAATACCGGTGAAACAACAGACTCATTCCTTCAAATGGCTCGAGAAACTGCTTGGCATTTCTTTATGATAACAAGGCGGGGCAACCCAAGGCAAAGAATGGGGCGCACTAAACTAAACGTTATTAACAGATTACTTCTTGTATTAATTTGGCTTCGGTGATACCCACACGTCCACACGCTAGCACTAATGTTTGATGTCAGTCCCCAGACGGTTAGTGCTTATATCTACCAGGGAGTCATAATTCTGTGGCGCCATTTCAGATCCTCTGTCATTTGGCCTAACACTAGAGTATGGGACGCGCTGCGCAATAATTGGCCAGAATTTCCAGATGCAGTAGGAAGCATCGACGTTACGCCACATGAAATTCAGATTCCCTCAACAGAGCCACAGAGAGAATTTTATAGTGGACACAGGCACTTTCATTTATTAAACACTCAACTAATTTGTGACAACACAGGTCACATTCGATTTTTACTGACAGGCTTTCTTGGAGGCATGCACGACTCCCAAGCATTCCGGGGCAGGTGCTAGATTTGCCGAACGGGTAGTGCTCCTAGCTGATAAAGGGTATCCTGATAATGTTCCTTTGCTAACACCGTTTCGTCAAGCACAAATACGCGCAATGCGGAACAACAGAGAAAGACATAAGGCAAGAAAGTTCAACAGAAAGCTTGCGAGAAAGCGCGTTAGAGTTGAACACATTTTCAAACAAATAAAAGATTTCAAATGTGCATCATCGATCTGGCGTCACCCGAGGTGGTTGCTGCCAAGTGTAATAGAAGTGTGTACCTATTTAACAGAGCGCAGAATTACTTATTTTCAGGGATTACTTTAGGAGGTTGCAAAAACAAACGGCTCTGATAATTAAATCAAAATAACAACCACGGAAGCAGTTGTTTAATCAATAGCTATTATGAGGCGGTGCGTGCATTTCACGTCTGTCATTGTTATTTGCATGTCCAACGTAAGTCGTTTGATATTTGCATACGCAACGTTTTTGTGCGGAACAACTCTATTGAATTATTTTAACCTCGCATATCATCATGAGTGTTGTGAATAGTATTCTATTCACACGCATTCATATTCATGCTCAGTTCTAATAAGGTATGGGAAAAAAGATATACCTCTACAATTATAATCAAACTAAACTAGTATGAGTTTCCATAACAACATCTCTTCAGTAAAGAAACGATAGTACAAAGGTTATAATCCTAGTGTAGTGAAGATACAGTGTTATTATTGTAAATCGTGTTTTTTTGGTAGTATCGTAGTATAGTATAGTATGCTTATATTGTAAGTACAGTTAAAACTGTAATTATCGCTATTAGTGTAAATCTGTGTTAGCAGTGTTTAGTATTGTATTAGTAGTGTTACATTCATGCTAATAACAATTTTAAAAAAAATCCATTCCAAAAACACTCTAGCAAAAAAGTATCCTCATTCTGCTGGGCGTTTCCTCTGCTCAGTAGCTGGAAAAGCACACACAAAACGTTTCAGCTGATTCATATCCTGCCATGGAGCCACCACATTCTCAGCAGAAGGCGTAGCAAGTCGTCCCGATGGGCCAGCATGTTTCAGAACCTTGGCCAGCTGAAGGTAATGTAAGGCGGTATGCCTCCTAGCCCAACCCACGTGTTCCCTAATCTCAGACAGATCCGCTCCTGTGAGGGCCAACATTATCGCACAACCCGAGCGAAAGCCATGCAATGTCTCACCATCATCAGCCTTCATCTGCTTGAGATACACTTTAAGACCCGCATCTGCTGCTGAAGAACTAAATGGGGAATCTTGGACACCATTATTAGAAGTTGTCGGACGAAACAGATATCCCTTTGTTAAATCAACGCCTAACTCCCTTGCCACTTTTACATATTGCTCAATGCCCTTCACAGGACAGATGACCGACTGGGGATTTCTGCAAACACCAAAGACATTACTGTCACCATCCCGCAAAGTCTTACCCCAGTTTAGCCTCCAACGCAGACGTCCTTAGGGGTTCGTTACGCGTTTCCTCCCCCACGAACGTCTGCTGATTCGAACAACCACTTCCGTTTGTCAACCGCACACCAATCAGAAGCTGTTTCCCAACTTTGGGTAAACTCGTGTTTGTGATTAAAAATATTACCTGGGACAAGATGGTGGACTTAAATGCGGTTTTTGGTCATGTTTGCGAAACGTTTGGTATAAGGGAGTTGAATGCATAGCAAAGAGAAGCCATAGTGCAATTTGTGTAGAAGAAAATTGATGTGTTCGTAAACTTTCCAACTGGTTATGGGAAGTCACTTATTTACCAAGCTCTACCATTTGTTTACGATTCAATTCCTGAAGCTGCTGGTCATGTTGTTGTGGTTTCGCCGCTCGTAAATCTTATGAAAGACCAGGTAGACAAACTGGCAAATCTTGGAATTCTTGCTGCTTCTCTCAGTGAAATCAATGAACAAAAAAAAGGGTGTTTTGGAACGAAAAATTTCAATCATATATGCAAGTCCGGAAGCCTGGAATTCAGAGTTAAAAAATGTTGACGGGCCAACGGAACTCTTGCAGTTCACAAATAAATTTGTAAAGTAGCCTTCGTACCTTAGCTCTGCTTAATGATGTTTATCTTGATCATGAAGGGATAAAAACTCAAATATACTGAATGGAGATTTTCTTAATTATCATTCCAAGCCGTTAGGAGAAGTTTTTCATATGCCATTGAAATGCTAGCTCTGTGGCATTTGTTTAGGTTTACCGGCTCGGATTAACTGCAAGACATCAGACAGCGCTAAATCAATGCTTTCTATGAAGGCATAGGATCCGTGGATTTTGTAACTCGTGATTTCATGCTTATCTGCAGTAGATTGCAGGATGTTTGTTTATTACGTATATGAGAGTCTAATAGATGCATGTCTTTACGAGACATGCGATATGTGCGACACAACAGTTGATCGTTGTAGTTTTTCCGCGACAAAGCCTTCCTCTGCTGTTGAATCCTTTCGTAATGCTTGGTTTGTAAGCCACCTTTATCAAAGTCTTCTTTAATCTCATCTTTGAGCGCAAGAAAGGTACTTGATAGTTTTCCACAACGAAGGAGTCGCTTGTAACAGTGCGGAGCGCAGATGAGAGATCGATCAACGAAAATTCTGTCACGTCGATGTCAATGTTCAGCAGAATTTTTTCCAAAAATTCGAACTCTGTCTTTACCCAAGGTAGAGGCACAAAGAAAACAGAATAAATCGCTCCGAAAAACCTTCTTAGGCGTTACAACCATGCATAGATATAGAATGAGAACGTGGAATACGAGGAATACTTTTGGCGATCATTTCGTTGAAATATCTCCACGGGTGATGATTTCCGTTGTTTCGCAGTATATGATTGGCTGTACTTGTCACAATGAGTCAATGCTGATTGGTCTCTTTAGACAAAGACAATTTGCCGACGAACGGAAGTGGCTGTTTGAATCAGCAGACGTTCGTGGGAGAGGAAACGCATGACGAATCCCTAAGAACGTCTGCATTGGAGGCTAACCCCAGATATGATTAAATAAGAACCCATCATCATTTGAAAAACGAAGGATCTCCGGAACTTTTACCTGACCAAGATCTCCTGGATGGTCCCCACTAAAGAACGCCAACTTAAAATAAGCTTGGTCACGTACAATAATGAAACGGTCAAGTTTCGACTTTGATCTCGCAAGCTCGCCTTCAAGATACTTCGATAACTGAGTCAATTTGTCCACAAAGAATGGCGTGGCTTGTTTCGGAGTAACAAGGGCCTGTAACTGCTCTGCTGTGACAAGACGAAGGTAATCTTTTACCAATTTATCAGAGGCTGGGTTACCAAGACCTAGCCGCTTGTCCCATTCTCCGTCCCGACCAATGGAATGGAAAATCGATCTTAACTTTCCTATGTAAAAGTCCACAGTCTTGTATGACAATCTCAAGGGGCAGCCACATGACTGTTTACCACGCTGACCCAAAAATTCACACATATTGAGGTGTACCTGTGTTTTGCCATGCTTGTCTTTAAAGATCAGGAAGCGACACAAGTCCCTAGGCGTCACTGTGGCGAGAGTAACAAAACCCAGCAAAACACCAAGAAAAGCTTCAAGTTCCCTCTGAAGAGAATCCTTCTGCTTTTTATAACTGGTTGCCTGATCCAGTTACATTTTATTTATTTTAAGTTTCAGCAACTTAATTACAACTTATGCACAGCTTCATTGCTTCATTAATTACAACTTTCAACTTAAATAAGTTTCGAAAAAAAAAACGTGCAAAAGAAGGAAAAGAGAAATTACAGGACATTGCTTAATTTACAATACAATACATTAAAGAAAAGGCTACAGTAATCCATTAAGCAAAAATTTCCGATAAGACCTTTCGAAAATTTCTTTGCTAAAAGGAACGGTAATTTCCACTTGACTGAACCAGTCTTGCTCCATGCCCGCGCGGGCCAAATTTCCCGTCAGGATTCAAAATGGCGGATGTGCAGTCGTTCTTGTTTGCTTTAGAGTTAAGTCGACGATTTTGCTTTAACTATTGCTAACGATATGTTAGAGGACAACGACGACGACATGGTTGTGTTAGCTGCCGTTAGCTGCTTCATGCGAAGAAAATTAACCCGTATACACCACATGACGATCAGTAGTGTCAACAGGGTGTTTCGTAGGGTCGTGAAGGCAGTTGTTTCCATGTCTGGTCAGTACATCAGATGGCAGAATGGTGAGTCGTGACGTGTAAGATAAAATAAACAAACATTATCAATGTGAACGCTTGCATTTGTAATGGATTGGTATAAACCGTTCTTTGTATGCACAAATTTACAGTGAATCAAGTTCAAGAGATAAAGTTGTCTTCTGAGGAGGACGGGGGATTCCCTGGCATAATTGGGTTAATGGATTGCACTCATATTCGAATTCGCGCCCCAGAACACGAACCAGAAGCCTATATCTGCAGGAAGAAACACCAATCAATAAATGTCCAGGTGATTGTTTGATACCAGTTAGATATATTACACAGAGATAATATTCTGGTAAACTACGTGTGAATGGGCTATTGCACTAAAAATTCTGGACTGGCCTTTTGTTGAAATCCATTAGATCCATTAAATGTGTTTAACTGGTGTTGATACCCTTTCTATGGCCCAAACCCGAAAAATGACACCCTATTCAAGGGGAAAAACAAAACCTAAGAATGGCATGAATGGGTTAACTTTGTTCCATTTCTGTTAGTAATGGAAGATAAGCATCAAGCATGGAATACTAGACTAATCCTAGATTCGTTTAGCTGGGCGTTTATGCACTCTACTGATTGGGAACCTCAAAAACCATACCCTATCCCGCGGCACGTGCCTATATAGCCCATATATAGAAGAACTTTACTCAATATTGTCTCCCTTCACGCAGGTGTATGAATCGGTACCAGTGCCCATTAGGTTAACCTAACAAAATGCTGGGGGGGGGGGGGGGCAACCCTGCTATGGACTAGCATCCCATCTAGGAGGGAGTGGTGATGCTCCTAGTTGCTTCATACTACAAAAAACTGGGCTAAGCTCCGGCACAGATGAGCCACCTGGGCTCATTGAATTTGTTGGACACAGACTGGCACATTATTTGTGATAAATAGAGACAGCTTTTTAAAGATTTTTAGAAACAATTTGCCATCGTTGTATGGTAATATATAGTTCGATCGTTGATGTAACAGTTCCCTCCTCCAAATGCTAACGGTAAAGTGACAAAAAAAAAACGTACCAGTGTGTCCCATGGTTAAAGTAGGAATTGAGTATGCAAAAACACAAGCATTAGCTTTGTTTTCAGCTCGTATGTGATGACAATATGGTGTTTACTGATGTTCTGGCCGGTTGGCCCGGCTCAGTGCATGACTCGCGGGTCCTTCGCAATTCAGTGCTGTGGAACAATGCTGCCAACAAGTTTCCTGGCGATACTCATTTACTTGGGGATGGTGGATACCCATTATTAAGGTATCACAAGGCAATGTTGTGTTTAGCCTGTTCCACATTCTTCACACCTTTTCACATTATCTGAACACCTGGAACAAGCTGTGTTTCAAGTAGTTTCCACTGCCTTACTTCCCAGGCTGGACAATTTGATATATTCTTCTCACTGAGTTCCTTGCATTTAGCGTTTTTTTTTTATGAGAAGTTGACTTCTTTGAAGTTAAGGCAGGTCATGTTTGATAATAAATTTTTTCCTCAATTCTCATGACCTGCATCATTAATAATAATAATTAAACCAATAATATTAAATAATGTAAATAAATCTTTTGAAAAGATGTTTTCAAGAGGGTGATTGAACTTTAATACAATACAGCGATTAGACTTGATTATGCATTAATGATCTTCACCTTGGGTTAGTCACCTTGTCATGGTGGTGAAGCTTGTGAGTCTTGATAATACCAAGAGCTATGCCAGCGGGGGCTTATGCTCCCAGTATACAGTCCAACAATGCTGGATTGGTCAAGGGTGAGAGCCTTGACTAAGAACAACCACCTGGCCCTCCAGGTTTGGGCTTTGATGTGAGGATAATCTCCCCACCCTGTAAAAATCATATTGATTACGGAAACAGGAAATTATCTAATCTACATTCAACAATATGCAGGGATGGAAATTTGCCCAGGCGAGTGTCAATCCTGTTGGACGAGTAGAAATTCAAGATTTTTTGGTGTATTTTTGGGGTACTTGCCCAATGGTGAGTACTATCAAAATTACCGGTAAGTTTCAAACCCTAAACATTTATATTTTTCTCCTCTAGGTGGCTTATAACACCTTACAGAGACAATGGGCATTTGACAGTGCATGAACAAAGGTTCAATAACGCCCTTTCTTCGATTCGACAGACAATAGAGAGGGCAATAGGACTTCTCAAGGGAAGATGGAGAAAACCTCTCTTCCTGGATCATTTTGATGTAAAATTGGAAGTAAATGTCATAATTGCTGCATGTGTCCTGCACAATTTCTGTTTACTGCATGATGATTTTGAGGGAGGATACATCCTTGAAGGGGAACACAACGATGATCATGATGCTGAAGAGCCTCCATTCCCAGATGGACGAGCTAACCAGAAAAGAACCCATCTCATGAACGTTGTCTGTGGTCTGTGAACTTCAGAAAAACACGCCAAACACAATAATAACACAGTTTATTTTTCTGTCAATATAAATTCAGTTTTATTTAACTGACCAAGTGTATAACGGCTGAATTAATTTAGACTCCAAACTGCTGGCATTGTTTTAGATAAAGGTATTAAAAATGAATACATTGCTTTACAACAACTGACTAAATTGTCCAAACTGGTGGCCTTTTTTTTTAAATAAATGTATATATTTTAAGAATAAACACATTGGTTTACAACAAACTCATAGACCAAAGGGTCTTAACGAAACGGTAGCAAATTCCCACACGGTTATTGTGAGTCCCCTACCCCCTCAGGGGCTAAGGACAAGTAGCTTAATAGACTTAAATAGGCCTAATAGACTTAATGGACCTAATAGGCTTAATAGTCCTAACAGGCTTAATAGTTCTAATAGGAAACTAATAGGCTTAATAGACTTAATAGATTTTGGAAGAAACTCACAATAACCGTGTGGGAATTCATTTTCCTCAACGAGAGGCTTTTAGCTAACATAATTATATATTTTACATCTACTTGTTTCTCAGTATATCCAGAAACTCACTGTTAAATTTATCTTTTTTCTCTTGCACGTCTCGTAGAAATTTAAGTCTCTCCCCCTCTGCTTTCTCTCTCTTTTCTGTCCAATCATGGAGGAAGGTCAACATTTCAGCTGCTGACAAGTAGCTCTTTCTTTTTCGTTTCTTGTTCCTCAGGGTCTTTCCCCTTTTGCCTTTTGTGGCCACATCGTCATCATCATCATTGCAGTCATCATCCTCAGAGTCAACATCGTTGTTGTAGTCATCATCCTTCTCTGATTGATCACTGTTGGCACTACTTGAAGAAGATCTCCCAGTGTCAAAGGTATAGCTGGGGTGCACTTTCGGGCTATCCCCAATCACCTCATCCATGAGATCATGAAATTTCCATGACTTGTTTGCGCTCCCAGTTTTCTTGTTATTATCCTCGATCTTCTTGAATTGGCCCTCCAGCTTAAACCACTTTTGCATACATTGTTCCCCAGTCACAACAACATCTGCAGCTTCGTTAAATTTTGCTGCAATTTTATCGAAGACCTCTTTCTTTTTGGTCTTCGGTTGTTTTGACAAATGACAAATAGTGACCATTTCTAAACTTTTTAAAAATATATATATTTCAGATTTCATTGCGGGCAATCCTGACCAAGACCTTTCTGATAAAAAATACTGGCGTTTTGGTTGACCATGAACACCTCAAAACTAAAGGAATACCACCGATCGCAAAACTTTGACAATCGATGTCACAGAAGATTTTTTGTCTTACACTTGAAGCAGGCCAATAAAAACAGTAACAAAGAATTGCACCTGTTAAGTAATTTAGAGAATGCACCCATTTTGAATAAATGGTAAGCAGTTCTGCCTTCCCTTTTGAACCTGGATGACATCTCGGTCGGCAGGTCTATTCCAGGGGTGAGGGGTGGGGGGTGGTGTGTGAGGGGTGGGGGGTGAGTTTAACAGACGTGGATCTAGACTCTCATATACGTGATAAACGAACATCCTGCAATCTCACATGAAATCACGAGTTCGGGGGTGAGGGTACGTTTAATTTGTTCATGGCGCGAGCTGTGGGGATCTGCGATCCACCTTAACATTATTGAGTTGGACAAACACATAAAAGTAATCCAAACTGTGGCTATCGTTTATTGTATTTCTTCTTTGTTTGAGACTCGTAAGATCTTGGATCTTGGATCGACTAAATGATACAACTGACGTCATATTGGTTTTGATTCTTCAAACTGTAACAAAACTGTAACTTTATATATACAAATAAACTAGATTAACTTTCCCTGGTTAATCATTTACCATATGGCCTTCGAAAAACCGGTTGTTAGACTGGTTTGTCAATGATACTAAGTGGAGCAAGCGTCAATACTACTAAATGTAGCTATTGTCATGATACAATTACAAATGTCGTTATTGTCATTACACAAACAAACGTTCTTCTCCTGAGATATGAACCCTCTACTCTCATATTAATTCAGAATCTTAAAACTGCAACACAACTGTAACTGTAAATAATCTGGATTAACCTTCATGAATTTGCCAAAGTGGCTTGTGAAAAACCGGAATCTAGACTGGTTTTGTTGAATCATTACTTTAACTAGCGAGCAGTTTCCTTCCTACACCCCCCCCCCCCTTTTTTTTTGGTGGGCAGGGAAAAAATGTTTTTCCCTTTTCTCGTTTGTATTTGGGATTTGAGCATGTTACATTTCGAATCTTCATTTCTAATCCTCTCTAGGGTCAGAGAAAAAAGAAAGAAAAAAGTTCTCTGCCTTCAGTTTATAATTTCTTTCAATTTCAGATTTCCGTTTTTCTCTTCCTTGTAATCAGAGTTCCATTAATAGAAAACGGAACATGAAAATTAACAAAACATGTTTTTAGTAACTAAAATATGCTGGTATCACTTATATTCGAGAGATAACTCACACGACAATAAGCTCTAGTGTATTTGCCGTTGCCGATTAGGGCATTTCAATGGTCGAATCGTCCAACTGAGTAAAGCTTGAGGTTGGCCACTGATAAGATTGGTCCTTAAAATTTTTAACGGACGTGCGTAAATAAAGCTGAAGTAACGTGTACTGGGACTTCAGTGGCACAAACAAATACAGCTGACGATAAAATTATCAATTCAATTCGAAAAACAAACTTAGCACATAAATTTTTTTTGACACTTTCTAATTTTGCATATTTCGTGAAAACGGGAAAATTCAGTCACGCAAATTAAATTAAGTGACTTGCCGTGCAAGCCTTTAGAAAATTGGCCAAAGTGAAGTGCTGCGATGTACACTTCGAAATCTCGAAATTCACGTGTCGCACAAAATTCATTTAATAATGTACACAAGCCAACGAATCTCATGTTAGTATTCACTGTAGTCATGTTGGTGCTTACAAGCGGAACTATACTGAACGAGGATGCACAGGGGGAAACTTCCGTCCTTTGCTGCATGCAATTACGATGTCATTTCTATTTTTATGTAGTTTTTTTTTTCAGTTTTCGCTCGCACCAATATGATACCGTGAAAATAACCTGCATGGATTACATCTTGACTTGTATCCCCCTCAATAAAAATTAAGCCATGGGTCTCTAGTTATTTACTTGAAAAAATAAGGGGGTGGCCTATCATCTGAAGATTTAGCCGTAACTTCGTGAGACTTTGGCAGAGTAACATGGTTGCAAATGTCAAAGTATTGACATACACGATGTATGTAAATTGAGTTACGTGTTACGGCCGTAATGTCGTGAGACTTTGGAGAGTAACATGGTTGCAAATGTCAACATATATGAGAGTCTATGAGAGTATATGAGAGTCTAGATCCACGTCTGTTAAACTCACCCCTCACCCCTCACCCCCCACCCCTTATCCCTCACTCCTCACACCTCACCCCCACCACCCCCACCACCCACCCCCCACCCCTCATTCAGTTTATTTGGAGTTAAATAAAATTCGGCTTTTGCATTTATGCTTTCCTTCACCTTAGTTTAAATGTTCGCATTGTAATTTGTCAAATTGATGCTGTCCGGGTGCTACTGAAACAGACCTGAAGTTTTTACAGGACCAGTAATAACAGAGTCTACTTGTGTCAGACACAAGACAAAAACAACGATCATCTCTGGTACTAACTTTAATTGAGAAAAGAGTGTTCCCCTCAAAAGAACACAGAGCGACAGCTGATGGATTATCTAATTTCCTCTTCTTACTGGTGGTTTCTTTGGGGACATACTTTCCACCAAGGAAAAAATTGCAGTTAAAACAATTTGCAGGTTTTTGAAATTTTGAATATGCAAAACTGCAGTTACTACATTTGCCTGTTCTTCTGGAAGTCCATTTTTCTTTTCCTGATGACTTTGCCTATGACGAAAAAAATTAATAAGTTGGATTCAATAATAATCTTCCGTTTTTTGGTTCTACTATCAGTGAGCAATCTATATCAGTTTAAAATTGTCATGAATTTCATATCACAGTTGTGGGCAATTTATCGTTTTCAGTTGTGGCGCAAAACATCTCTGTAAGGGTGGGAGAGGGAGATTTTTGCTCTTGATGGTGCATAAATCGATCTAGACTGTGCCAAGGTAACTGTCCCAAGTACAGTGTGGCATGAACACAGATTTTGCTTCATGGCCAGCTGCTAAGGCTTTCAGTTGGACTGCATCCATAACAGCATTAAGAAAATGATGAAAGGTGCTCTTGCATCGATCTGGAAAAAATGAAGTTCATTATGTTTTGGAAAACATAATATCAACATATGGATAGAGCCGGTATATATCTGTTAATAACTACAACAAGAGACTTTTCTTCGAACTATTGCACATGACTTAAGATAGTGACACCTAAACAAATGAAAGATGTGCCCTTGCACTTATGTGCCTCTAATTTGAATACAAAGACAAGTAACACACAAGTTGGTAGCACGAATAGCATTCCTTTGGTGAAGGTGCCAATGGAAATTTATTTACAAAAAACATTACCAATCACTTCAAAGAACTTTTTATTTTCATTTGCATGGTAGGTTAATGTTACTATTTCACTCCCCTTTTCCTCAAGTAGGAAAATGTCAATCACGGAAGATTACTGCCTTACATAAGGTATATCATTCAGTATTTAAGAATCAAAACAGTAGGCATTTTGGCTTGTTGTGATGTAATAGTGGTATGGATATTTAAGTTTGTATCTGAATTGAGATGCGTTTTTATGCTTCAATAAGGAGGGTGTGGAATTTGGACCTTTTTTTAGGTGGATAAAGGGCAGGGAATATACAATATATTGGTCTAAACAAAAAAAGTATTTTATAAAAGAACCCCCAACCCCCTGCCACGACCTGCATTTAGAACGGAAGAAATTATAATGAAATAAAATAAGTAAGTAATATCATTTACATACATACTAGATATTTCAGTTAAGGTAGCACTGTAGGTTTGATGTGTGATGAAAGTAATACAACATACATTTCTTTTAATGAATTTTCACTAATGGATTGCAATTTACAAATGTTTTACTCATTTCTTGGACATGCAAATAATATAAGTTCTTACCAGTTGGCAGGACAATGGATATCCATAAAATAAATGGTTCGCACCAGAAGTCATTAACCGATGTTGATGTGTGCCCCAAACAAAAACTAATCATTGCCAGGATACCTAGCAGGACTGTGGTCTCTCGTTGCTTCATGCCTTTACCAAATAGCCGACAAATCTGTAGAAAAAATTTGTGTTGAATACGTATATCAATCTACCAACACAAGTGTTATTAACAGCAAACACAACCTTCTAGCCTATTATGATGCCATTATATTTATGAATTGCTGGGTGAATAACATATAAGCCTGTTGTCCACAACCAAATGCAAGCAGAAATCCCAGGACAAGCGCAATTTCTCTATAGAACTGGCATGAATGCTGACACTGAATGCAGGAGCAAAACAGGTAGTGTACAAAATGAGATGTATTAATTTTTTCCTTTTTGAGGTTTCGTCATCTTTCACTCAGGTTATGCCACGTTAAAGCAGGTAACAGTAAATAGCATAAGCACGAGGTGATCTAATTTTAAGATGTCTACTTTTTATTACAGTCAAAGCGCTTCACCCATGAATGCTTGTTAACCTAAGGTTCAAATATTTGTAACGACTCTCCTTTGATCAATGAGCTTGATTTAGATGACTTGACCACACAATTGAAAGGTAAGGACCATGCCTGTTTTTCTATTAATCATATATTTTGGTGCTAAATTTCACACTAAAGGATGTTTGCCCAGAAATGGCCATAAGTTGTACCAACATCGACAATATTGAAAACAATCCTCTTGATTCGTTAATAGAGACAAAGGGTTTCTGTGCAAAAGGTATATTAAAGAAAATTGGAGTTCCACAGGTCGCAAATTTTTTTTGGATTATTTACCTTGGTTACATTCTATACTTTGAAGAGCTGCCAGAACTAGCAAATCTTTGGAAATTTTATTGATGTCAAAGTTTTGCCCAAAATGTGCTAAGAAGCAGCATGCCTCTGGGCATGCTGAAAAAAAAAACTGAGAGGGTGAATTCATGTTTTAATTTCACTGCCACTCATGACTGTCCTTGAATCCCTTGAATGCCTTTTGCTTGTTTTACGGTGATGTAGGTGTCATAATTCCTTCATGATTTACCCTTGGTTCATGGCAAATTACTGGTAAGGTTTGGAGTCGCAACTCGCAAAGCAGCGAGTCCTTCTTTATTTGTATTGACTTGGGTTGCGTAAGAAAAGTCATTACACTGGCTTCCCAATTGTTGTTTCGGGGAAATTTGTGATAGCCCTAATCCTTAATCAAAAACCAGCGGCTGAAACAAATCCGTCTGTAACAACATCTTTTTTTTTTTCAACATAAATATAGAAAGTATATTGACTGTAAGCTACCCAAGGTAATTCCTCTGAAATTGTGACTGCTTAAGGCTTTTCCCATTCATTTCCTATATGTTATTCCATATCTTACAGTTGTTTGAAAATACCATACCATACCATTTTTGTATAGTATTTTATATACCCGAGTTAAATTTGTCCATGAGAGCCTGTGCTACATAATATTATATTCAGGAGAACCTGAGCCTATTAATCTCAATAATCACGTTTGAGGTATTGGAGCCCTAAAATTTCTGAACTGACGACAGCAAACGACTGTGTTAATTTATAAAGAGCATCAGAAAAAAATTATTAAAACCCATGGACTCTGTAAAGAATGGTAAAAAAGTACTTTCACCCAAGGAAATCTGTAAACGAAGTCTATTTACAGTAAATGTCTACCTTAATACATTATTGTTGTTAATTACCTTTGTTTTAATGCCCCTTGTTTTATTATTATTATTATTATTATTATTATTATTATTATTATTATTATTATTATTATTATTATTGTTGTTGTTTTATGTGGGAGCGCCATTTGTTTGGTGCACCTCTGTTATGGCGCCTGGGAGTGGGACACATAGCCTTTTTGTGTCCCCTACCCCCACAGGAGTAACATGTAATGTTATCATCTATCAAAGAGTACAAAACTTAAAAGTTCATAACTAATGAAAAATTATTAAAACCCATGGACTCTGTAAAGAATGGTAAAAAAGTTTACCCAAGGAAACCTGTAAATGAAGTTTATTCACAGTAAATGTCTACCTTAATACAATATTGTTGTTAATTATCTTTGTTTTGATGCCCTTGTTTTTTGTGGGTGCACCATTTGTTTGGTGCCCCTCTGTTATGGCGCCTTGGAGTGGGACACATAGTCTTTTTGTGTCCCCTACCCCCACAGGAGTAACATGTAATGTTATCATCTATCAAAGAGTACAAAACTTAAAAGTACATAACTATTGTGTTTCTGTGTGGGGATCGACATATTAGTCTAATACTCCCAAATTATTTTCGTGATATGTTTACTCTTGCAAGCCAAATACATTCTTATAAAGCAAGAAATTCCAACCTTTTCTATATATCTTATTGTCGAACTAATCTTCGAAAATTCTCAATTCGATTTCAAGGTCCTACGCTTCTCAACTCGCTAAGTCGTGAAATTCAAAACAGTGAAAGTATCAGTTTGTTTGGCAAAAGACTTAAAAAATTCCTTCTTTCTAAGTTAAATTGACTCTTTGTTGAGCTACACACCTTTTCTTTACCTTTTCTTTTTCTTCTTCTTTTAAAAAAAAATTAATTGGAATTTTCTATCAGTACCCTTAACTTCTATGGTTTATCCTATAGTTCTAGGAAGCCTATAGTTAATAAGCCCCGGGCTTCTATATAGGCTTCCTAGCCTTTAACAAATTTAATATTGTAAATAGTTAGGTATGAACATTGTAATAGTAAGAATATTGTAATAGTAAGACACATAGCCTTTTTATGCCCCCTACCCTACAGGAGTAACATGTAATGTTATCATCTATCAAAGAGTACAAAACTTAAAAGTAAATAACTTATGAAAAATTATGAAAACCCATGGACCCTGTAAAGAATGGTAAAAAGTACTTTCACCCAAGCAAACGTGTAAATGAAGTCTATTCACAGTAAATGTCTACCTTGATACATTATTGTTGATAATTACTTTTGTTTTGATGCCCTTGTCTTATGTGGGAGCGCCATTTGTTTGGTGCCCCTCTGTTATGGTGCCTGGGAGTGGGACACATAGCTTTTTTGTGCCCCCTACCCCACAGGAGAAACCTGTAATGTTAGCATCTATCAAAGAGTACAAAACTTAAAAGTACATAACTAATGGAAAACAATTAAAACCCATGGACTCTGTAAAGAATGGTAAAAAAGTACTTTCACCCAAGGAAACCTGTAAATGAAGTCTATTCACAGTAAATGTCTACCTAATACATTATTGTCGTTAATTACCTTTGATTTGATGCCCTTGTTTTGTGTGAGTGCACCATTTGTTTGGTGCCCCTCTGTAATGGTGCCTGCGGGTGGGGCACATAGCGTTTTTTTGTCCCCTACCCCTACAGGAGTAACATGTAATGTTATCATCTATCAAAAAGTACAAAAGGTGCATAACGATTAACATATTTTTCTGTAGTATATACAGTTATATAGGCGACTTAAATTGCAGTTCCACCTTCATCTCTTGACTTGCAGGCCTTGGCCTTCTGGCCATAACCATGACATGTATAGCATCCTGTAAAGAGGTACAATAGGAAGTTAAACTGCCTAAAGAGTGTTTGGTTATGAGCAAGGTAAATAAATATACAGTGAAATTTAACATTGTAATAAATTTGCTGTCTTTTAGTTATGACAGTAGTTTAACACACAAACATATCGCTGAGTATTACCTCTTGGAAAAACAAGACTTTGGAACAAACAGTAAAAGTATACCAACAGCTGGTATTGAGTATGCCTCTCTTTAACACTTTCACTCAATCAGCAGTTACCTTTTTAATTCATATGCAAAAAATCAATTGCCAGTTACTTTTTCATCTCTTGTGAACCTTATCCCCGATTGTGATCATTACCCCACTAGACAACAATCGCTCATTTATTTCACTTACATGTAGTGAGGGTTTCAAGGTCCTCACATTTTGAACAATATCTCGATTTCGCTATGGAATTGACCTATATCCATCCAAGTATAAACAACTTTATGTTAAAATGTGCAAATAACTTGATGCACTATGATTGACGAAATCAAGTGCATTAAGTAACTATTGTGCCAAGGTGATGTAACAGGCTGTACAAGCACAAGCGGCAATCCTGAAAGGTAGTCTAGGAAATATATTTCTCGCCATCTCAAGTCTTTGCTGTATGGTTGAAGCATTATGGATTCTGAGCTTTTATTGGAATTTATTTGGAATTTTCCAGACTACCTTTTGGCATTGATTTTTTTAAAAATATTTATTGCTTTTTTACATTATTTTTTTACGAGGTGTGATCTAATTGTAGACATTGTAGACTTTAGAGCCTGCACCAAGCTTCTTCTCGAGATATTTCTTTACTGGGGCAATCGCTTTTCGTTCCTCTTCGGTTTTCTTTCCGAAATCTTCACTTATACCAATGAGCTTCCCCCCAATGGGTTGTCCTTTAATCCAGCAGCGGCATTTGAGAGCACTTTCATTTTATCAGAGTAGCGCAGGAAGGCCACATGTATCGGTCTCGGTCTTTGTTTACCTCCGTTGTCGTTCCGTAGCTTTGTAAGCGTTCGATGCGCTCGTTCGATTTCCACCTCCCATCCGCAGAGTGTTTCCAAACCCATGTGCGTTGATACAAAATTCTGAAAAAAGCCTATACAATCGTCTCCTTCAGCTTTCTCTGGCACATTATAAAACACAAGATTGCTCCTCCGTGACCTGTTGCGCAGTTCTTGGACCTCCTTTTCTAGCGCTTCAACCTTGCTTTTATCGGCTTTTTGCTCGGTAGCCATCTTTGCATCTTCAACATCTTTCCTCATAGAGTTCAAGTCAATTTTAATTTTGGCACAGTATCTTTGAGCTCTTTGGATTCAGTTTCAATTTTCTTTAGCCTCACGTGGATTTGATCCTTCAAGTCAAGCTTCTCTAGTTTCTTTAGCTTCTCAAGGATAGATTTTATCATGGCGTTGCCCGCTTCATCGCCCACTTGCATCCCTTCTTCGTCTTTGCTACTTGGAACGCGAAAGCGCTTTTCGCTCGGTTTCTTTGAGCTCATTAAGCTTGTGCTTAAGGGTTTTAAAGTTTTGCGTTATACTGGCCTGAAGACGTTGACAAAATTAGCTTATAAACGTTGTTTCGGTGGAGGTCAAGCAGAATACGTCTAAACCATCTTGCTGCCTATGCAAATATATGTCGGCATTGATGCTTACGCTTTTACATTTTTTTTTGGACAACCTTTGTTGAAACAGCTGTATTCACTTAGCACGAGGCAAATAATTGTTTTCGTATAATTATTAAGGTGATAATTAGGGACAAGCAAAGAAGTTACTGAAGAATGACGATTGGTTCATTTCATCAATCAATGAACAGTAACATGCAGTCTTGCACTGATAACATGGTATATCAATTGACTGCACGTGCCTGAATATACATGTATTAAGCCTAAGGAGAACAATAATTACTTGAGTTTAGTTGCACACGCAGGTGATTATATCACTGGAGCAATTATTTTTGTTTTGTTGCTGTTGTTGTTGTAGCTATTTGTTTGTTTTTTCATCTTATTTGCTCTTTAAATCAGGAACATCAATAAAATCAGAAGACAACCATATTGTAAATTAGTGGTTGGGAATTATAATCAGTTCGCAATTGGTGATTATCGCAAGTTATAATTTAATACTCTACCAACAAGAACAAGCACATCCCTATAATCACGCGAGTAAATAACTGAAAACCTCTACAATGCACGTACTCCACGCCCAGAGCTCAACCTTGCATATGTGGAGTTAAAATGTATGCAAGCAACATTATGGGTATGTGCATCAGCAAATATCTATATCCTTTGCATTTGTGAAGGATTAATCTTACAAAAAATATTTGCTATTCAACACACATTTAATGTTTTTAACACTAAAACAGCATTTGGGGTTAAAAGTGTACCCAAATTTCATCATGTGAGTTGGTATAAAAGCTGATGCCAATCTCCATAACAATAACCTAGAAAAAAAGTCCTGATATATTGGAAAGCCGTTTTGCAATAATTAGGATGCTGCAACGTTATTTGTAATTTGTGCAACCAACATACTGACACCCTTTTACTGTAAACAATACTTTTGTGTTAAGGATTTCTTACCTAGACATGCTGTTG
Organism: Pavona decussata; assembly: GCF_977016875.1. Lineage (NCBI taxonomy): Eukaryota > Metazoa > Cnidaria > Anthozoa > Scleractinia > Agariciidae > Pavona > Pavona decussata. The sequence continues at coordinate 1,141,689 of NW_028145674.1, forward strand.
ATCAGTTTGAGGCATTCCAAACCTGAAATTGTTCCCTTATTTATTCAATTTTAAGGGGTCATTTTTTTACAATCAGGCATGCACCACTGTCACGTATGGTATGGGTATTTTCCTCCTCTTGCCCTCCCCTGCATCCATAGTAAACCTAGGAAATCATGGATAGTATACAATCCAATTAGTTACTCTTACTTCTAACTCCTTTTGTTATTTTTTCTGCAATAAAATGGAAGTAATAATGAGATGTTAAGATGGGATGATGATATGAAAGTTGATGTTTTGTTTAAGTGATCTGAAAATTTGGATTGTGAGGGAAAGGGAGCACGCTTTTAAATTTGGCCAGAATTGTAAACACACCTAGTTAATCAAACATGTAAAAAAAACGAAGGGAGAGTTATCCATAAAATGAACGATTTTACTTCCTTTGAACACCAGTCCAATGATACTTATCACCCCGCCGCTCCTTATTCACATCTAAAGGAAATTGAAACGAGGATAGGCTTAACAATTAAAGAATCACAGCATGTGTATTGTAATACTCACTCCGTGGATGGTAGGGGGGATTTTCTTCATTGTCTGATTCTGTTACTGCGTTGAAAAATAAAATAAGGCTCCACACAATTTAAAAAATCACAGTTTTCTGTTTGTGAGAGCTGGGAGATAACTGATTTTCTAGTACTTAGAAACAACACCATCCAACTTAAAAAAGAGCTCAAGTATTATTACCAAGTGATGGGTCTAATGGGTGTGTGTGGAATTCTAAGTGCTACTTTCTTGTTTGGACTCTAAGGGAGCTGCACATTGAACTCATTGAATTTGAACCTGGATTTTGGCCAAATGTCTTGCTGAAACTTGAATTGTTTTTTAAGTCATATGGCCAAAGTTATTCTTGGATTACATATCATCTACTTCTGTGCTGTATGCGAGAAGCCAATTTCTGTTTGTGGTGACTCGGGTTCAGTATCTATAACTACATCCATGTCAAAATCATCATTTGGTGCAGTATCCAAAGCTACATCTACAGTAAACTCATTTGTATCACTGTCATCACTGTGATTATTTGCATCGGCTGTTCCAGCTCTCTCTAGGGTTTTTCGGCTGTGTATAAAAGTGGGACGGGGACAAGGGGACGGGGACATTGGGACGCGTGTGTGGGGACTTGGGACTTGGGGACGCGAGGGGAGGGACGTGGGGACATCTGGTATGGGACGTGGGACGTATGGGACGCGGGGACGTGTGGGACGGGGACGCGGGAGGTAAAGTCGGAGGTAAACGCGATATCTCTTTCTTCGTGAAACTGTGTTATTTAACCACATCGGACACCTTATGATGTTTACACAAAATATTTCTTCATATAGGAGTAGCCGCACTGACTATCTTGATTAGGGTTAAGCACTGTTAGCAAGCATTTACTGTTAGATTTGCCACTAAAAATATGTCAAACAAAATAGAATATTGTTTCAATAGTTGAATCCCCCGTGGTTTAGAGGCACATGCAATAGATTTCGGAGCTAGCACTCCGGGGTTGGAAGTTCGCTTATGCCACAAGTAATCTAGTTTCCTTTTTTATTTATTTGGAATCGAAAATAAATTTTGGCGACCGCTACCCACCCTACCCTGCTTAAGGCTCCAATTTTCTATCAGCAAGAAGACCAGGACAGCGGTTTCACTTTCTTCAATGCAGGGGGTCTTGGCCGAGTCTTCGTTTCGTAAACAGGCATGGAGGATCGAGGATTTCCACGGTAAGTTTCTACTGCTTTTGCTTTGATCATCACGCAACCCTTGCACATCCCTGACTATAATATACAGAAGTTTTAGGTTCAGAGATGTCTTCGGCTAAACTGAGCGTTATAACGTACGCAGATTTTGGAAAAGATATCTCGATATTTCACCACGTTGTGCATTGGTTTGCTCGATTAAAAGCGGCGTTTAATTCTTTCGCAGAAGGGAAATAACGACATCCAGTTCACTGTTTGGCAAGCGCGATCACTTCTCGCTTTACAACTCACTGCCACTTCTTATTTTAAGGGCCGTAAAGCATTATAGGAGATTCGTACATAACCGACTTGCCCTTGGGTGAATGAAAGTGTAACACAGAGGGTGGACGACCTGTGGCAGAAGCCGTGTCAGTCATTGAAAATATCCGATAAGCCATGGAAAAAAGCATTTTCATGTCACTATTAATCAAAGCGGGTTTTCTCTAAAAGTATTCAAGGTTTGTCTGAGGAGGCCAGAATGAAAAAAAAAAGAGTCAGCAAGTACCACGTTGTGAACGGAAGGCAAAATAAACTCATTATTTTAATTTATGAAAACTTCACTTACATAATAAAGAATGTTTACATATTGACAAAACTGTCTACACCCAGAGGAAATCAATCTAACAAATTGCAAAACTGTTTTTCTGGTTAGCTAAGTCACTTTGCAACGAGACAGTTCAGTCAAATAACATGAACGTGAACAGCATGCTTTAATTTGTAAACACGTAATTCGGCTTATTGACCTTCTAATATTTGGTTGCTTTGTACGTTTATCTGGCCGCAAACTAAACTGCCAAGTAACTCTTTTACAAACATCTTTTCACTTACTTTTGCAATTGTGTAATCTGAAGAGTTGTAACACTGAACTACCGCTGTAATAGCAAAAGGAACTTAGGACACTAGTTGCAATAAAACTGTAACGAGGAATGACTTGGTAACAAGCCATGAAAGGTATCCTCCGACTAGTTTTGCCTCGCGTATCCCTAATTTCATAACAAATTGTAAGCAAATTATGATAATCTTCATCTCATTTTCAATAACTTGGAATGATTGCAACCATTGTCGTAGAAATGTAAATAGAATATGAACGACGTTACAACGCTAGTGCTCACTGCATAGTCAACAAAATTTCACTTTATAACTTACAGTTGATGGAGGCCAAAAATCCCCTATTGATTGAGAAGCAACCGCATGGTATGCATCGCACCTAATGCAAACAATTACTCTGAAACTTGTTAAAAAGGGCAGGTATCGCCTCAAAATGAAAACACAAACCAGTACTTAGTAATAATAGTTTTAAATCTTAACTACATGCTCTGTTTGCTGACGTTCAACGCTTTTACTCGTAAGTAGTGTTTCCGGCATGGAACGTTTTACAGTGTTGTTCATTTATAGTGAAATGTTCAACTGCTGAAAGAGGAAATCTTTATGCTCCTTGTTCAGGCGTTGCTTGACAATGGGATGAATGTCTAATTGTGCTCCGTCAAAGGTAGCGCTACTGATGCTGTTTCCTTTCTGAACGCAAGAAATATTTACATGAAAATAGACAGCCTGTTCCTTTCCAACTCTCAAGATCCCTGTATTTCTATCTTTCCAGGGACGGTGTTCTTTGTGTGTAATGGCGACGTCATGCGGAGGAGGAAAGAGTCCACCATCGGCCTTTCGAGCGAATTTGATTCCACATCCTGTACAAGTTGTCACTCGGGGATGATCAGACAGGAACACAAGAGAATACGAATTGATGTCCTCACGATGCCCTTCGTCTGTCTCTGCTAGACTTTCTTGCAAGACTTCGTGTTCTCCATTTCTTCGAACAATCTTCATTTTCACGGGCTGGCAATTCTGAGATGGAGTTTGCACTCTGTCTACATGTTCAACGATGAAGTTCTCTTTCTCCTTGGTCTTCTTCGCTCTTCTTCGTTGATGTGGCTTTTTACCAGCACTGCCAACATCCAGCCCATAAGTAGACATTTTTGTCACACTTGTCTGTACACCAGTTTTCTTGTGCCATGTTACGAAATCTACGAGTTTGCCCTTGAATTCTGCTGCCGCCAGTGTGTGAGCGCAAAGACTGGAATGGTTGTATGTGGGACAGTCATCATCGCAACAGAATTTACCATTTTTGCATTGCCTTATAACATGCGGTTTCGCTGATGTATCCGATGCTACCAATAGAGTATCGTCTTCCCCAAAGCCATGTCTAACTTTATTCATTCGCAAGAGCCTCTAGGCCTTAGAGAATTGATGGGATAAAATGCTTTCTGGGATACCAGAGATGCCGGACTGTGTATGTGATATGGAGAGTGTGGAAAGCGTTTGTGACATGGGACCACTTTCTTTGGCTCTTCTGGTGTACGCTCTTCTGTCCGTAGGATTCATCTTTCTCCACTTTTCTGGGGATATCTTCAGGTGCTTATATTCATCTGAGAGTCTGCATTCCCCCTGGTCAATTATTGCTCCTTCCAGCAACGAATCTTGTTCCTTCACAAGTTCATGGCTCTTTTCAATAAGCGTTACGAGGTTCACACGTTTGTGGTCCGTCTTGAGCTTTAACAGGTGGTTTTCTGCTTCATTGTCGTTTATTGTGTATAGGGAATCCCCAAGTCCCGCCTTTTGTCGCATGGGTTTCAGCATCGATGCGTTGATCGTGTCAGCAACATTTTTGACAAACCAGTCGTAGAATGTGGGAGTTTGGTATGTGATTTCCCATTCTCGAGCATTCCAAACATCCTCCAGTGAGCACAGTTTTGCATAAAAGTCATCCGAATCATCGGAATCCACAATTCCGTGATACGAGATAGCTGCTACATTATGACCAAATATGTCGTCGAGAAATTCATTTTGGTAACGCCCATTGATGCCTATACTGGAGAGTTTCATTTCAATGTTTTTACGCAGGTGGATAAAACAACGATGATGGTCAGCCAAGGGAACTCTTCATTGAATGCATTTGACAAAGCACGTTCGCCATCAGTGCCGAAGGCTTGAAGAGACACGGTGTTTGGATTGAATCGCTTAACTGATGAGGCTAAATATTGGTACGTTTGTTTCGTTTTGCTCTGATGAACAAGCATGGGACCAAGGAAAACAGGTGATTTACCTGTGGTTACGTTAACAATTTTGCGGCACCTGTAGGTCGTTGGAGTCACGCTAAAATTGCCAAGATTGAATGTTGGATCAATACCAAGAATTGAAAAATCGTCTTCCTGACAACAGTACAGCTCGATATCTTTTAGCTGCCTGTCAGTGGCAAGGAAGGCCATAGGCTCTGGTGCACCAACTACCTCTCTGACATAACCATCTTTAGTTTTGCACTTTTCCATAGCTTCAAGCAAGATATCTCTACTGGAACTAGCTGACGGCATAAAGGATGCCGAAGTAGACGATAATACGTTCTGCACCTGCCTGGAATTTCGCGGCAGATCACTTTTAGAGCGGCAAAACTCCAATCCCCCCTTCTGACGTACAGCTTCGAAAAAGACCTCTCGGGGTTGGCAGCTTCTGGATATTTCTTTCAGCTGTTCGAATGTGCTTGGTTTCGTTCGAACATAAGGCTCTGTGTTGTTTTTTGAATTTCCATGTTCCTTAAGGTTCAAAAGGGTTTCTTCACCTTCAAAGTAATACTGAAGCAATGCCAGTCGGTGCCTTCTCGACTTGCTATCATACACGAAAGACATCCGCTTCCGATATTGTGCCTCCTTGTCGTGGTGAAGATACTGCTTAACCACCATGATGTAATCAGCGTCTGTTCTTTTCTGCCTTGTCACTTGAACATCCAGGATATGGCCACTTTTGTTTCTCTCAACAGCAATATAGCTTTTCGGGGAGCCAATATGGAAACACTTGCCAAGATCTTCCGCCCGCACATCTTCGGGGTGGGGGAGAGCATCTAAATCTATTACAAACGAAGCATTCTCCATCACCTGAAGGGGGACTTCAGTGCAACATGGTTCTTTCACTCTCAGCAGAATGTCTACACTCTCTTTACTGGAATATGGTGATTGTCTGCCTTTCTCGTAATAAGGAAGGCGGCTGTCGTCTTCGTAATACTTCTTGAATTCCTAAAAAAAAAAAAACATTGTTTCATAAGACATTCTATAAAACAGCACCTTCATGTTTAATTAACCCATTGCTATTTTGGGATGATTCGTTAATCACCAACTGACGATTCTAAAAGTCGGAAAACTGTTACAGTGGTTGGTCTCGCTACAACTTTGATGGAACAAGGAACGATAAAAATGACTTAAACTGCGTGCGCTAAGAACAATCATGGAACCTCAGTGGCTCATTTGGGTAATATAAACTATGTAGAGTAGCTTGATCTTGAAAATTACTTCCTTAAACAGTCATTTTCATGTATAACGTCGCTTTTGAGGGAAGAAAAAGTACTGTAAAACGGCGTTTTTCTACGGTTGTAGCTTATTTAGAAAATTGTCACTTTAAAATTGAGACCACTGACTGTCATCATAAAAATGTTTGGACTGTAGTTCATGATTATCTCGCGAATGAACTGACTGGAGAACGAACGGTTTGTATATTAGCTGGAGAATCACCCTAAAATGTCAGTACTTATTAGATACCGTATAAGTTATCATTATGTGTCACTCAATGTACCTGCCTGACTCGTGTCGATTATCTCGATTGCTCGCCTTACAAACGCGATTTCCTCCCACACAACCGTTTTGCTGTATATATAAAAATAATAATAATAAAAGGAAATTAACCAACTCTTGCATCATCCAAAAACGTTCACCACTGGAAAGGGTGCCTTGAAAGAAAAGTGATTTGTGATTTGTCGAAAAGTAACGAAGATATAGCTCCTCGAAGTCGCGAAACTTTTCAGACGTTTGTATGGTGGGGACAAGTTTACAAACGTCTATAAATTTTTGCAACTTTGCCAATGTTACCAATTTGAAGGCGCTCTGTCCAGTGGTGTCAAAGGAATTTCACTAACTGGTCCATGTCAAATGTTGAAAAACCCGTGGAGGGGTCTATTAGCATCCCCCAAATTTGCATATCCAAGAATTACCAGCTGCTTAATTACTTTTAAAACCTACCTCTTAATTTTCTTAGCATTTGGGGAATTGACAGGGCTGCTATCCGCCTAAATAAAATCAAAGGTTAAAAATTAATACAAAAATCAACATCACCCAAATTTAACCTGGACTGATGTGTAAGATTTTTAATTTGCGTTAATCTTCAATGGTTGTGGAAGGACACGTTGTTAATCCATTACTAGGCAGATCACATGATGAATTTATAGCTGAGATTTTAGCAACCTCTCGTTCCCATGGTAAAGCCTGAGCTGGTCAAACAAGCAAAACATCTCCTTTATTTAAAATGTATTCAAAATTCAGTTGGGGTTTTAAGTCGGACAATAAATCTTCTCTATTACAATAGATTGCCCTGGCGTACTAGTTATTATTGATACGAAGAAAATAAAAAAGGGTTGTCGTGACTATAATGTAGCTTGTTTTTGCACTTAATAACGAAACTACTACTGACAGGACAAAAAACCTTTAATATAGTAAAAGAACGTACCGTATCAAAGACTTCATCCTGACTTTGTTTGAAAACACTATAGAGAAAAAATGAAAATAGCAGTGTTAACGAAAACTTGAAATCAGAATTGCTGTGCAACCTCATGACCCTATTTCAATGAAAATATCATGTTACTTTAATCTAGAAACATTAGCAAAGAAGCCAAGTTGGCCGTGAACAGCCACGCAAAGTGACAATGCATTCTTTCTATACATGTAAAATACTGTAGTAACATTAAGGCTTTTTTATACATGCAAAACAACCGAAATAATCGTGACGAAGCACACCTTCTACTCCGCTTGCAAACTCTAGCATCTTCTGTATCTTCGTCCGATAAGTAGTTCAAATCTGAACAATCTGGCGACCAAAAATGCAAATCGTTAAACTAAGTATTGCCTATAGTATCCTTCAAGCTCAAAATTTACAAGATTCAAACAAGGATGTGTTAGGATTTTAGTGATAATCGAGACAAACGCAAGATAGCCTTACCTTGGAAATCCTCCATGACGATAAACGTGACTAAGAACCCCCAGCGTTGAATAAAGTGAGACCGCTGTCCAAGTCTCCTTGCTGGAATATTGGGACCATAAGGAGGGTAGGGTGGGTTGTGAAGAAAGAGGTATCGCATTTACCTTCGACTTAAACAATAAACATTAACGTCCCCACGTCCCCCGGGTCCCTATATTTGACGTCCCCGTCCCCGTCCCCGTCCCATACGTCCCCGCGTCCCATGCTTGATGTCCCCAGGTCCCAAGTCCCCACGCGTCCCAATGTCCCCGTCCCCTTGTCCCCGTCCCACTTTTATACACAGCCGGGTTTTTCTTTTCTTTGGAGATTTGCCAAACGTAGAGTGTAGGGTGAGGATTCTTGATTGTTCGCTCACCATCTACAAAATGATTGGCACAAACATATGATCCCCTCCCTCCAGATACTTTTCCGCTTAATCCTGGAGCAATGTTATTTATCCAAATTTAGTGTTTGTCCTTTGCTCGTGTAAACTTAAAGAAGCGCATAACTTTCACATGTGATCGGACTACGTATTTCTCAGGATATCTATCATCATTATTGCAGCCACCAACACAGCAGCGAGCTTTCTTGGGCTTGAGTGACATAGAAAAACCTAAAATGAAACAAATCAGTTGTGTCTGGCTAAGTAAAAATAGTGATTACTTTTGAGTTTATAAACAAAAACAGATTTTGATGTAAAATAAAAGCCGAAACTACCAACGATCGATCAACTGAGGAAGTTTCAGCAAATCACAACATAAAAGAGATAGTTTACATTACTTTATTATGATTTAGCATAAGGTTTGAGCTCTCAAATTAGTAAAGGCTGCGTTATAAGCTGTGGAAGTGACTTCCTGTTGGCCATGTGCTCGTAGCCTGTGTCACACAACTTCACAAGGCCCAAAACATTTGCTGGAAATCGGGTGAAATATCGACGCTACGGGGCTGATTTTCTTTTATACAGAACTAGAAAATTTACTTACCTTCAATGTGTGGCAAGCTCGGATTTCAAGATTGAGTAGACGAGCTTTTATTACGGAAATGTAGCTGGCGTCCACTTCGTTCACGAATATTTTACAACGAAATGTATTGGAATAGGTAACCGCACCTCCAGAGTCTTTGCCTACCCGTCAAAATGGCATCGAAAAACGTGATGAGGCCTATTACAACATTGTCATTCTTAATGTCATTGTGAATGATGGTCTTGTCACGTAAATAGCAAAGGCCATCACAAAGCTGTGTTATAATGTAAACCCAGCTTTCTAATCCTGATCATCGCCAAGTATTCCGGTCATGACGCGCCCGTAAACTACCAGCGGTCTCAACGGAAAAAGGTTGTATTGAAAATGGCGGCCAAAAGGGCACGTTTTGCTCTTGATTACGAGCAACTGCATAATGTCTCCAGCGTTGTGCTGTGCGATACCAGAAGGCGAGAGCTTAGTAAGAAGTACCCGAAAACATATGATGTGGAAAGAATAATCCACAGTAGAAATTCACAAAATGCGAGTGTTATTTGAGCGCAGTTGTAATTCAGTGTTGTCAGATGTTTTTAGAGCTTCAGCTATTAAACTTGAGCTTGAAAACTGATTGTCATGGCTACTTTTTTTCGTTTGTGTGTAAAAAGTACTTGTAGATAATCATTAGGAATTTTTTTTTCATGCGATCTCCCGAAAGAATTCTGAGTATCTTATATTAAGTGGAAGGGATGGCCTTTAGAGAAGTGCACATGGGAGCCACCAGAGCATCTCTCTCCAGAGTTATTAAGGTCAGTATTTTCTTTATATTACGAAATCGTTTATTTAAAAAGTCTGTTTATGTTTTTGTAAAGACACCTAGAGAGATTGAAGATTTATTTAACTGCACAACACAGAAAATTGTACTAATTGTACATTTTAAAGGTCTACAAATTAAAATTAATTTTGATTAAGTTCATGAAAAACTAGCAACATGCTTAGTTTAGTTTATTGTTTTGCCATATTAGTTGCACAAAACTGATAGAAACTGATTGGAAACTGATAGAGAACTGTTTTATATTAGTCCAGAGCTTTTTTTAGTTTTCTAGCACAAGTTGTTACCCCCATATCTTTAAGCCTTTCTCTATTATCGGTGGGGGTCATGTTCTCAATATCAACTTGATTGCTCTCACAAGTTTCAGACAGGTTGGATGTTTTCACAATTTGTGCAAGGTTAAGATTCCTTATAGCTATGTGCTTCGTTTACAACTGCGTTGTTTTAACTTTCAACTAAGTTTTAAGTAATTTACCTTGGCCTGAAAATTTCCTTATTCCTTTGTGGAGCATCATTAACCTACTAGGTTCATGGTATACCATGATGTGCATGTATGGGGACACTCTTTCCTTTTGGTAACCTTGACATGATGATCCCAGGGATGTAAATTTGGTAATCCGTTCTTGTGCCTGTGATTATAAAAAGTGTTTATTAGCCACATTTAGTAAACGACATATAGCATTATGAATACTAATTATGCCATGTTTACATTCAAATGTTTAGTGCAGTTTAAATTGACCGAGATCAAGTTAACTGTACGTAAGTAGAGTAGTGCAGTGTTTATACTGGCTGAAATAACCAAAGTTAATCTGTCAACACTGCCAAAAATCAAATTGGCGGGAAATACAAGTTAATGCGCGCAATTTTTAAAACATGGTCGGTATTAACAAGAAAGCGGTGGCTCTGATAGTCATTGCCTTTTTCTTTTTAATTCTTGAGAAGCAAGTAGAAGCGTCTCGATTACGGCAACTGCTAATACTACAACACCATCAGGTATGTGCTACCCACGCGGTTACAAATAGTTGAAGGCGAGATTAATTTTTTTTTGATAGATTAGTGGATGATATTGTAACCATCAGGTATGTGCCAGGCACGCGGTTACAAATAGTTAAAGGCGAGATTAACTTTTTTTGTTAGATTAGTGGATGATATTGTAACCATCAGGTATGTGCTACCCGTGCGGTTACAAATAGTTAAAGGCGAGATTAATTTTTTTTGTTAGATTAGTGGACAATATTGTAACTATCAGGTATGTGCTACTCACGCGGTTACAAATAGTTAAAGGCGAGCTTAGGTTGTTTTGGTTAGGTTAGTGGATGATATTGTAACCATCAGGTATGTGCTACCCACGCGGTTACAAATAGTTAAAGGCGAGATTAATTTTTTTTGTTAGATTAGTGGATGATATTGTAACCATCAGGTATGTGCTACCCATGCGGTTACAAATAGTTAAAGGCGAGATTAACTTTTTTTGTTAGATTAGTGGATGATATTGTAACCATCAGGTATGTGCTACCCATGCGGTTACAAATAGTTAAAGGCGAGATTAATTTTTTTTGTTAGATTAGTGGACAATATTGTAACTATCAGGTATGTGCTACTCACGCGGTTACAAACAGTTAAAGGCGAGCTTAGGTTTTTTTGGTTAGGTTAGCACATACTTGACGTATTGAATACTTCCGCTGATCAAATGTACGGTGGATCTGTCCTCTTCCCGTCGATTCCCGCCAAATTCAAGCGCTTTTGTCGCAGGTAGGTTGTGTTTGCTCGTTTAAGACATATTTCTTGTCGATCTTTTGTTTGTTGTGCCTCGAAGGGGACCTTTTAGTTAACTTTTTTCACCATTATAACTTTACGAGGCAACTAAGCAGTATCAGTGTATTTTTGTGCCCTTTTTAACGTATCGTACATCGAAACGTGACTTATCGTAGCGGAATGCGAATATCGTCCATCTGCCTCTGGTTGTAAAAGCCAAAGGAGTGAAAATTATACAACCATAATAGTAATCAAAATGAGCAAATAATGATTTCTACTTAGTTGAATTTATTTGACTGCGCCTAAAAAATATTGTATTAGTACGAATCCGAGCACATCCACAGGGCACTAAGTTCAGTCTGCCAGGGAGGGGGGTCGGGGATGGTACTCTGAATATTTTTGGGTAGGGGTCTCAAATACCCTTACCCTGACCATATTCAGCTGCATATTATGACCCTTCCGTATATCTAGACAAGATGCCAACAATTCCTTCCCTTTTCGAGGCTAGAGCAAATATCTATGATTTTCATATCTATCCAAGTCTTACCTGTTGAAACACCCTACCCTTCATGCCAGCACATACCTATATACCTTATATGGGAGTGTACCCCCCCCCCCCCCCCTTCAGGATAGAGTGCTGTCAAACTTTATGTACAAGCAATGCTACAGGTGCAGACTTATTTGTAAATTTCAAATCATAATGCAAGTTGATGGAGATTAATTATTGTTGGTTCCATGACTCTCACAGGGAATATAGTCATTGAATATCCTTTTAGATAACAATGTTTTTAAAGTATATATTTTGTCAAATCTATAATAATAATATGCAAAATTTTGTTGATAGGTATGGAGGAAATAAACAGCATCGACGACCTTGTGTCAAAAGTCATGAATGTTTCCCTTCCATGGGAAGATTTCTGCCCTGCAGAAATCACTGAGTGGCTAGATGTATTCTCGCGTGCTCATGGCACCAGAAAAGAATTAGTATTTTTCGGAGTACTATCCACCATTGGTGCCCTTTTGGGCAAATCTGAGTTAAAGCTGTTTTCCACATACAAGGAGAGAGCGAACCTCTTCTTTGTAGCCCTTGCACCATCAGGGGCAGGAAAAACCCCAGCAGCCCAAATAAGCTGCAGTAACCCAATTATGAAATATCTTGAGCCTAAGATTGGAAGTGAAAAGCAGTTGTTGGTAGACAACTCCTCTTCATCCGGACTGTTTAACTACTTTTTAAATGAACAGTCGGTACCAATAATGTGTATCGATGAGTGCCAAGCATTCTTCAGTAAAATGGTTTACCCTTCTAAGGGTGTCAACGATCAGGCACTCACTATGGAGCGTGTCTGTAAACTTTATGACGGAGATGCCTGGTATTGTGTAAAAGGCAGCAAGGGGAAAAGAAGTGGAACACAGTTTGCAGCTTTGTCCCTTATTGGTAACACGACCCCAAAGTTATTCCTGAAGAAAATCTGGGGAAAGGCTGTGGACAGTAAAAATGGGTTCGCGGACAGATTTCTGCTGTATTGCTGCGACCGAGAAAATGTTTCAATTGAAGAGAAAGAAAGTTTCTCAGAAAGGCTGGATGAATTTCCAGTTACATCATTAGATGTTGTCTACGAGAAAATTTATGCCGAGCACAACACTTCGGACCATGCAGAGTATAAACTTAGCCAGTCCGCGAAAGAATGCTATCAGAAGTTTGCCAGGGCAACTCCAGAAAGTGGCACAGAGAAATCAAACTCCAAAGCTGGGAAAAATGTTTTAAAGTTGGCTCTTGTGCTCCATGTTTTCTACGACCGTCTCAAGAAAGCCCTGGATTCCTCTGTTGGTACGACACCCAGAGTTATCACAGAGGACCTAATGAAGAAGGCAATCAGTCTATGTTCAACACTTTCACATGTCAAGGCATTGATGGATCTGGTAAGGATTTCACTGACAGTTCAATAGCAATATTATTCTAATCATATAGTTCAATAAAATATCCATACCTCCCTATAGAAGGTGTTAACCCACTCATCTTTAAAGTACGATGAGGCTTCTTACATTTCTTTATCATTTGTATCTTAAAAAAACCTTGGAATTTCCACTCTCTTCTTTTTTTTGGGGGGGGGGGAGGGGTGGTGGGGAGTATGGAGCTAACACCCCTTTGTATTTGACAAGAATGCTAAGTTCTGAACTTAGAGCACTTCAGTATTTCTTGTAGGTTGCTGATGTACTGTATTATTGTAGTCATACAGGGTACAAAGAAGGGCCAGTGGATTTTGCTGTCAGGCTTGGGGATTTTACCCATCTTCTTGCCCAAAGGGCAAGTGAAAGTTTTTTGGGGAAGTTTCTTAAGGAATTAATTCGGTCAAGCTGGAAAATGGAACTTCTTTGACAGTATTACATTGTGTGGTCCAGGAATAATCATACCTCCCCCATGGAAGGTGTTTTCTTTTGAACCTCCCACCCCCTGGAATTTCCAGTTCAGCTTCATACTTTTCTTTAAACAATTTGGCTGTTGAGACCCCCCCCCCCCCCCTCCCCTTGGAATTTCCATTGACCTTCCATGAGGAGAGTATGGATATTTGTGGGAACCACACATTTGTATTGTAAGTTTCCATATAAGCAACAACAACCTTTATTGGCTCTTTAAACTGAATTTTTTTTATTTTATTTGTAAATAACATCAAGAGAGTCTAGGGGGTAAAAGATCCACATTTTTTTTTCGCGTTAGCCCCCATACCTGTTTATACTATTATTTTTTTTTTAAAAAGAGAAGAAGCAGAACATGGAGCTGTAAGAGATGAAACTGGAAACATGGATTTTAAATTAATATGCGGGCCACATTTTGATTAAAAAAAAAAAATCACTCCTTGGAAGAAGTATAATTGTATGCATTGGATGTATGGAGACCCTGTTAAAATACAAGCCTTTATGTTTGTGTTGTATTTTTTTGGGAAGTAGAGCCTACAACGACACTCTTATGCTTTTATTCAGGCCAACTGTACTTGGGTAATAGGTCCCCTGAGCTGGCCGGTCCACCCTTTTTACCTTTTTTTTTTTTGAAGTTTTTTTATCATGATGATGATCATCAGTAGTAGTTATTCTTCATTACAATTAATATCATTACGATTTTAGGCTGCCACACTGAAGGAAGGGGAGCACACTATTCGAACTGGTGCATCAGCTGATGAAATAAAGCAGAGGGCTTTAGGTGAAACAGCTGACATGTTCACGACAGCGAAGAGAGTATACACCAGTTTCTCTTCAATTCGTCGCCCATCACCTTCTTTTGTAGTTGACCAGTTCAATGAATTGGAGAGAGAGGGTCTTGGAGTTTTTAAGAACATCCACCGCTCTAAAGTCTTTTTCAAGAAGGTACCTGAATTATTCATCAACGAAGAATACAAGCTTGGTAAACACAATACCACATTCCAGACTTACAAACAATTCTTTGAGAAAACTGATGAATTCTATGACGACAATCAGCGCCTGGAGCTCGTAAGGCAGTACCCATGGAAAGAGGATGCCCAAAGGTGGAAATACCTCCCTGTCCCTGAACTAACCCAACAGCAATAAGATTTAGTGCCCCTTTAGTCTGAAACACTAAAGTATGGTTGTTGACATTATCATCAAAAATTATAAATATATAATAATACTGCTCCCATAAATACTTGCATCTGATTGGCCGACAGTAGAACAATTTATCATTGTATCACTGCTGAACAATTGAAAATTAATTGTATGACTGTCGTTCAGAGTTTCGCGCCAAAAACGGCGGCTGCACCACTGTCACAACTAGTTTCTAGTCTACTTCAAGGGTATTCATTTTGAGAAATTGTCATAAAGGCTAGATTTTAAGTAGACTCATAAAATCAAAGTAAACTCATCATCATCAACTTTCAAAGCCAAAATAAGCAAATCAATTCAAAAAGACCGCCTGGCACATTTTTTAATCTGTTTAAACCTGATCTTGCTGTGCTCGATTGGATGCTTGTATTTATGGTAGCATTATTATCAATAGGAGAACTGTACTTTTTCTCAAAACAATTAGGGATTAATTGTAGTCATGAACAAATTGGTCTGATCTTTTTACTCATACAATTAATCCCTAAAAATTTTTATTATTGTTTCTCGAATAGACCGTTTTCCTATACAAATTGATTTTCAAATTATATTCTTCACAAAAATTGATGATGCTTCACCATTATTTAAAATAAATATGAAATTTTAAAACCTTGCCCATGCAACATTTACTTTCATGGTGAAAACATATTTGTTTTAATCACAATTATCATTGTTACCCCCTTGCTTATCATGTTTTGTTTATCGTGTTGAAGATGTTTCAAAATTGTTAGGGTTGTCAGTGGCACTGCCATTGTTATAATAACTACATTTATTTCAGATAATTATAAATTCTTAAATTCTATAATAAAAACTATTGTATAGCTATATGAACTGGAACAAAATAATAAACATTTATATGTTAAACTAAAATCACTACATTTCAGATTACCGGTATTATAAGTTCTTAATTTTTATTTATATGTATTTTCTCTGAATTTCAATCTATAGTTATTAATAGAAATTATTATCATAATAAAAATTATTGTATGACTACATGAACTGGAACAAAATAATGAACATTTAATATATGTTACACTAAAATTAGATTATTATATAAATTATCAAAATAATAAACATTGATATTACGAGGAATATACATGTGGTAGTTTATTTCAACTGTGTTATCATGAACAAGCCATAGTCAACTGACACATCCTTAAAAAAATCATGGAATTCCCTGCTTTTCATGAACAATCTATAAAATTCAAACGATTTTTTCTTCCACATTGATTTGAATCAAATGAATACTTTTGGAATCACATAATAATCATTATTAATTAATTATTATATGGCCATGTCTCATAAGGACTGGGGACTACTGAATTGACAAATTTGATTGCCTGAAATCAATATTGACTGTGGTCTAGATCCTCCCATCCAGACCAGTTAAATTTTACGGTAAAAAAGTTGCAAACTAAAATGCCAAATATTGACTATTTTCTACTAAAAGTGCCAAAAAGCCTAACAAGAAAAAAAAAAGAGTAAAGAGGGAGGACAAGCAAACTTTGGCAGATTTAGGTTCAGCTCATTGCCATTCCCAATCAAAAAGGTCAGCCTGTACGAACCAGTTTCATTGAACAAATTACATTGTAGTTTTCTTGTTTGGCCATATAGTAAACATCTTATTAACCGAGCTTGGTCGGTCTGTATGGGAGAATCTTGACCTCAGCCGTGAGTACAGGCCTCACTGCATTCGGTATGTACTCATCTCTTAATCTCTTATGATTTTCAAGGTCCTAATAATGATTACAGTACTAAGATGTTACATTTTTTGTGTTGGCTGCATACAGGAGTTCCATTTCCTTTTTTTACCCACTTAAAGCTGCAACCTCTTTCTTCATCATGAGAGAAAAAAGGTTTTTTTGTCTGATGATCTTGTCCACCCACCTTTTTACTTTTTCATATGAGGGAATGCTAGTGACTCCAGCAGTTGTGATAACTTGCTTAAAGAGCTTAAAAATGTTTTCATAGTCAGGAGCGGCATTTTCTTGAGATCCCATCAGGCCATTGACCAGCTGCTGAAGGACAAAAATCTCAAAGTCGCCCAGTTTTTCAGGTGCCAGTGGCTCATTCTTTCTCTCCAAGTACTCCAATGAAGACAATGTGATGTCATCATGTTTCCTTCGTTTTCTGGTCTGCCCTTCTTTGACGGCTGCATTTTTAGGTCCATATGGGTTACCACAATTAAAGCATCTACATGATGGACTGCATCCTTGCAATGCTTGAAAGCATTTGCATCGTGAACCAAAGTTGCTGCAAAATGACCTTTCTTTGTCTTTTGCACCTCCTCGTCCACAAGAACAACACTGTGTCCTGACTTTGTCTGGACTTGCCTTGTTTAAGTCTTGGCATACTGCTCTCTCTTTTGGGAATACAGGGTCATAGTGACCTTTTCCTGACTGGTTAAAGGCCACGTATAGGGGTACACTGGTGAGTGGGCTCACCCTTGGCAGCAAGGGTATCACAGGGTAGCTGACGATAGACGAGAACACTACTATTGGGAGTTTTAGTATGTTCGTCAGGGCAAGCAAAACACTGTTTCCAAGTTCATAATCGAAGATGCCTGGTTCCAAGAATGATTGTGCAGTGTCTTCCAATGAAGATTTCTCAGAACTGGTTAAAAAACATGCATATTCCTCACTGTTAATCCCTAGCCATTCAACTACCACCAACTCTCTCAGTACAATGTTCCTGTTAGAGAGGTCTTGGTTCCTGTATATGTTTAAGGACTGTAAATGTTGCTTAACTGCATCATTATCACACTCAAGCATTTTATCAAGTGCAAAGGAGATTGAAGTGAAGCAGCAGTCACCATCACCAGGAACTGACATTTTCTCAAAACCATGGTTAGATACAATTTCGTCTAGTTTTTTCTCTGCCACCAAATATTCACTCTGTTCATGACAATCAGTGTGGGAGAAAAGGAGAAGTGTTGAGGGAGCATGAATCCAGGAATATTTGTTTGCAAGTAGTGGACTTTGTTCCTTTGAGAAAGTATGTGATGTAATTTTAGTCATAGCAACAGCTCTGTTTATGATTGTTTCTTGTGATTCCATAGTTAAATTTTCATTGTCATCATCTGAATCAGATTCATAACTGGATGAGGCACTTTCCTCCTCGAGATCAATGTCGAGGTTGTCACATAACATACTTAGGCTTTCACTTTCTTCTCCAAGGGCAGAAAAACAAGGAATATTATTACCAATGCCAAACTTTTCACGAGACATTTGTTCCCCCAAAGTAAGAAATGTCTGAAACCATTGACTCACAGACTTGCATATTCTGTGTTCTCTTCCTTTTTGTTTTGCATCACAAACATTTAGTTTGTAAAATGCAGTGGTTAGAAGTGCAACTGCTAAAGCAACACCAATGCGGTCTTTCTTAAGCCATTTACGCAACCTCTTGTGGATATTCTCGTTGCGGTTTGTTCCAACTCCTGGTGGAATACCTGATAAGCAGCCCAATCTAACATGCTTCATAACTTTGTTTATTTCAGCTACAGCTTTATCTGGTAGCACCCTTAAGTCATTTACGAGCTCAGTTGACCATTTTCTCAAGAAGTCCTGCAAGTTTTTTTCCATCTTGTCTGGTGGGGGTGTTGATCTTTTCCTAGAATGTCCAAAATCATTG
Source organism: Pavona decussata (assembly GCF_977016875.1). NCBI lineage: Eukaryota > Metazoa > Cnidaria > Anthozoa > Scleractinia > Agariciidae > Pavona > Pavona decussata. The sequence continues at coordinate 1,160,273 of NW_028145674.1, forward strand.
TCATCCCGAAAACATAATCTCAAATTTTTAATCATAGCTTGTCTGACTCCTCTCAAGTCAGCTGTAACACCTTTTCTTGGTATTTGATCCAAAATACGTTTGAGGGCGTGGAATAAATCTAGTTTGATGGGGACATTAGATCCAAATATGGCATTGATCTTTTTCTTAACAGAACAGCTATTGTCAATTATAATACCTTCCAACTCTTTTTGGGCAATTTGATGCCGTTCCTTCAGCCCAGTTAGAAGGGACTCCACTGTGTCAATAGATGTACCTCTCGCAAGCTGCCATGCAAGTACCTTATTCTCCTCATTCATGACAATAAACACGGAATTATACAGCTTGACCCACCGCTTGTTTTGCCAATAGCCAATGTTAGCAGATATTTTGAACGTGTGGTCTGCTGATAGCCACTTACCATACTGACTAGCCATATGCTGAGTGTACATATTCTCACAGTCACTAAAAGCTCGCAAGAATGCCCTTGTGATTAACATTCTTCCAATGAAATCCTTCTTTGGATTGAAAAGGGGAAAATTAGCTGCTGCATTTTGGCGTTGTGAATAGTACAAGAAAGCTCTGCTGCAGTGGTAAGAATTGTGCAAATTCAAAAGCATGTTCTCAATGTCCTGTATACAAAGCCCAGCCTGAGTACTGCTTGAAATAAAATCAAAAAGTTCCTTTGTCATCCCAGACTTGTGAAACAGAATAAACGGAATTCTAATACCTGCCTCACGGATTGCCTTCAACAGCTCAGGGTCATGTGCAACAACCTGGTGATGTTTACCACTGCAGAGATACACACATGAGACAAGAAGGACTTGCTGCTGAATCGAGAATATGGTGCGAGGCGATGTATGGGAGCTTGTTCCATCATTCCATCTCCACATGCGAAGAGACGACTGACAATATGGACAGGCTAGATCGCATTCTGTTTGGACCAGGGGATTCCATAGAATAACCGGTGGAATCATATAAGCCTCCGGGTCGTCACTGGGCGCGTGTTGCCCGCCAGATGGATTAAACACATTGCTGAAGCATCGTTTCGCAGCCGATGACTTTGAGGAAGCAATACAATTTTGTATGAACTCTCGCCACGTTTGCGGAATATTAATTGGAACTACCACCAGCAAAGAAATACTTAGAAAAAGCACGCAAAAAATGACAAAACTAAGGTTGGTGGACGCCATTTTTTGAGACCGCAAGTTAGCAAAACAGCGGATTAAAACCATACGTCAAGTATGTGCTCTTTTGTGTGACATCGAGCCATCGAACCATCGAACCAACGATCCAACAATTCACCGAACCAACGATCCACCGAACCAACGATCTATCGAACCAACGAACCACCGAACCAAAGATCCACCGAACCAACGATCTATCGAACCAACGAACCAACGATCCACCGCACCAACGATCTATCGAACCAACGAACCACCGAACCAAAGATCCACCGAACCAACGATCTATCGAACCAACGATCCACCGAACCAATGATCTACCGGACCAACGATCTATCGAACCAACGATCTATCGAACCAACGATCCACCGAAGCAACGATCCATTGAACTAACGAGCCGCCGATCCGTTAGACCACCAATCATCAGTCTCTCGTTACGGAGTGACGTCACTGGTGACTTGGTATATGGTGCACCAGCCCAACTTCCACCACCAGCTGTCTTACCATCAAGTCTCTGTTGGGGCATGCACATGTGTCTATACTGTTGTGTGGACAAATGATTGGACCTTATGCTGTCAAAGTTATCAACTGATGGGAACATGTCACTCAGAAGCTTGACCAGTGTACCTATGGAGTTACAGAGATTGCCTGGTGGGGAAAGTTTAAGACCATCATCATACCATACAGTCATCATTGGTAGGTCAACACAGACAAGTCCCCAGTGATGTTTGTCTGGCATATGTAGTGGCATAAGGATAAATTTAAGTTCAGTGGGATGGTGGAGCTCCTTTTGAATGATGGTTTTGATGGGATCCAAATCTTGATTCTTCAACCATGACAAGGCTTCAGGTGGCAAACACAGAATTGAACAACTCTTTGTTTGTTTCTGCTTATTAATTAGTGACTTTTTCAAGCAATAATTGATGATGACGTTGTCAATGTAGCGCTCTCCTACCAATGTAGAAAATGATTTAAAATCTACACAAATTCCATCAAGAGAACCAACAACATGCAGTGGGTCATGGTGGCTACTTTCAAAATAGCTGCAGAGGAATTTGATTTCAGTTTCTCTGAGAGTATACTTGTCAGGGTTGAAATGCAGCCACGCCATTTCTTCTTTAAAGTTGTGTTGCATGTTGGCAATGGAACAATATCTCAAAAGGACATCAATGCCACTGGTATTAAAATTTCCCAATGTACCAATTTTGACTCCACTTGGACCATCACTATCATCCAACTGTAAGGTGTTTGCATCTATCACCTGGGAAGAGCATGTGCTAATGATCTTGTGTGCTATCATCATTGTGTGTTCTGATGGGCGACTCTTAGCAAGTAAGGACTATCCTCTTGAAATTTACCAAAAATAGGGACAACCTCTGTCTCATGGATTAGATTTGCTACTGGAGGAAGCTTAATTTGTGATAACTCTAGCCTTGTTGCAGTTTGTGACATGCAAAACTTGAGTGGTTTTTCAACAGGTTTTAGAGATTCTGGTGTGCTGCTACAATAATATTATTTATGGATATACATATAAGGATCTACTGTTCACACAATGACTTCTAATGGTCTGTGTCTCTCAAATACAAATTTTAGCAATGAATATAATCAAAAGTGCCTCTGAATGCATCAAACTTTAGAGTTAAACAAACCTCTTTTCTTTCTTCACAGTAAGATATTTTTCCAAGAATACTATCATCAGCAGATTCCTTGTCTGGAAAAAGGTTCATGACCTTTTGAATTGGCAAGGAACACTCCACTGTCTTCACAGTTGTTTATGAAAGCCTGTTCAGTGTTGCCTGCACATTAAAAAATAATTAGTTCAAGTCTTTGGATGCTATAACCATTAGAACAATTAATTAAACTAGGACGGGTGACCATAATATAATAGGGTTTACCTAAAACACGGAATCCGGAAACCGGAATCCGGAATCCGGAAAAAAAAAAAAACAAAAATGGAAATTCGGCGACATGAAAATTTCAAAGAAGGCTAAAGTCACTTGGGAAACAGTTTTTATAGCTCTTGAAAAATTGTAATATCAGTCAGGAGCCCAGTGAAATTTTCAAAAGTTTTCCGTAGATTTCAATAATTGCTTAGGCAGTTGAGCCACTCATTTGGAATAAAGGATCCCAAACTTCAAACGTACCCTTAAATACCCCCACACCTCTTCCTACTCGATAACATTTCCTCCTGCCATAGCACGTAGATAGACAATGAAACGTAACCAGAGAAAAGAGTCAGTGTTGCGTTTATCCCTCATCAACTCTTCGCAAGACTCACTGCCTTTGCATAATAATATAAATGGGGGTGGCTTAGGTTTCATCTAAAAAAAAGAGTTTCGAATTGGCACCGACCCAGGATAGACAGCAGGCAATGTTATTTATTTATCCGTCCGTCCGTCCGTCTGTTCGATCGTTCGTTCGGTCGTTCATTCATTCATTCCCTTCGTTCCTTTGCTCACTCACTCACTCTGCCGGCATACATCGTAGTTACTAAAACAAGGAATGACCTAAAATGACCTAAAATAAATCTGAAATATTCTTAAATGATCTAAATGAAGGGAAACCAAGCTAAAATTACAGAATTACAACTGAGTGCTTACGAAAAGCGCCGATGGTTAGACGTAAGCCAATTCGATGACAGAGTTGCGTAAACAAACCGCACTAGAGCGAATCTTTTTTTTTGGTAAAAGTATCGGCACTGACCAATTTTTTTCGAGTTCGTTTACCGGTCGCACATTAAAAGCCACACGACAAGGCTAAATACTTCTGTAAACACTGATAAAACGCTTTTGAAAACAATGTAAAGGCATATCTGTGCATCAATAGGCCTTATCACGGTTTTCGGTATTTTTTCCCGCGAACTATTTTTAGTAGCAGTACATGGCTGGTTCGCTTTGCAGACAAATGTATGAAAAATTCAAAACACGACTGGACGCTTTCTGGCACAGCTACGTCCCTCCAATTTTTTTTCTTAATCCTCTTTCTAGTGCCAAAAGTTTCCAATTCATGAATTTTTTAGAAGCAATGTTTTATCAAAATTATTTGACATTGGATTTCCATACAAACACTGTTTTTTCAAGCCTGTTTGCCTACTCGTCAAAATAACGCCGAAAACCGTGATAAGGACACGCAGTTAACAAGTTAAGGGTAGCGCATGAATAAAAGATAACTCTGTGCCAGTTCCATATGAAATAGCTGCATCAATCAATACCGCGTTGCTGGGCGAAACATAGAACTTCGCTTCGTACCAATAAAAAACCGCGTTGCTGGGAAAAAACTAGGCACTTCGAACCAAGCAAAACCATGTTGCTGAGCGAAACTTGGAACTTCGCACAAATCAAAACCACGTTGCTGGGGAAAAACTAGACACTTTGCATCAATCAAAGCCTGTTGTGATACAGTAATTATCGGGAATTTCCTTGCAGAAGTCTCCGGTAGAGACGAAACGCGTCGGAAATAAACTACAAGAAGTCTTCTGTTGGGCTGCTCACTAGTCTTTGCTATAAAATTAAAAAAATAAAATCATTTTAGGTCATTTTAGGTCATTTTAGATCATTTTAGGTCATTCCTTGTTTTAGTAACTACGCGGCATACATTCGTACATTCAATCATGTATGCATGTATTCATTTATGCACCTTTTTACAAAAGAATGTCGAGCTGCCGGTATAAAGGAAACGTTTTATGTCGATAGCCTTTTTTCAAATACAGTAAGAACTACAGGAGCCTGTGAACGATTTCCCATAATTTAGTAATCTTAATAGCAGGATTTAGATAACAAATTATTTTATATCCTCTAATTCCAGATACCTTGGAAGCCGTAGATCTATTGATTTTGATTTAGAGGTAATAAGTCTAAATATTTTAAGCCCCATTCCCAGCCTTATGCCCAAACAATTTGTTGAGCCGTAATATACGTTAGTCACAATGTCATGACACGTGCAAAGATATATTTCCATCGTCACCATTGTGAATGCGCTAATTTGCCTACTGTACCTGTCAAAACACCACCAATCGTACACATCTCTTTCTCCCCTAGCTTTTCCGAAAGAACGAAAATCCCCTACTCACAAGCCAATCAGCATCCGGCAAGTTACACAGAAAAAGAAAAATAGAAAGAAAAGAAAGTCTTTCCTGATTTACGGATTCCGTGTATTTGATTTGATAAACATAGATAGGTGTCGTTCTGGTGTGTTTTAAAGTTTTACGCTTTTAATTTGAAATCTTCGGCAAACTTTTGAAAATTTCACTGGGCTCCTGACTGATATTATAATTTTTCGAGAGCTATAAAAACTGTTTCCCAAGTGACTTTAACCTTCTTTGAAATTTTCATGTCGACGAATTTTCATTTTTATTTATTCCAGATTCCGCATTCCGGATTCCGTGTTTTAGGTAAACCCATATAATATTATGTCAGCTTTTCCTTTAGATCTCATTAGTCAATCAAAAAAAAAAAAAAAAGAACAATGATATTACTACGACTACAAACTAAGACCTTAATTTAAAGGGGTACAAGCTAGGCTGAATTTCAATTCCCTTCTATTTCTAGTGTAAATGAGGGAACCAAATCCCTGTCGGTTGTTTGCTACTTAACTGTATAGAGTGAAACCTTTTTTCAGTGAAAATCTATGGGACAAAAAAAATGCTTTGTTTATAGTGGAAATACACTTATATGTAGCTACCCATCGCTAATTTACAGGCTTTCCACTCAGAAGTAACTGGAAACAAATAATAATCGAATCAAACAATCGACCCTCGAATGGACCCTCACAACTGTCCACTTAATGCAGGGGTCTGGTTATATAGGGTTCATTTTACAGAAAATATGGGGAAAAGGTCTGGATTTGGAACTTAAGGTCACATTGCTTCGTGGATTTTTGCCCTAATGGCATTTTTGCATTTTTGAGTGTTTTAACCTTCATTCACACAACATGTATCTATTAATAGTAATGGCTCTCCAGGCTAGGCCCTTGATTGAAGGCTATTAGTACATAATTTATTCAAGAAACAGACTCCTTACAATTAAGTTACGTGCTTTGAAGAGAATAGTTATGAGGATGAACATATGCCGTGTATTAAACTTAACAAGTACCTGAAAATGATCTAATTTTGATGTTGTGTTTGTAGACATCTGTATGTTGGCCCTCCTTCAGTTTAACAACAATGCGGTCTTTAACCATTGTCTCTGGACCATATTCAGATAGAACAAGATTACACTCTTTCAGTGATCCACATCTGTGAGCAGTGAGGCCAAGGGACATGAGAAGTTGTTCTGTGTTTCTGAGTTCACAGTGAAGTGCACAGAGATTAACATTAGGTACCTCAACATCCATGAAGATGAGAAGATCATCTGTTATGCCTGTCCATCTAATAAATAAAGGTATATTATGTAATTATAATGTGCTTGGTTTGTAATTGACCCTGAAAGCAACTAAGTATTTAAGAAATTATTGTCAGGATCAGTCAACATAGCGAATATTCCAGAGCCAGCTACAAATTATGTAAGCTATGGCTGGTTAACCAGTGTTTTTTTTTTTTCTTGACTCGCACTTTTTCTCTCGCTTCTAATCTTTCATGTGTTTTCTAGACTTATTGGAGTCATAAAAACCTGTTATGCTTGATGTTTTTGTGAAATGATAACAGAGATAATATTGACATAAATTTATATTGTTTAAAAGTCAACTATTTATATAGAATTAATTAAAAATCTACTTACTTACAAAAGTAATAACCTTAATTATAGTTAAATCAGGCTTGGCCTTACTTTCCAATGTTCCCTTTTGCCTTTAAAAAGCACTCAGCACAAGTTTCATTTGCAGCAACTCCCTTGAAGTTGCAGCCCTGACAAAAACAATCAGATTATGATATTAGAAACATATCTTAATGATAGTATGTAAATTGTGTATTCTGAGCCTTATGGACTATCGGTTTATTTTACTTCTGTCATCTATGTCTATGTCTACAAATTAAGTTATTTTTGTTAATGTTCAACCAGCACTGAAGTAACGTATACCTTATAGCCCTTGAATCACAAACATCATACCCCTTTTATTTCATCAACAAATTGAAAATAAACCATTCGATTGAAAATTGATGTTACGGTTGACTTTCTTAATAAATTAATATGTACAATTAACTCACTCTGATTGCTGTACAAAAAAGGCAGGCTTCTGTTCCTTTTCCATGTCCTCCCAGCTTGACCTCCTCACCAGTTTTTCTTTGTGTGCACAGCAAAAGAGCTTTGTAGTTAGCTGTAACTGTTGTTTAAGGAGCAATATCTTGTCATGTATACTGAAACAAGCTTTATACAGCCAATGTTAAGGTGGCAGGGGAAACTTTACTTGGCCCTCTAATATTTTTATTCATAGTAGGGATGAATACATGCATGTAGTTGAAGCTTTGCTCATTCATAGCACTTGATGAAAGTAATCTTAATTTACAGATGTTGCAGGTAGTAGATAAGTAACTCACAGCTGTTCTTTTTTTATCAGTAACCCATGGACCCATGGATTAGTTACAAATTACTGTATCACAATAAGTCTATCTATCCTTTCAACAATTCTTTATTTCGTTCTCCATCATATACTGTTTACATTTCACAATCTCTAACAACTCCGAACTTTCGTATCAACTGATACATGAGCTTCGATTTTACAAATTTATCTTTTCCAATACAATGGTAGACTATTTTGACACTTATGTCAATCAAATTACACTATAGATCCATTAAGTTTCAGAATACAAAATCAAGATACAATCTAATGTCAACACGGATTGATTTACAATAATTATTCTTAGACAAAATCTTCCCAATTTCATTCAAAGCGCAGGAAGACGAACAACTGATGTTTAAAGTGACGTTTCCATGAACACTGATTTTTCCTAAGTTACTTTTCTTAAGAGCGGCTGCCTGTAAGAATCGAGAACTGCATTTCAGCGACCACTTGGTCGGATTTCTGATATTTCGTCTGAAGATATCCTTGGATTAACTATTTTGAAAAATCGTATTTTAAAGTTCCAAGGTATTGGGGAATTCGCTACTCAAATATTCAGATTTCATATTTTTAATTGTGAGGATGGTGGTTATGGATTTTTTTTTTCGCAAAAAAAATTGACGTTCCATGGTCTTTATAATTGTAAGTTAAAAAACGAAATGACACTAAAATACTTAAAATTTTTTTCGCGAAAAAATAAATACAAAGCTGGCAAGACGGGCTCTCGCATCTCTTGTACAGTCATTTAGCTTGAGAAAGTTTTCATCACCAGGGTAGTCGTAGCTTGGCCCACAAGCAGTACTTTTAACTATTTACAGTATCTAAAAGCGCCCCCTACGCGCAGTATTCCATACCGAAATGCCTGGCCAGGATCACGTGCGCGTTACCCACATTAGCGAAGTGAATGTTCAGTGTCACATTGGGTTATTGATTTGAACCGACGCTGCTAAAAACGAACACTCAAAACAACACGGCAGGAACAAAGTCACACGTTTTTCTCCATTCTACTGATCGACTGCTTCATTTAAGAAGATAAAGGAGCTGTAAAGTTTGATTTGTACTACTTTTTCCTGCGACATCGAAATGGTATGCAAATTTGTTGCACACGTTTCGTACTGGCTAATTGACCGGAATGAATATATTATTTTAGAGCAGAATAGGAAAGAAATCTGGGATCAGAAAACATTGAGTGGCTGTCTTCATTCAGTCTGATTAGTTTTAGGGACCAATATGTGATGTTTGGAAACATTCACGGGCTCCAGATGTCAACTGTTTGTGAATCGGTTCTGATCGCAAAATTCGTGACGTGAATGCGAGCCGCAAGTATCGCACGCATATTCAATCTTCCTTGAGTGGGAAAGACTTTGAATCAGAGCTTGAAACTTGGAACAAATAAAGTTCTTTTCTTCGTCTTTCGAGATAGCTGTTCTTCATGCACCTCTCTGCTGGCTGGAAGAAACAATATTTCAACTCGTCTGGCTGGGAGAAACATTATTTCAACCCGTCTGGCTGGGAGAAACTTATTTAAATTACCTAGCTGGTAGAAACTGGCTAAGACTTGGCTGGGAGAAAGCTCAATGCGCCCAGCTGGCTTGGACTGTAGGAGCTGAGCTAGCTCAGGCCAACGCCCTAACATCGGTTCATTGTGTTGTTTGCGTCCGCTGTGATAGACGCAAACAACACAATGGACCAATCAAATTCGATGCAAATTTATGTGAGTCAGCCAGCAAGTCACGATTGGTTGTAGCTTCAGCTGATTGGTTGAGAAAGTGATGCAAGTTTTTTATAGCGGATCGCAATACAGTAGTGATATTAAAATGCATTTCCTATGAATTTCGTGTCAGTAACTATTACAGTTGAACCCCTATAAAGCGGCCTTCCCCCCCCCCTCCCCCCTTTACCGCTTAACCGGGCGCAGTCATCTTTTCGCCATTCTGATTAGGTTCTTCAGGTGGTTCTTCTCCTATTACTTTTGAATTATTGGTGCTGATGAAGAATCTGAGCGAAATGACCTTTTCTTTTCCAGACCTTTGAACGTGCGAGTCGGCTGACCAGATGGATTGATCCATCCCGAACCGTGTACTTGGCAACACAGGCTGGCGTAAACGTAATTTTGGGCGGTACTGTAACTGGGGTTGTGTAAAGAAGACCTAAGTCGCTAAGCCATTTATGCGAACGAGGTCGCGTCTTACATAAGATGCGAACATTCCATGGTATTCTGGATGGACACCGGAAAAAGGATCGTATGTCACGATTTTTACTGAAGGGGGTTACTTCAGGGGAGTTGGGTGTGTTTTATGTTCGGAAATGAGAATGAGGGGTGGGGGTTAGAATCAATTTTCCAGTAGAAACACTCAAGAATTCATGGAATACCTTTTTATTAACATATTATAGCTGATTTCAAGGCTAGGTAAACCTAGCCAAACAATGAAAGCAAAGGCGGCTCAGTGTTTGTTTTTTAATTGAAGAAACCAAGTTCCATATGGTGAAATTAATAAAATTTATGAAATGATTGTGCAAACGTCGTATGGCATCAGGACTTCTTGTAGTTTCTGCAGTTTTTCCGGCTCTTCCACAACAAATCTTATCGCCACTTTATGTGCTCTGGCAGGCCTGCCATTATCCCCGCGACTCCATACGGCATCGTCCAGCACAAGGCTTTGGAGAAAAGGAAGTATGTTAGTAATTTGCAATGTTTTCCCGGTTAGCCACGCGCGAAAAATAAATTTTGCGTCGGGGTCTAAAATGTTTTCAGCTGGATTAAAAAAACATTTTTTGGCGTCCGATATGCAAAATTCAGCTGAAAATTTGCGTCCAAAAAAATGCTACTGCAATGCTAAAATGGGCAACTTTTGCTTTCGAACAGCTGTCAGCGCCTGTCAGCGAGATGTTCAGATGACCCGTAAATATCCTCATTCAGGATGTACCAGCCTTTCCCAGGATTTAGACGCGTGCTGTATACTTGCAACAGCATTTCAACCATTTCAATCACGACTACAATAAGACTCGATCGAAATGCCGCGCAAATTTCAAAACTGGCGGGCTTGTCAACTTTTGGTTAATATCAGGTTATGGCTAACGATATTAACTGCTGCAAGTCCGGGACAACATGTGTTACGACCGTTTGATTTATACTATTATTTTCAAAACTTATTTGACTTTTTCAACATTTTTCTTTTCCAAAAACAACAACAGCAACAAAACGTGCATTTAGGACTTCAGTGTGTAATTTCATCGTGTAAAAAAAAAAACGTGCCTGGGTAATCCGAACAACTCGGCACACAGACCCTAAGACATTGAGCGGAGTGAAAGGGGGGAGGGGGTGGAAGCGCTCAATGCTTACGATTAAAATAAGAATACCTTAGGGGGGTTGAATTGCCGCATTTTCGTACAGTTCACTGTACAGGTTATTTGTCTTCCCAATAACAAACCTTGACCAGTTTAAAGCTAGAGTGACAGGGCATGGTTTGCCAACGTTTTCACAGGCTCAAAGGTTCTAGTACAGTACATACTAGATGATAATTATCCCCTGGGGACCAGTCGCAGAAGAGTAAAGTAGTGTAGTAAAGGTTAGGATCGTGATCACTGCCCCCAGGTGAACACCCAAATGCAAAGGTCATGCATAGTCAAAAGATTTTGACTTGAACCGGAAACTGCCTTTCAGGGCCCGGTGGCATGGAAAAAAAAATTAAATTCGATTTTTCGTCCCCATTTCCGGATCTTGCACAATTCCACAGATAGCTCGGCAGAGGAAAGATTACTCTTGAATAGTACAGGAACCACTTGTACAAACAGCAACAAAGTGTAACCGGATCTTGGTGTAGATCAGGATCAGCAATGTTGAATAAAATATAAAGTCAAATGTAAGGCTGATCAGACAGCTAAAATAAGTTTGTTGCCCAATATTTCGGTTGAACAATACTAACCTCCAGGGGCTGCAAAAAGCTAAGTAAAAATTGGAAATAAACGAATATTTAAAGACAATACAAATGAAAAGTTGAGATGTGATTGGTTGAAGGAAGATTAGCGAGCATGGGATCGAAGAAAAGCAAAGAGATCACTCAGTGACAACACAAACAAGTTACAAAAATTTTAATTTGCTTGACATGTGTAGCCGGGCCCACAACACACAACATTAACGGGAAAATTACAAAAAAAAAAGCGCAAGGAATTAATGATTTGTTTTATTATTATAATATTATTATGCCGTGTTGTTTCTTTAATAATGGCACAGGAAGCAGTTGGCACACCGCGCTACAATTGTACATTGAATTTAACTGGAAATACTGTCAAATAGGACTCCTCTGCTTCCTGTGTGACTGCACGCAAACAATAAAGTTGAATATATTTTAATGTAAAAGGGTTTAAAATTGGTAAAACGTTTCCTTCGCAGACTTGTTTAAAACAAAACGAAATGTTCGAGCCTGGTTAAAAAGTAATTATACACTGAATTTATAAACGCGTACGCATACGGCAAGAATAAAAACGTGTCATGTATCCCTTTGACACCAGATGCGTTTTATCCTTTTAGGTGTCGATTTCTTCTTGACATTCTTTCTTTCTGAAGGTGTAACTGATCGCCCAGGTGGATGCTTTGATCTTCTGACCGACCTGTCAACGTTAAAAATATAATTCAATTAACTTCGGGACAGAAATTTTAGGGCCTGTGGCACCTCGAGGTACTGTGCAATGAGCTGCCTGTGCCTCTGGAGCCAGACACCGGAAATCCTGCCAACGAAAACGAGAAATTGCATCAGCAATTTTGTTATCAACGCCTGGAACATAGGCAGCACTGAACGAGAAACCCCAGCGCGCTGCAGATAAAAGTAGATCACGAAGACACATTAACACGGGGCACTTTGATGCTCTAGCTGATAGAATGGCAACACTCGCCTCGTTGTCAGAGCGAAAGAGCACGTGCTTTCTGGACCAATGACAGCCCCACAAATGGGCAGCGACTACCATGGGAAACAACTCTTTATAGGCAATGGACTGATGTGCCTGAGTTGGAGCCCAAGAGCCGTAAAACCACTGACCCCGAAGGTGGGCACCATAGCCTAAGGAACCAGCTGCATCAGATGTGACTTCCAGGTCCGACGTTGCAGACATGCCAGGGAACAGCCAAAACCCAACCCCATTCCTCGAGGACAAGAACAGCTGCCACCACTGAAGGTCCAAATGAAACTCCTTGTTGAGGCGAATTGGGTGATTCTTATTGCGAAAGCAACACAGCAAATCAATCATCCTGCGAAGAAATGTTCTGCCGTGCCAAAACTACTCTAGCAGCGTGGTGAAGATGACCAAGGAGCGACTCTAACTCCCGTCTATTGCACCAGCGACGTGGGAGCCAAGAATGTACCAGCTCCTTCAATGCAATTAACTTATCATCAGGAAGACGAGCTACTTGCTGAATAGAATCCAGTTCAATGCCCAGGACTATTAAAGAAGTGGCAGGACCTATGCATTTGTTGGGATGAAGAGGCAAACCTAACCTCTTGCAAGCTGCGATAGCCACACCAAGGTTCTATGCACATAGGGGAGACTGCGGGGGCCCCGCAGTGATGAAGTCATCCAAATAATGTAATAAATCGAACAAACGATGGGAGTTAAGGAGAATCCACTCGACCATATCTGCCACTGAGTTGAAAATGAATGGCACTGAACGCAGACCAAAGGGGAGGACCAGGTCCACATAAAATTGACCCCTCCACTTCATGCCTAGCAAGAAACGTTCGTCTGGATGAATTGCGATATGCGGCTTCAACATCAAATTTGGCCATCACAGTGCCAGGGCCATAGTTAGCAACCATACGAATGATCCGATCTACCGTAATATACTGAAGGGTGAAAAGCTGAGGGTCAATTCCATCGTTTACGCTAGCCCCACCGGGGGAGGACAAGTCAACTATTAGCCGCCACTTGCCAGGCTGCCCTTTCCTGGGGATAACGCCAAAACTGCTAATGTGTAAACGGGGGTAGTGGTGAGGATTTGAAGGGGCCAGCAACCCTGCCTACGGATACCTCGTTAGCCAGATATTAGTCAACCACCTTCGCATGTTGGAATGTTGAAGGCTTGTTCTTTTTGGCCGGTCTAAGCCTGTGGGTGGACTGGAACCCCAGCTTGAAACCATGGCGGATGCCCTGAATGACAAAGTCAACCTGTTGTTGGTCTGGATGGGAAGCCAATTCTCTGCAAAATTCATCCACGTTCAACGGGCTAACTGAAGAGACTGGCGGAAATGCAGAACTGGCTGAGAAAGAGGAAAACAAACAAAGGCACTAAAAATAAAACCACTAAAAAAAAGGGGGCAACAAGGTTTAAAAGGCATGTAATACACGAAATAACAAGTAAGCTATAATTAAGCAATTATTATCCAATGCAAACACTGATTTGCCATCAGTTCATTTTTCACCGCGTCGAACCAAAGTCAGAAACGACATGTACATGTACGATCATTACAACATGTCATGCTTAACAATTAAACAAAATGAAGAGGGAGTCCACTAAAGGCAGGCGAAGCAGACCTGCGTTTCCGATCCTGTTCGGACGCATTATCCATACGGGAAGAACAGGCGCGGGCTGGATGTGGACCATCACACTGGCTGCAGCGATGGGCAAAGCGACAAGACATCGACTGGGCGGAACAACGACCTCTGTTCCACGACCTGCATATAATCTGCGACGAAGCTGTTCCGGAAGGTTCAGGCAAGTCATTGAAAGCACTGTCGACTCCGCCTCATACAGACACCCCAGCAGCACAAAAATTATAAAGCTGAACATTCATGGTCGACCAATCAACAATCCTCGCTGCCGCTGCATGCTCGCGAAAAGCTTTGTCGCAGGCCAGCCACACGCGCCCACTGAACTGGTGGTATGTGCGAAGAATGAGCAGTTGGTAATAATTGGTTAAATCCTTCCAGCGGTGAGAAAGTGAGAATGAGGGTAAAAATAGCGAATGCTTCGCACCACGAAGTGAGGACCAAACGCCCATCCAACATGACCTGCGACTCCGGCTCGGTGTGTGTACAATGTTTGCCGAACGCAAGTCGCTCAGATCGACAATTTTACACTGACGATCTCACTTACAGTCTTGGCTGGGACCGGGGAAAAGTCAGGGCCAACGACGAAAGGCTGTTGCAGGAAAGGGGCCAGACAGCAAGCTGGTAGAGGATGCGACACTAACATCATAAGGAATCGTAGCCAGGACCGGCGAACTAAGAGAAATGACTGAGCTTGTATCGGCAGAGCGCGGGGCCACAAAGGTAGGAACAAAGAAAGGCACAATAAAATTATTCCTACCTTGGGACGCTGGAGGAGACGAGGCTGATTGGGACGAAGAAAAACCAACACCCGAAGAAATGAAAGAGGCTGCGCGAGTGCCCATCTGTTGAGCGGGAACGCCCCCGAAACACACCACGATGATGAACTTGCAGGTTCAGGCATCGAAACCGGCATGCTAGCGACATCCAACGACGCGGAGGATTTCTCAGCAGCCAATGCAACTTTTACGGCACTAACAACATTGACAAGGAAGGTTGGGTCAGGCACATTCGCCGCAGGCAAAGATGAAGCTGTCGTTGAACTGGTTGGGGCCGTAAACGAGACCACAGTAGAATTGTAAGAAGCCTCAGCGCTTGCAGACACGGGAGCGAGCGACAGATCAGTAAAAAGATCAGCAAAGCGACTATTATTTGTCTGGTACGAAGACATGACAGCGAAAACGTTTGATACGGCAGGCAAAAATGGCCTATCTCGCAGGCCAGCAAGTAAGCAAATGCGATGCGAACCATGGGGCTCCCCCCAGCAGAGAATACAAAGGTCGCCCCTGAGCCGTGACAAAAGGCGACCGCTGACCGGCATTGAGCTGACTTTAACCTTGCCTAAATTACATTTAGCCACATTAATTCATCAATGTCACCATCTCTCTGTCTCTCTGTCTGTTTATCTAGCTGTTAATCTATCTACCAACCTGTCTTTCTTATGACATAAACACCAAAGACATGTAAAATCAGATGTTGCTCCCTTCATGCCCAAAACCAGCAACAGAAACTGAAATTTGAGGGAAATTAAAGTAATCAGTTACTGTAATGAATAAAATTGACCGTGATGCTTGTTCTTTTCTTCTTTTTTTCATGATAAATGAGTGTTCAGTTTTTACATTGTAAAACTGAGGAGAAACTAGACTAGTATACCTTGTAATCACCACCTAAATGTATGTCTGTAGGAATTTCCTTTCCATCAATTCAGATATTTCCAGTTGTGATTTTATTCTGTTTGTCAATTCCTCCTGAAAGCTCAACTGGGCACCATCTGCTGTCCCTGGTGTCCTTGTTATATGGCAGAGTTGATTAAGATTTTCCTTACACTGTTTGATAAGATAGCTTCGAGGCAGATTCTCTCCCCCAGTGGTCATGGTGAGCTCATGATAGGCTGAACCACTTATACAGAACTTATTTTTTTTTTTTTTTTTTATTTTTTTATTGTTTGCAAAATCACATTACTTACATTACTTACAGTACGAGCTAAATATATCACTAGACAATACAGTATTCTACCTACAATACATGCTTACTGGTTACTTACGCTACTGAACAAAACAGGACTCTACTTACAATTTAATACAGATAGCCTTAAACATAACAGTAACTAGATTACTTACAAACTGCGGGTTACACGCTACTAAAAAAAAAAAAACAGGAAAGCAGTAAGAAAAGGATGAAATTTTGTCACTGGAAGAAAAAAAAAAAAAATGTGCGTTTTCGTTAATTTAAATTAATTTTAAATTTCCCATTTTTCAACTTTCCATTGTAAGATTAGCGCTGACTTCAATTCTAGAATATTTGGAGGTTTTTCTAACATTTTACATGAGTAGTAATATTTCTGAGTTTGTACAGTAAGGATCTGGAATTTCCGTATTAATTTTGAGTTAGTACTCGGGGGTGGATCATAGTCTTTAAATAGGTACTGTTGTTTAGATGGAGTAAAATTTACTTTGTGCTTATTATTAAACCATGTTAAGGCTTCTTGAAAGAGTTTTTGGCCTGCAGGGCACTCCAGAAATGCATGTTCCAAGGAATCAGCTGAATTACAGAAAAAACACTCCTCATTATCTGCTATTTTAAATCGTTTGAGCTCTTTTTTGGTCACTAAAATACGGTGTAACATTTTAAAGGAGAATTGTCTCAGTTTGTTATTAGTAGAGAGGCGAGGTATATTTTGGAATAATTTTTGCCATTTACATTCTATATCGGGGTATTGTCTGGCCCAAGTTTTTATGGCTGTTGGTGTAACTTCTGCTTTTTCTTGAAAGAGATGATAATAGTCTTTACAAGAGGTTAAGACCTCCATATTTTTCAAAAAAAGCATTTGGAATAGCTGTCCATGCATCGGTAGTTGGACTGTTAAGCAGTCTACCAATCCAACTCAAGCGGAGTGCTTTAACTGTCGTTGCAAAATTTGGAAAGTTCAGGCCACCTTTACTTGTTTCTTGAAAAAGAACTTCCCTTTTTATTTTATCTTTTTTGTTTTTCCATAAAAAATTAAAGAGCTTGGTT